>NC_134356.1:295299012-295649012 GCF_048569485.1 Anomaloglossus baeobatrachus | reverse complement strand
GAAGGGGCCTAGAATGGAGGACATTATTACTAGAAGTGGCACAGGATGGAGGATATTATTACATGAAGGGGCTAAAGATGGTGTCCATTATTATAAAAAGGGGCCTGGGTTGGAGGATATTATTACATGAAGGTGTCCAGGATTGAAGACATTATTAAAGAAAGGGGCCTAGGATGGGGGGATATTATTACAGAAAGGAACCAGGATGGAGGACATTATTACAGAAAGGGACCCAGAATCAAAGGCATTATTGTGGAAAGGTGCATAGGATTGAGGACAATTATTAGTGGAAGGGGACGATTATTAGCTGTAATTGCAAACAAGTGTTATTCCACAAAATATTAAACCTAGGGGTTGAATAATAATTGACCCACACTTTTATGCTGAAAATTTATTAAAATTTAACTGAGCAACATAACTTGTTGGTTTGTAAGATTTATGCATCTGTTAATAAATCCTGCTCTTGTTTGAAGTTTGCAGGCTCTAACTTATTTGCATCTTATCAAACCTGCTAAATCTGCAGGGGGTTGACTACTACTTGTAGGCACTGTAGCTATTTGAAGGGTTATTTATGTTCAAGGACTTATTGACAGTTGTAACTTAACTATACATATTCAAATAGACTTTCAGTTATTAAAAAAATATTTAGAAAAGAAGGGATCGCTTCTAGCAAACTAGCCTTAGAGTACTTTACCGTTCCTCGATTGCCCAGGTACTTTTACTTTCCTGAGACAATAATATGTATGATGGCTATTCATGAAAATAAAAGGAAAGAAAACCTAAAGGAGTTTTCCATTACAATTAACGAGCATAGAAATGTCAGGGGTACTTTCCTTCAAAATATATGCAACTTGGAAAATCAAACTTGCGAGCACTTGTCACAATTCTTTAACTTTCTAAATAAAATCGGTTTGCATTGATACAGTGGATGTGGGCAGACATCTTATTAGACAGATTACACTAGTAGAACAAGTGTTAAATTACCTGTCTATAGACCTTGTACTAATGAGGAAATCTGCAGAGTATGTGTACAAACAATGATTTGTCTCCTACATTACTTAATTAGATGTATTGGCATTGAGCTGTAACCATGGAACACAAAGGTGAGAATGAAATGCGTTGTGTATAGGGAGTCATTACTTTCCTATTCTGTGCAGTTATTACAATCATATAAATAGGTGTGCCTCATGCAGCTCTGACCTCCTTACGTGACCCGGTCCTTAGATATAGAGCTTTATTTGTGAGCCTTTATTGAAGAGATACACATAACATGTAGCCCGCTTCATGTGGATGGTTACCATAGCAACAAAGTATCCATTAGACGGAAATGTTTACTGGATTTAATTGCTAAATTTATCACATAAAATGCTTTTGTACAAATGAAGGACATTGCTCATCAGACACGCAGGCGCGAAATTGCTGGCAGGGGCGTAACGACCGCGGTCGCAGCGGTCGCCACTGCGACCGGGCCCGCAGGGTTTTAGGGGCCCGGCAGCCGCTCTGCACAGCCGGCTCCTCTCTGTAACAGAGGAGATGCGCTGTGTAGTGGCCGACTACGCGACCGCCAGGGGGCCGGCCTGTGAGTCAGGGGGCCCGGTGTCAGCAGGGGGAAGAGGGGCCCCCTGACCTGGAGAGACCCACCAGGCGTTTCTGAGCTGCGGCAGAGCAGAAGCGCTCCTGCACAGCAGACGAAATCCATCCTTCCAGGACCTGCGATGATGTCATGCCCATGTGAGTGTGTGGGAGGAGACACAGGATTGCCAGGCAGAAAGCATCAGAAGATACGGATTCCTGAAGGAGACATGGACACATGATGACTGGTAATGAGAAAAGAGGGGGCACGAGGGGGAGGGGAGTGCAGGGTGAGTGGCATATGAGGGCTGCAGACTGTGACAGAAGGATGTGAAGGGGTGCAGAGTGTTTGAGAGGGGTAAGTTGGGGTACAGGCAGGGTGAGATATGTGGGGCAGGGTGTGTGACATATGGGGGTGTAGTGTGTGTGCTATGGGGGGTGCAGGCTGTATGGGGAGCAGTGTGTGTGACATATGGGGGCAGGGTCATAACTACCGTGGTTGCAGGGGTCAAAAGGAGAAGAGAGATACTTGTTTTTTTATTTTGCTGGCTCCATGACACATGGAGGCCTGGAGGGGCCTTGCTGCATGACACATGGAGGCCTGGAGGGGCCTTGCTGCATGACACATGGAGGCCTGGAGGGGCCTGGCTGCATGACACATGGAAGCCTGGAGGGGCCTTGCTTCATGACACATGGAGGCCTGGAGGGGCCTGGCTGCATGACATGGAGGCCTGGAGGGTCCTGGCTGCATGACATGGAGGCCTGGGGGCCTGGCTGCATGACACATGGAGGGCCTGGGGTGGCTGGCTGCATGACACATGGAGGCCCTGGGGTGGCTGGCTGCATGACACATGGAGGCCTGGAGGGGCCTGGCTGCATGACACATGGAGGCCTGGAGGGGCCTGGCTGCATGACACATGGAGGCCTGGAGGGGCCTGGCTGCATGACACATGGAGGCCTGGAGGGGCCTGGCTGCATGACACATGGAGGCCTGGAGGGGCCTGGCTGCATGACACATGGAGGCCTGGAGGGGCCTGGCTGCATTACACATGGATGCCTGGAGGGTCCTGGCTGCATGACATGGAGGCCTGAGGGCCTGGCTGCATGACACATGGAGGCCCTGGAGGGGCCTGGCTGCATGACATGGAGGCCTGGAGGGTCCTGGCTGCATGACATGGAGGCCTGGGGGCCTGGCTGCATGACACATGGAGGCCCTGGAGGGGCCTGGCTGTATGACACATGGAGGCCCTGGGGTGGCTGGCTGCATGACACATGGAGGTCTATGGGACTGCATAAAAAACATGAAGGACACCTTATACATGGACTAGGGGTACATTATACATGGAGGAGTATGGGGCTGCATAATACAATATGAAAATTGATGGGGCTGGATTATAATACATATAGGACTATGGGGGCTGCATTATAATATATGGAGGACTATGGAGGCTACCTTATACATGGACTATGGAAGTGCATTATAAAACATGGAGGACTATGTGGTGCAGTATAATATATGGAGAACTATGGGGTGAATTTTAATACATGGAGAACTATGGGAAATGCATTATAATTGAAGGGCTACTTTATACATGGAGGATTATGGGGGTGCATTATAATATATGGAGGGCTATGTATCTGCATTCTAATATATGAAGGGTTATGTGAGACCCTTTATACAATTATTTGGAAGGCTATGTGGGGGCTGTTATAGTATTTTGAGAACTTTATACAGGGGGGACAAAGATACAAGTATGGGATGGAAATGTTTTGTGCTGAGGGAAAAAGGCTCTTTCCCTCAGCAGCCAACTTTACCATGCTCTGCTATACATCTCTCAGCACCCAGCTTTCCCATGTTCTGATATACATCTCTCAGCACCCAGCTTTCCCATGTTCTGATATACATCTCTCAGCACCCAGCTTTCTCATGCTCTGATATGGGAAAGCTGGGTGCTGAGGACAAGATAAATATCAGAACATAGGAAAGCTGGGTGCTGATAGAGGGATTTCAGGGTGCTGTGGGTGAGAGCCAAGTGTCAGCGTCATTATCCTGTACCCCGAGTGTCAGTGTCATTATCCCTTACCCCATACCTCCCAACCGTCCCGGATACAGCGGGACTTTCACGCTTTACGTTGTTTGTCCCGTTGCCACGATCGGGACGGCCGGCTCCCGGGCTCCGCCCACCCACTCTCTCTCCGCCTCCCTGCTTTTCCCTCCTACCATCCCAGTAGACGTGGCATAACAGAGAGGAGCGCTGCCTGTGCTGCTGCTGGTACAGTAAAATCTCCCCAGCGCTGATTTCCCTCCCTCCCCCCCCTCACCCCCGGCCGGAGCCTCTCTGTGCGGTCGGCCGGCCGCCTGTCTGTGCGGTCGGCCGGCCGGCCGCCTTTCTGTGCGGGCGCCCCCCGGCCGCCTGTCTGTGCGGGCGCCCCCCGGCCGCCTGTCTGTGCGGGCGCCCCCCGGCCGCCTGTCTGTGCGGGCGCCCCCCTGCCGCCTGTCTGTGCGGGCGCCCCCCTGCCGCCTGTCTGTGTGGGCGCCCCCCTGCCGCCTGTCTGTGAAGGCGACCGGCCACCTCACTGTGTGGGCGACCGGCCGCCTCACTGTGGCTCCCTGCGTGTCCATGCTGGAGGCACGCCGGCTGCCTGCGTGTCCATGCTGGAGGCCCGCCGGCTGCCTGCGTGTCCATGCTGAATGGGTGTGGATGGGGAGTGGATATGGGCGTGACTGTGAAATGGGTGTGGTTAGGGGGCGTGGCCTAAAACTTTGTCCTTCTTTTCCTTCTTTAAAAGTTGGGAGGTATGCCTTACCCCAAGTGTCTGTGTATGTGGAGGGGGGGGGCCCAGGTCTAAACTTTGCACCGGGGCCCATCCAACTCTAGTTACGCCACTGTATATATACTACTCTCCACTAATGAGACATCTTCACTAGTGTTGAGCGAGTATGCTTGTCACTACTCGGTACTCGCACGAGTATCACTGTACTCGGGCTACTCGGCGGGGACCGAGTAATTTCGCGATACTCGTGCTGTACTCGTGGTCTTCATGTTGGCGCTCTTTTTACAGCCATCCCTTATGCAGGGATTGGCTGGCAGACCACTGCAATGCCACAGCCCTGTTACTTGTGGAATTGCAGTGATTGGCCGGCCCTCACAGCATGACCGTGCCTTTAGCCCGACACTTCCCCGCTCGGCTACGGCCCCTCCCGCACTCCACTCCGCGTGTATATATATATGCACGCTTACACACACACACGCACGTTTTTTTTTTTAATTTACAGTTTTATGGTTTCTACATACTGCCGGGGGTCATTTCAGAATAATACTCGGGTCTCCCATAGGATAACATTGGGCTCGGTGCTCGGGCCGAGTACACAAGTATTTTGAGATGCTCGGCCCGAGCCTCGAGCTCCCGAGCATTTTAGTACTCGCTCATCACTAATCTTCACTTGAGAGGGTTGTTATCAGAAGTTAGAATGTAATGCTTTCATATCTTATGCCCTGCAATAAATTAATAGTTATGATTCTAGCATGGTACCACGTGGCTATGGGTGACATATGCAAAAAATTTTCTGGAGGTCAATTCTTTACAGGACAGTCTTTAATTCACTTATCACATTTAATGAAAAAATATGGTTTTGTAAGGTCTGTTTCACACGTCAGTGATTCTGGTACGTATGTGCTAGTTTTTATACACACCAGAATCACTGACATATGCAGACCCATTATCATACCTCTCAACTGTCCCGGATACAGCGGGACTATCACGCTTTGCATTGTTTGTCCCGTTGCCACGGGCGGGACGGCTGTCTCCCGGGCTCCGCCCACCCACTCTCTCCCCGCCTCCCTCCTTTGCCCTCCTACCATCCTAACACGTGACGTGGCATAACAGAGAGGAGCGCGCTGCCCGAAACTAGTCTCTGTCTGCTCTGTCTGCTGCTAAGGTATGTAAACATAATCCCCCCAGCGCTGATTCCCCTCCCTCCCCCCCCCGGCCGGAGCCTGTCTGTGCGGGCGCCCCCCGCCGCCTGTCTGTGAGGGCGCCCCCCGCCGCCTGTCTGTGCGGGCGCCCCCCGCCGCCTGTCTGTGCGGGCGGGCGGCCGCCTGTCTATGAAGGCGGGCGGCCGGCCGCCTGTCTGTGAAGGCGACCGGCCGCCTCTCTGTTCGGGCCGCCTCTTTGTGTGGTCGGCCCGCGCCTCTCTGTGCAGCGGCCCGCCGCCTGTCTGTGCGGGTGGCCCGCCGCCTGTCTGTGAAGGCGGGCGGCCGGCCGCCTGTCTGTGAAGGCGACCGGCCGCCTCACTGTGCGGGCGACCGGCCGCCTCATTGTGGCTGCCTGCGTCTCCGTGCTGGAGACCCGCCGGCTGCCTGTGTCTCCGTGCTGGAGGCCTGCCGGCTGCCTGCGTCTCCGTGCTGGAAGCCCGCCGGCTGCCTGCGTCTCCGTGCTTGGGGAATGCCGGCTGCCAGCCGGCTGCCTGCCTCTCCGTGCTGGAGGCCCGCCGGCTGCCTGCGTGTCCATGCTGGAGGCCCGCCGGCTGCCTGCGTGTCCATGCTGGAGGCCCGCCGGCTGCCTGCGTGTCCATGCTGGTGGCCCGCCGGCTGCCTGCGTGTCCATGCTTGAGGCCCGCCGGCTGCCTGCGTGTCCATGCTGGAGGCCCGCCGGCTACCTGCGTGTCCATGCTGGAGGCCCGCCGGCTGCCTGCGTGTCCATGCTGGAGGCCCGCCGGCTGCCTGCGTGTCCATGCTGGAGGCCCGCCGGCTGCCTGCGTGTCCATGCGGAATGGGTGTGGATGGGGAGTGGATATGGGCGTGACTGTGAAATGGGTGTGGTTAGGGTGTGTGGCCTAAAAATGTGCCGCGGCGCGCTGTGCGCGCCGCAAACTTTGTCCCTCTTTTCCTTCTTTAAAAGTTGGGAGGTATGCCATTATAATCAATGGGTCTGTGCATGTGCACACATCAGTGATTTTTCACTGACCGTGTCTCCATGCGGTGTACACGTGTGTCCGTGATTGCCGCACGGAAACAAGTCTGCTTTTTTCTGGCATCACTGATGTCCCACAGACCACACTATGGTGTAGTCCATGAACACACATACCAGAAAAACACGGACATTGAAAACAAAAAGCATTTTTAACTCACCTTCTCCAGTGCTGCTTCTCTCTGGCCCCTAATGCCTCTGCTTCAGAGCTTCATTACTGGCATGCATATTCATGTATGCAGGAGCAGCCGACCTGGAAGTAGCTGCAGCGGGGGCAAAAACACAGCAGAGCCAGATAGCTCAGCACCACGGACATCAGGAGAGGGGACAGGTGATTATATGTCCATGTGCCATCACGGAGAACGGATCACGTATCACGGATTGCACATAGACAACCCACGTGTGCCGTGAATCATGGCACACGATGGACATATGCATTTTTTACACATCAGTGAAAAAGGTCTGTGTTTCTCACTGACGTGTGAAACAGGCCCAAGAATTATACAGTGATAAGGTGACATGTGTAAGGAGGTATTTCTAATACTCGAAGTTTAAATTTGTACAAAAGTGCATTACCTTGTGGTAAATCTATAGGAGTACGGTTAAATAGTGTGTATGAATAGAAGTCACTCAAACTAATACATAGTAAACAAGATTATACAGCTCACCACTCAGAATAAATGTCCAACCATGGAAGAAGCCAGACGGTGCACGCAGGGGCGTAACGACCGCGGTCGCAGAGGTCGCCACTGTGACCGGGCCCGCAGGGTTATAGGGGCCCGGCAGCCGCTCTGCAGAGCCGGCTGCCGGGCCCCTATGTGTAGTGCCGCTGTGTAGTGGCCGACTACGCGACCGTCAGGGGGCCGGCCTGTGAGAGGGGCTCTCTGACCTGCGGCAGAGCAGAAGTGCTCCTGCACAGCACACGGAATCCATCCTTCCAGGACCTGTGATGATGTCACACCCATGTGACTGTGTGGGAGGAGACACAGGATGCCGGGGAGAAAGCAGGAGAAGATACTGATTCCTGAACGATTTTGTACATATGACTCGTAATGGAAAAAGAGAGGACATGAGGGGTGTGCAGGGTGAGTGGCAGATGAGGGCTGCAGACTTTGACAGAAGGTTGTGAAGGGGTGCAGAGTGTTTGAGAGGGGTAAGTTGAGGTACAGACAGCAGGGTGTGAGACATATGAGAGTGTAGTGTGTGTGATATGGGGGGTGCAGGCTGTATGGGGAGCAGGGCGTGTGACATATGGGGGCAGGGGCGTAACTACCGCGGTCGTAGGGGTCGGAAGGAGAAGAGAGGTACTTGTTTTTTTATTTTGCTGGCTGCATGACACATTGAAACCCTGGTGGGGCTGGCTTCATGACACAGAGGCCCTGGGGGGGCTGGCTGCATGACACCTGGGGGTACTGGATGCATGACACATGGAGGCCCAGGGGGGGGGGGGGGCTGGCTGCATGACACATGGAGGCCCTGGTGGGGCTGGCTGCATGACACATAGAGGCCCTGGGGGGGGCTGGCTGCATGACACCTGGGGGGGCTGGCTGCATGACACATGGAGGCCCTGGAGGGGCTGGCTGCATGACACATGGAGGCCCTGGCTGCATGACACATGGAGGCCCTGGTGGGGCTGGCTGCGTGACACAGAGGCCCTGGGGGGGCTGGCTGCATGACACCTGGGGGTACTGGATGCATGACACATGGAGGCCCGGGGGGGGGGGCTGGCTGCATGACACATGGAGGCCCTGGTGGGGCTGGCTGCATGACACATAGAGGCCCTGGGGGGGCTGGCTGCATGACACCTGGGGGGGCTGGCTGCATGACACATGGAGGCCCTGGAGGGGCTGGCTGCTTGACACATGATGGCCCTGGCTGCATGACACATGGAGGCCCTGGTGGGGCTGGCTGCATGACACAGAGGCCCTGGGGGGGCTGGCTGCATGGCACCTGGGGGTACTGGCTGCATGACACATGGAGGCCCAGGGGGGGGCTGGCTGCATGACACATGGAGGCCCTGGTAGGGCTGGCTGCATGACCCCTGGGGGGGCTGGCTGCATGACACATGGAAGCCCTGGTGGGGCTGGCTGCATGACACAGATACCCTGGGGGGCTGGCTGCATGACACCTGGGGGTGCTGGCTGCATGACACATTGAGGCTCAGGGGGGTTCTGGCTGCATGACACATTGAGGCC
The DNA here is from genome assembly GCF_048569485.1 of Anomaloglossus baeobatrachus. NCBI lineage: Eukaryota > Metazoa > Chordata > Amphibia > Anura > Aromobatidae > Anomaloglossus > Anomaloglossus baeobatrachus. Next base: position 295,640,274 of record NC_134356.1, on the reverse strand, counting down.
CTGGGGGGCTGGCTGCATGACACAGATGCCCTGGGGGGCTGGCTGCATGACACCTGGGGGTGCTGGCTGCATGACACATTGAGGCCCAGGGGGGTTCTGGCTGCATGACACATTGAGGCCCTGGTGGGGCTGGCTGCATGACACATGGAGGCCCTGGGGGGGCTGGCTGCATGACACCTGGGGGGGCTGGCTGCATGACACATGGAGGTCTATGGGACTGCATAATAAACATAAAGGACACCTTATACATGGACTAGGGGTGCATTATACATGGAGATCTATGGAGCTGCATTATACAAAATGAAGGACACCTTATACATGGAATATAGGGGTGCATTATACATGGAGGAGTATGGGGCTGCATAATACAATATGATGATTTATGGGGCTGCATTATAATACTTGGAGGACTATGGAGCCTACCTTATACATGGACTATAGGGGTTATAAAACATGGAGGACTGTGGTGCAGTATAAAATATGGAGAACTATGGGGTGAATTATAATACATCGAGAACTATGGGAAATGCATTGTAATACATGGGGGACTATGGGAGTGCATTCTAATATATGACGGGTTATGTGGGACCCTTTTTACTATATGGAAGGCTATGTGGGGGCCATTATAGTATTTGGAGAACTATATACAAGGGGGACAAAGATACAAGCATGGGATGGTAATGTTTTGTGGTGAAGGGGAAAAGGCTCTTTCCCTCAGCACCCAGCTTTCCCATGCTCTGCTATACATCTCTCAGCACCCAGCTTTCCCATGCTCTGTTATGGGAAAGCTGGGTGCTGAGGGTAAGATGTGTAGCAGAGCATGGGAAAGCTGGGTGCTGAGGGTAAGATGTGTAGCAGAGCATGGGGAAGCTGGGTGCTGAGGGTAAGATGTGTAGCAGAGCATGGGGAAGCTGGATGCCGAGGACAAGATGGATATGAACATAGGATAGCTGGGTGCTGATAGAAAGAGGGATTTCAGATCATGGGAAAGCTGGGTGCTGAGGGTAAAAGCCAAGTGTCAGCGTCATTATCCTGTACACCGAGTGTCAGTGTCATTATCCCGTACCCTAAGTGTCGATGTACGTAGAGGGGGGCCCCGGTCCAAATTTCGCATCAGGGCCCATCAAACTCTAGTTACGCCACTGATTGCTGGTATATGTATATTTTATTATTTTCCCATAATTCAGACTTACAACCACTAATTTATGACTGCGGATATTTCTATAGAAGTGACTACAATAATGCTATATCCTTATGGATCAGTAAGAAGGAAAATATTGTTTTCCGAACAAGACATCACCAGGACAGAATACTAATTATTTGCATCTTTATCTGCCAACAGCAACCTCCTAAGTCCGTCCAGACACAGCCATATGTTATCAGATGAGATGTTTTCTATTATGTGGGATGAATGCTGGTTGTAATGCCCTAAAATAAAATCATGCTGAGTACAATTCAAGAGGCCACGAAAATACCTGAATCCTGTCAGGACATAGTAACAGTACTAATTATATGTTGTATGAAGGTTGTAATAAAAAATGGTGAGAGGAACCAAAAATTCACTAGTAAATTGTCAACTAAATTGGTTGATTTCAACTCTAAAGGCCCCACATTAGCCTAAATTCGGCCAAAACTAGCGATATCATCCGGTTCCACTGACAGTTTGAGGCAGGTGTATACAACACTTAGTACAAGGGCCACAATGCCACACTGTACCTATCCCAGGTGACACAAAAAAATGTAAAGAGAAACTTACATGAATACATCACCATATCCAAGCTATTAGTATTTAAGGAGGATTAGGAGTATTTTAGCTCAGATTCCCCTCCATATACTTATTGGGAACGCACCCTAAGGCCTGTTTCACACGTCAGTGATTCTGGGACGTTTGTGCTTTTTTTTAAACGTACCAGAATCACTGACATACGCAGATCCATTATAATCAATGGGTCTGCTCACACATCAGTGATTTTTCACTGACCGTGTCTCCGTGCGGCGTACACGCGTGTCCGTGATTGCCGCACGGAGACATGTCCGTTTTTCTTCTGGCATCACTGATGTCCCACGGACTACGCAGTGGTGTGGTCCGTGAAACACGTGCCAGAAAAAAACGTGCATAGAAAATAAAAATCATTTTTACTCACCCGGCTCCAGCGACGCTCTCTGCAGCCTGTTCTGCCTGCTGCTTCTGAGCCAGCTCATTACTGTCGTACATATTCATGAATGCATGACACAGCCGACCCGGAATCAGCTCCTGCGGAGGTCAGCGCCGGCCAGATGCTGCACCGCGGGAGTGTTCAGCACCAAGGAGAGCGGGAGCGGGCACAGGTGAGTTGATCTCTATGTGCAATCACGGACCATGGAGAACGGAGCCTGGATTGCACTTAGACAACCCACGTGTGCCGTGAATCATGTCACACAGAGGGACATGTGCGTGTTTTACACGTCAGTGAAGAACGTCTGTGTTGTTCACTGATGTGTGAAACAGGCCTTACATTCATAGTTTTCATAGTAGAAGTAACTGAACAAACATTCACGAAAACTATAAGTTTTGAGGATTTTTAAGTTTTAACAAGACCACAAAGCACATTATGAATTGTTACATGTTGCATACAAGATCAATACTATTGTCATCACATAAATGCAGCACCTGAACTACCATTAGTACATGAATGCAGCACCAGAACCATTGTCAGTACATGAATACAGCACCAGAATTGTCAGTACATGAATGCGACACCAGAACAACTGGCAGTTCATGAATGTGGCACTAGAATCATCATCATTATATGAATGCAGTGTGAGATCCACCATTAGTAGATAAATACAGTGCCAAAACCACATTAGAACATGAATGCAGTTCCAGCACCACCGTTAGTAAGTGATTCAACTCTAGAACCTCCACCAGTACAGGAATGCAGAGCCAGAACCACTATCACTACATGAATGCAGTGCCATAATTAGAGATGAGCAAACCCAAGGTTCGGTGTTCAGTGTTCGTAACAAACACAGAAATTACAAAAAACAGAGTTGGGTTCAGAATTTGGGTGCTTTACGTATGCAAATCACTCATGCTAGCATTGCTAAGCTCGGGTATGCCTGGTGTTCAGCTCAGCAGGAGCCGCTTGCAGTGTTTGAATGGCTCACACTGGGGCTAACAACAGCATAATCAGATGTAGTGTGCACCAAAAAAAAAAAAAAGGAAAAACCACGCATACCCAACCCCAGAAGTGATCTGTTTATGGCTGGCTGCATGTGGACGGAGATCTATACTGCTGTACTAATTAGTGACTTCCATTGGGGTTCAGGTCAAATCCGGGTCCCAACCCAAACTTTATCTAAAGTCCGGCTGAACCCGCCGAACCAAACTTCCATGGGTCTGCTCATCTCTAGCCATAATCACAATCTGTATATGAATACATCAGCAAAAGCACCATCAGAACATGAATACAGCACCAATCAATTGTTTTGTTGGGTCAGCTCCATATACAGTACATTTGCACAGGATGTTCTTCACAAACATGGGGATGTTGATAGTTGATATTAGCAGCCATTATCACAGTGTGGACCATAGTGGAACCACAGAACTTATGAGACACTGGCATAAACATTTACATCAAGGTCCCTCATAAGGGCAGAGTCACACTAGCGTATGACATGATGCTCTTAACCACTTACCACCCAGCGATTTTCCATTTTTCTTTGACATTTTTCCTTCCCTTTTTCCAAGAGCGATAACTTTTTTATTTTTCTGTCAACATAGCCATGTGAGGGCTTGTTTTTTGTGGGACGAGTTGTACTTTTGAAAGACACCATTAATTTTACCATATAGCAATCTGAAAAATGGGAAATAATATCCAAGAGCAGTGAATTTGTAAAAAAAAAAATGTAATTCCACAATTGTATTTTTTTTTGTTGTTTACCATGTTCACTATATGGTAAAACAGACATAACAATATGATTCTTCAGGTCAGTATATACAGTATGTATAGTTTTTTTTTTATTTTATTAATGAAAAAAAATCTGAAATTTGTCAAAAAAAATTACGCTTTTGTCGCCTTATTTAGAGGCCCATAATATTCTTATTTTTCAAGATCTGAGGCTATGTGATGGAATATTCTTTGCGCCCTGAGCTGACATCTTTACAAGTAACATTTTTGGGTAGATGCAATGTGTTAATCAACTGTTATTGCATTTTATTACAATGTTAAGACTGCAAAAAAAATAAATAAAACACAATTCTGGAGTTTTTAATTTTTTTACACTGTTTATTAATCAGCTTATTTTATTTTATATTTTATAGATTGGATATTTCTGAAGCGGCAATACTAAGTATGTGTATTTTATATTGTTTTATTTTGAATGGAGCAAAAAGAATGTGAATTGAACTTTTGTGTCTTTTTAAAAAATGACATATTTTTAAAAGCTTTTTCTTCACTTTTTATTGTTTTATTTATTTATTTATTGTTTTTATTGTTTTTACTAGTCCCTTTTAGGCACTTGAAGCTGCGATCTTGCAATTGCTTGTACTGATGCACTGCTCTGTACAGCAGAAACGCTGACTTCCTATGAACATCGGCACGCAGCTGGCGTTCACACGAAGATCGTCATGACAGACACAGGGGTTGTCAGCTGACCTCCGTCTGCCAAAACAACCCCTCAGTGCCCCGTGATCATGTCACTGAGCTGCCAATGGGAACGTTGAATGATTCCCTCCCACCAGTGTGAGTTAAATCCTGCTGTCAGAGATTGACAAACTCCTTTAACAGTGATCTATGGAAAACATTAGGAATACAAAGATGGAGGAAGTTTCAATCTTAATACCACAGGATTGACTATTCTGAGAATCTCATAAGAGCCAATGAACTTAGGACCCAACTTTGTCAATGGTACTTTAAGTTTAATATTTTTAGATGACAACTAATCCTTATTGCCTACTTTAAAAACAGGACCCAACAAACCTTTTCTATCGGCCTTCCATTTTTGGAGAGTCTATGCAGCCCCAATATTCTTAATCATGATTTTGTTCAGTTCTTGTAAACCAAGGCAATGAAGGAGACCACCATCCTTCTTTTTTTTTTTTTTTTTTAGCCATTTATTTTTTTATTAATTTTAATTGAAACATTAGTAATCTAAAAAAAAAAATCCAGCAGCTGCTGGAGTGAAGGAAGGATGGATATGACCTTTCCATAAAGTTTCATTCACATAGGTTTTTATTTTGGTAGGCCCAACTACTTGTCTTACAGACTTAATCCACACCTTCTACTTGACTACAACTCAGGACATGGCCCCTTTCCTTCTGTCTTCAAGCAAGGTGTAGCAGACATATGGAATATTCACAACAAAACACACCTAATGAAAGTTTTTTTATATGTTATATAGTGACCTGGGCTCTTATATACAATATTTTGGAATGCTGTATTATTATTATTTATTATTATAGCGCCATTTATTCCATGGCGCTTTACATGTGAAAAGGGTACACATAATAGGGACAAGTACAATAATCATAAACCATACAAAACAGAGACTGGTACAGGGGGAGAGAGGTCCCTGCCCGCGAGGGCTCACAGTCTACAAGGGATGGCTGAGGATACAATAGGTGAGGGTAGAGCTGGTCGTGCGGCGCTGTATCAGACAGAGGGTTACAGCAGGTTGTAGGCTGTATATAAGAGCTTACCGATTGTGGCCGCAGCTCATAAGGGAAAAACTTGATGATAGGTTCAGTTTAACTTATTTTGCTTTTAGCGAAGTAGCAAAAAATCAATTCAGCTCTTGTGGGTTTTGGGGTTTTTCTGTTATGGAGATTATTTTTTGGGATCAGATTTCTAGCTGTAATATGGGTGCAATTATACAGTCCTATTGTGCTCATGTGAAAATGGCCTTAAGGGAAGCTGGGTGATAATCAATATTGCCACTTTATAATGCAGAACTTGGTATTTGTTAAAGTAACTGATATATAAATGTGTCATGCGTGCCTAGAATGAAAAGCAAATATATCATAGTCTTTTATTATAATGCAAACTTCCTAATGTTATTTTCCCACTTAAACTATAAGAATCATCTCGACAGACTGGAGACTGTGTAAGCTGAATTCTCTAATAGTTTTCGAGAATGATTAACGTGACCTCAAAAATACTGCAGATAAAACAACTCCAGAGAAATGTTCATGATTAGTACTCCATATTAAATTTTAATTATATTGTTGTTATTGCCCTAGGAAATATAGCACAAATAAAATCTAATTGTTATTATGTCTCTATCTGCAATACTCTATTTACAAAAGTGTGCTCTACTGTGAGTTATCTTTGGGTCTGATTAACACCTTAAAGGGAATCTGTCACCAGGTTTTTGCTACGTCATCTGAGATAATGTAGGCAAAGAGATTCTGAAACTAACCATGTTTATCTTTGATCCCTGTGTGCAGCCATTCTGACTTTATCTCAGAATTGAGTGTAGCAGAGCTGGGGTTGTCCACATCAACACCAGGCTCTCAATAGAGATTGTGCATTGACTGTGAGGTGTCGATCACATCAGGGGGGTGGCAGAATGCCTCTGGCATATTACATTGAAAAAATGTTGTGTTAGTGAATGGGATTTTGAAAGTGCGCCACAAATACCTCCTCCACCCAGCTTCATTTATATATGAATACTCAATGCAAATATTAACTTTTCATGAAATCAAACTACTGGATATTTATTGGTCAATAAAGATTGTGTTTGTTCACACAAGCCGAAGAGGAAAAAAAAAAAGCTATAATGCGAACCATCAGCAGCACCCTGATTTTTAGCAGTAGCAACATATGGATTTATTCTTTGGTAGAACAGTACATGGATATATAACGTAAATGTAGTTTGTTTCAATTCCTGCATAAGTACAAATTAGTCAGACATTTTTCCCAGTGAGATGGTCAATTGTTTCGTTCTGCAATTGATGAAATATTTACACTTTTCTTCATATACTGCTTGCCGACATTCTGTGCTGGGCAGCAATCATTGTCTGAGAGCATTGTCCTAGCCATTCCTGAGATTCTCACTGAGTTATTTCCTCAGTCTTTCACTATAAATATACTGTATAGCTTGGCAGAAGTTACATGTTCTAAATTTTGAAAAACAATAGAACCAAGGGGATTTTTTGTAGATTTAGCTACAAAATAGCTCAATTATAAGTCAAGTCAAACCTTCTTGCAAAAGTAGAAAGAATTTTTATTATAGTGCATACAGCAAGAGGTAAATTCAATGATTTAAATACATAATCTAAATATCAGGTGAAAATGGGGAATCCCTAGGAACAACACCGATTGTGCAGCATGACAAGTCTGAACATAATTTAACTGTTTGTCACATGTGGGTATATTATCAGTACGACGCAGTGAGGTTAATAAACCCCACCATGTCAGCCATCATCTTATTTTAATCAAAAAATTAACCAGGCTATATAACTCCACACGGTGCATAAATAACATCCCACAGAGATAGATTAGAGTCTCAATCACCCGGTTACCTTGTAACCATATATAAATGTAATCATGAGGAAAAACCTCTAAATCGCCAAGTGATTGGTATTATGACTCACCCATGTCAGGCTGAACATCCGGTGTAACGTGCCCCGACGCACACGTTTCGTGTTTCTTCCTTGGGGGGACTCACGAAACCAGCATGGGGGAAAAAAAGTCGGGTTCGGGTAGCAAACCTGATGCTGAACTTGACCGCAAATGACAAGTCAAAGGGGACGAGACATTCAGGGGCTATAAAATGGCCGTAGTAAGCACTATGGGGCTGCAAATGGAAGTTAAATGGTAGTAAGAGAAGGATAGTTATGCGGAACATGTTACCCAGAGGATCACACACCAGTCAGACTCTCTTCCCGACCCACTAATTAAAGTTCATCAATATTCACTGTTTCCCCCACCCACCCTCTGTGCCAGTGTCTGTGATTCGTTATAGACGGCTATACACACCAGACATAGACAGTTTGCCATATAGTAGTGGAAAAAGAAATAATTTTAAAAAATGACGTAGGTTCCTGACATATTTTATAGCCAGCATGGCTGCAGCCCCCACTTGTGAGCTTTATTGTGGCTGGATATCAAAATAGAGGATAAAAAAAGATGTAGGGTTCCCCCATTTTTTATATCCAGCAACTGTAAGGCTCACAGGTTGATCCTAGGATTATCAGGATGGGAGGAGCCATGGATATTGTCCCCCCCCACCTAAAAAATACCAGCCTGCAACTGTTCAGAATTGGAACATCACATTAGATGTGTCAATCCTGGCACTTTACCCGACTCAGCCCGATTGCCCTGGTGCGGTGGCAATCGGTGTAATATGAGGGGTTAATGACAGCTGGGATTTGTCAACAAATGACAACTGCCATCAAGCCCTAAATTAGAAATGAGAGGCGTCTATGAGACCCCCCCATTACTAATCCCATAAGAAAAGAATCCTGCAAACAAATAAAACTCAAACACTGAAAAATTCTTTATTTGAAATAAAATACACAAACCCTCTTTCACCCCTTTATTAAGCCTCCTCCCTTTAGTATTTTTATTTACTTTATTATTTTTAGTATGTCCTTTATTACAGTCAAGGAATTAAATAGCCCAAACTGAATGAAGCAGTAAAAAGTAACAAGGCTAAAAAGGGATGTTAATGTAAGGGCACTTCCTTTCCTGCTGTTATACAGGCTGCTAGGCAAAATATCCATAGTATTACTTGTCGACTCAATCACTAATGAATGTTTGAGAAGTGTCAGTAATAATTTGTCACGTTTTTCCAATTCTCCAGAAAAGTAAATTAACTCTGACCTAATGTTATTATTCTGCTGAAACAAGACATTGAAATATTTTAAAAAATAATGTAGCAGCTATGTAATAGTCTTAATGTTAAAGTATAAGCACCAATTACTAACAGAGGTGACTTCTCTGTGCTGATTCAGATGGCCATTTTTTTGCGTATGAGTGCTATGTGTGATTTTCACAGATAGCATTCGTACCTGTAATAGTCTATGGGGCCATTCACGTGTCTATGATTTTTCACTGACCATGTTATTCATGGAAACTCACCTCATGGCCAATTCTGATCTGAATCTTGGATCAAAATCGACAATGCAAGTCTATAGGACCGTGAAAAAAAATCATATCGTTGACTTCTGAGGGCAGTCCGATTGTCACAGACTGTCAGAATAGAGACGGTAAAGAAACTAGTTTTTCTTCCACATATGAGTAAAAGTGATGACTTGCAGACCATACTCAAATCTAATCAGCACAGTGGCTCAGTGGTTAGCACTGCAGTCTTGTAGTGCTGGAGTCCTGGGTTCAAATCCCATAAAGGACAACATCTGCAAGGAGTAGTATATTCTCCCCGTGTTTGTGTGGGTGTTCTCCGGTTTCCTCCTACACTTCAAAAACATATTGATAGGGAAGTTAGATTGTGATCCCCAATGGGGACAGAGTTGCCAAAATATGTAAAGCACTATAAAATTAATGGCACAATATAAGTGAATAAATATTATTATTATATAATTGATCTGTTTTACATCAGGGCAATCAGGATGAGGTGGGTAAAGTTTGGGGATTGTCACATCTAATGGATGCAACAATTCTAGGTGGCTGCAGTTGCAAGCTGCTATTTTTAGGCTGGAGTGGCCAATAATCATGGGTCTCCCCAGCCTGAGAATACCAGCCGCCAGCTGTCGGACTTTATCATGGCTGGGTATCAAAATTGGGAGAGACGCCACACTGTTTTTTTTAATTATTTATTAAAATAATTTTAAAAAGCCACATGCAGTTCCTTTTATTTTGATACACAGCCAAGATAAGCCCATGGCGGGGAGCTGCAGCCTGTAGCTGTATGTTTTACCTGTGCTGGTGATTATAATACAGGGGAACGCTACGCCAATTTTTTAATTTATTTTACACCCTGATAGAGATTCACAGACAGGGTCTGTGATTGTAAGCAGTCAGACGCTGCCACATAGGCTGCGGATACATCTGACTACACCAAATCACAGACGCAAGGAATGGGGATGGGCGGGGAAAGCAGTGCATATTGATGAGCAATAATGAGATGCCCCAGAAGTAGAATGAACTCCCCAGAAGCAGTTACAGCCACACCGGAGACTGGTAAGTATAACGCGCTTACTCCAATCCCCCTAACACTTCTACCATCATTTTTAAGCACCAAATTCTGGCCCCTATAGACTTATATGGGGATCGGTGTCTGGCCAGATTTTGGAGATCAGTTCCTGGCAACAACCATTTTGTTTTGTTTTTTTAACTTGGTTAGATCCGTCGATTCCGGTTATCTGTGAGTCCGCCCATCACTAATCGTTATCCCACGAGGTGCCCCAGACTGAGTAAGAATGACAGCCATCTTTTGTTTCTTCCATTTTCTAATAATTGCGCCGACAAGTGTTGCCTTCTCACCAAGCTGCTTGCCTATTGTCCTGTAGCCCATCTCAGCCTTGTGCAGTTCTTCAATTTTGTCCCTGGTGTCCTTAGACAGCTCTTTGGCCTTTGTGGAGGGGTTGAGAGTGTGATTAATTGTGTGAACAGGTGTCTTAAACAGGTAACAAGTTCAAACAATTGCAATTAATGCAGGTAAATGGTAATGAGTGCAGAGTAGGAGGGCTTCTGAAAGAAAAAATAGGTCTGTGAGAGCCAAAATTTTTGCATGTTGTTAGGTGATCAAATACTTATTTTATGCAATAAAATGTAAACTATTTATTTAAACATCATACAGTTGGATTTTTCTGGATTTTTATATACACAGTACAGACCAAAAGTTTGGACACACCTTCTCGTTCAAAGAGTTTATTTTCAGGACTCTGAAAATTGTAGATTCACATTGAAGGCATCAAGACTATGAATTAAAACATGTGGAATGAAATACTTAAAAAGTGTGAAACAACTGAAAATATGTCTTATATTCTAGGTTCTTCAAAGTAGCCACCTTTTGCTTTCATTACTACTTTGCACACTCTTGGCATTCTCTTGATGAGCTTCAAGAGGTAGTCACCGGAAATGGTTTTCCAACAGTCTTGAAGGAGTTCCCATAGATACTTAGCACTTGTTGGCCCTTTTGCCTTCACTCTGCGGTCCAGCTTGCCCCAAACCATCTCGATTGAGTCAGGTCTGGTGACTGTCGAGACCAGGTCATCTGGCGTAGCACCCCATCACTCTACTTCTTAGTCAAATAGCCCTTACACAGCCTGGAGGTGTGTTTGGGGTCATTGTCCTGTTGAAAAATAAATGATGGTCCAACTAAACGCAAACTCGATGGAATAGCACACCGCTACAAGATGCTGTGGTAGGCATGCTGGTTCTGTATGCCTTCAATTGTGAATAAATCCCCAACAGTGTCACCAGCAAAGCACCCCCACACCATCACACCTCCTCCTCCATGCTTCACGGTGGGAACCAGCCATGTAGAGTCTATCCGTTCACCTTTTCTACAAAGACACGGTGGTTGGATCCAAGGATCTCAAATTTGGACTCATCAGACTAAAGCACAGATTTCCACTAGTCTAATGTCCATTCCTTGTGTTCTTTAGCCCAAACAAGTCTCTTCTGCTTGTTGCCTGTCCTTAGCAGTGGTTTCCTAGCAGCTATTTTACCATGAAGGCCTGCTGCACAAAGTCTCCTCTTAACAGTTGTTCTAGAGATGAGTAGGTATGTCCAAACTTTTGGTCTGTACTGTATATAGGCACAAGCAAAAGGGTAACAATATTTTGAACTTTTGACTTTCAAGCTCCATATCTCACCATCCACTGCATGTTTGAGTTTGAGACTTCCTTCATTTTATTGACAATCATCTTGGCTATCTGATATGTAAATATGACTTACAGTTATTTAGCATATGAATAACTATGCAGATTCTTGTCATTCTTCCTGTATACTGCAAATTACAACCTGTTCTCACATTCCCTAATAGCTCAGTGTTTTATTACGTTGATTTCCAAGTGAAAAGTCAATGGTTTGAATTGAGGAGCAGCCATGAAGAAGATTTCCCAAGAAAAGAGAAACAACATTATCCAACTCATCTAAAGCGGTCTGTCAAGCAAGAAAATTGCCAAACTGCATCATATGAGTGTCATGACAGTTGGAAGAATATGAAATGAAGCCCGTCTATCCATCCATTCAAAAGCCAAGAGGTGAATGTCTAGGCAAAATAGTGGAGTCAACAAGTTGGCTCATCACAAGGTCTATCAGTTCTGGCGCGATTAACATGACAGGGAAGGTGGCTCACATGCTTTATAATAATGTGACCACAGACATCCAAGCAAGCATCGTGAGACGTTCACAAGTCTAAAATGGTGACCCAAAAAAAGGTGAAGAAGCCTCAACTTCAATATCATCATAAGAAGTGTCGGCACCAATTTGCAAAGAAATACAAAGAGTGACTGTAGAAGATTGAAAACGGGTGATTTGGAGCGATGACAGGAAAGTCAATAGGCTAAGCTCTGATGGGTGCAAATAGGTCTGAAAGAATCAAGGAAAAAAGGGGCTAATGGATTGAGAAATTGAAGGAACTGTCAAATCAGTGGAAAAAGCCGGATGATATAGAGTTGTTTCACTGCCAAACGCATTGGATACTTGACCAGGATCAATAGTGGTGTTAATGCTGAGCTATATGCGAGTATCCTACAAGAGGAGTTACTTCATACACTCGAGTACTATGGGTTTGGAAACGACGACAGTGTTCCAGCAGGACAATGACCTAAATCATCTGTTGAGATTGGCAAAAAAATGGTTCCATGACAATTAAGTAGAGGAAATGGATTGGCCCCCAAAGTCCCCATACCTCAACCCAATCAAACAAAATAGCTGTATATATAACAAAATGAGTCAACTAGTATGACTCAAAATTGGGAATGTGTGGAAGAGACCTGGGATCACATTTTGGTCAATACGAGGGGCTGCTGATAAGTCTTTGGCTTTGTGATCTTTTTTGTTTCTATGGTAACAAATCTTACATCACATGAAAGCCTTATGTGTCTAATATATATTTTCAAAATTTTGTGTTTGTTGCTTATGGCAACAGTGTTCTATGCACATGGAAAAACAAAATGGCAGAGTCTAATGCGATATTCATAGCAACTGAGACCAGAGAAGTGATAAAATTTTTGTTTCTGCAAGAAAGGTTTGCAAAGGATATTCATGTTGTGTCAGAAAATACCCATTTTCTATTAATAACTCATATTAATTTTTTTTTTATTTATATGCATTAAAAATTATTTCCCAGACCTAGACAAACAACAAATATATAGTGAAAATTTAAGAAGGTGTCTAAACCACTTTTAGTTGACTACCATTACCGATGCCCCCATTCCTCGGCGGCTCTCGCTTAATTGTCCCTTCTCTCACCCTCTTCAACAGTATTCAAAAAAGGGTCTCTCTAGTGGTGAAGACTACCTATATCTTCAAACACCCAATCAATATAACAAGAAATATACATAGATATATGATATTTTCAGTTAAGAGCTCTCCCTCAATAATCTCACTCCTGCCTGGCAATGGAGTACCATGGCATCCCATTCCCTGAAGAAGATCTAATACTTCCATCGAAACGTACGTCGGGCAGCCTTGGGGCCACCTTTCCGGACCATCCCCACACTTCAGCACTTTGCCAATTGAACATCTTGTCGGCATTAAAGGGTACGATCCCTGCTCTGGCAGGTTCTTTATACTACGACTGGAAAAACCTTGGACTTACCATGAATTGTACTATTATAGTATCTTAACTTGCTTGCATACCCTGTGTTAAACCGACTGGCCCACATATTTACTTTGTACCCAAACCAATCAGTGTTCTCTCTGTCTCATTTGGCTTATATATACACCTTACTCTGTGTACACTCTGGCATTATTGATGTATATATGATAGAGAATGTATAATAGAGATTTCCTGATTTTATATATCAAAATGATTGTTCTCCTTCAATTTGGGTCCAATGTTTTATGTGCATGTAGCATCAGGATTGGTCTGGATTTTTTAACCTCCTATACCAACTTTTACAAGTCTTTTGTCACCATATTCTTTAATAAACTATGTACCTTTTGCACTTTAAAAACTTGCATGTCCTCTTTTCCTTGATATGATAAAGAGTTTGTGCTACCCGTGTGGTCCCTGGATATATAGGAACCCCAGGCTTTTTTTGAGTATGGTTTTCTGGAAATTTGCTCTAATACCAGAAAGATTCAGGCAGTGTTGAAAGCCAAAGCTTGATTTACAAAATACTAACAAAATAATAAAAATTAAAATTTAGGTTTTTAGGAGTAAAACAATAACAATGCAGTGGCATGACAAGAATCTGCATAACTAATCATGTATTAAAGATTTGCAAGTCCAATTTATATGTGAAATAGCTAAGATGATTGTCTATAAAATGAAGTTAAGAGTGCTTTACATGAGACTACGGATCGTGCGATGCATCGTCGGGGTCACGGTTTTCGTGACGCACATCCGGCATCATACACGACGTCGTCTCATGTGAAACCTCTGAGCGACGCAGTATCGCTCACAAATCGTGAGTCGTGTACTCGTCGCTCAGTTTCATAATATCGTTTATTTTTACTTGTGCCGGTTGTTCATCGTTCCCGTGGCAGCACACGTCGCTCCGTGTGACACCATGGGAGCGATGAACTCTGCTTACCTGTGTCCCACGGCTCCCGACGGCTATGCGGAAGGAAGGAGGTGGGCGGGATGTTTACATCCTGCTCATCTCCGCCCCTCCGCTTCTATTGGCTGGCGTCTGTGTGACGTCGCAGTGACGCCGAACGTCCCTTCCCATTCAGGAAGTGGACGTTCACCGCCCACAGCGAGGTCACTCAGCAGGTAAGTACGTGTGACGGGGGTTTCACGACTTTGTGCGACACGGGCAGCGATTTGCCCGTGACGCACAAACGATGGGGGCGGGTACGATCGATTGTGAAATAGCACAATCGGTCGTCCCGTGTAAAGCAGGCTTTAGGCCTAAGCCACACGGCGAGAAAAACAGTGCGAGTGGAGTGCGATAAAACATCGCATTCCCCTCGGACTAATTCTAGCCTGTGTGTCAGCGCACATGGGCGATTATTTTCTCAGCCCTAATCGGACCAAGAAAAGAATCGCAGCATGCTGCGATTGTAGGCTGAGTCTCTTTCTCTCGCACCCATTCAAGTGAATGGGGCGAGAGAAAAATCGCACTGCACTCGCGGTACACCGGTGTACGCGAGTGCAGTGCAAGAATAGCAATAGCCGGCTACGCAGAAGAGAGGGAGAGAAATCCCTCCCTCCCCTCCTGAGTGCCGGCCCGCCCCCCGCAGCTGAGGTCTGCTTGCACGAACGGACCTCAGTTGCAAGGACACACGCATGACACTCGGCTCTTCAGTACTGCCAGCACGAGCCGAGTGTCATGCAAGGGGATCGCAGTAGTCCCCGTGTGGCCCTAGCCTAAGTCTCACGCTCAAAGCTGTAGTGGCTGATATGGAGCCTGAAAATCAAAAGTTCAAAACATTGTTGCCCTTTTCCTAAGCCATCTCCCGTGCCTACCTCAAATGTATTTCTACAATACATATATATACTTATTTAAAACAATTTTTAAAAGCTTTTTGCACTTTTTATTTGTTCCTTTAGGATACTTGGCCCTGCGATTTCTTGAATGCCTTTATAATACACTACAAAAATACAATATTGCAGTGTATTGAAATGTTAATGGTCTGGTATGAAGGCCAGCTACAAACTGGTTGTGATAGAATGGAAGAAGTAAAAATAATAATACATGAACGTGATGTATAGAATATGAAAATATATATGCAATACATTTTTTATTTCTAATTTATATATATATATATATATATATATATATATATATGTGTATAGGATGCTGTACTACCCCAGGGTAGAGATAATGTTCAACTGCGCCATCTGGATACCATCCTTGGTGAACATCATCTCTACCCTTTGTCAAGCTTCCTGATGAACCTGTAAAAGGAAACACTTTGAGACGAGGCAGCACTACTCCCTGATAATTACAATTCACTTATCTACCATGTGGAAGTAGATGAGATAAAGAAAGGACCGCACTCCGTCCGCTGTGCTGGGAGACGTTTATTAGAACAAGTGCATAGGTAAAAGGGCCGGAGGCAACCTGTAAGCCGGCTCCTAAAAGAGGACGACGGCCGTTTCGCCTTAATTAGGCTTCCACGGGTCCACATGTGGAATGGAAACGTCAACCCTTAAATAGGAGTCCCCAAACAGGTTGCATCCCAATCCACAATTAAAACAATCAAAATGGAGAATGTACATTAAAATAAACTGTATACAATAAAACAGAAAAAATGTATCTCAAATACGGAATATACAGGAAAAAAGACACCAAAAAATATAGAAATACTCATATACCATAATGGAAAAATAAGGAATGATCGTTCAGTCTATAAGAAAACCGTAAGGTCCACCCGATCATTCATACCCTAGTTGCCTTGTGCCCCATAATTAATTATTAATTTTGCTTCTGCCTGTAATAACAACTTATGTAGATCACCCCCCTTAGGAGGGAGGGTGATCCTCTTCAGGCCCGCAAAACGCAACACACTGGGGTCACCCCCATGCTGTTCCCGAATGTGAGTAATCAACCTGGGAGAGCCTTTTCCAGAAGCAATGGAGTTGTAGTGTTCTCTGAATCTTACATACAAACACCTAATGGTTTTGCCTATGTAGAACCTCCCACAAACACAGAGGACCACATAGACAACAAATTTAGTTTTACAAGGAATGAACTGGCAAACCCTATGAACATGAGGACCCACCTGCACAGAACCGCCAGTGACGTGTAGGTTACAGAACTTACAGTTGCCACACCGGTAATTACCCGGGGGGTAACATCTGTCCAGCCATGTAGAAGTACTTGTAAGCCTGTTCCTAACCAACATGTCACGTAAATTATTACCAGCAGTGAGGGTATGTGCGCACGTTGCTTTTTACCTGCTTTTTACCTGCTTTTTTTTCTGCGCTGTTTAATGCCAAAATGGATGTGTTCTTCTATTCAAGCAAAGTCTATGGGAATTTGGGTTTCTTGTTCACACTATGTTGTTCAAAATGCTGCCTTTTTGAGGCAGAACTTTGGTCAAAAACTCAGTTTTTCAAAGAAGCAACATGTCAATTGTTTTTGCCATTTGGGTTTTGCACTGCAAAGCTGAGTTTTTGACCAAAGTTCTGCCACAAAAAGGCAGCATTTTGAACAACATAGTGTGAACAAGAAACCCAAATTCCCATAGACTTTGCTTGAATAGAAGAACACATCCATTTTGGCATTAAACAGCGCAGAAGAAAAAGCAGCAAAAAAGCAGGTAAAAAGCAGGTAAAAAGCAACGTGCGCACATACCCTTATACTCATTATTTAAGGGAGTTTTCCTATGACTGTAATATTGATGGAATACACTTAATATTGATAAGCCATTGTTATAAGAGGACTTATGGGTTATACAGATCCAAGGTTGGGACATTAGATCACTGCCTACACCCCCGCTGTAAGCAGGTAATTGAAGCAGGTTATCGGATGAAGAGCAGACATGGAGTCTGTACACAGAGTAATTAGTAGGTAACTCTTATGCCAGCGTCACACGCTATGATATATCGGGCGAAATATCGTCGGGGTCACAGATTCCGTGACGCACATCCGGCATCGTTAGAGATATCGTAGCGTGTGACAGCTACGAACGACTGTGAACGAGCTAAAATACTCACCTTATCGTTGCTCGTTGACACGTCGTTCATTTTAAAAATGTCGTTCCTCCTTCTGTGCTCCGGTTGTTCATCGTTCCCGAGGCAGCACACATCGCTCTGTGTGACACCCCGGGAACGACGAACACAGCTTACCTGCATCCTGCCGGCAATGCGGAAGGAAGGAGGTGGGCGGGATGTTACGTCCCACTCATCTCCCCCCCTCCGCTTCTATTGGCTGGCCGCTGTGTGACGTCGCTGTGACGCCGAACGTCTCTCCCCCTTCAGGAAGAGGATATTCGCCACCCACAGTGACATCATCTGGAAGGTAAGTGCGTGTGACAGGGGGGTTAACGACTTTGTGCGCCACGGGCAACTAATTGCCCGTGACGCACAAACGACGGGGGCGGGTACGATCGATCGTGCGGTCACACAATAGATCGTACCGTGTGACGCCGGCCTTAATGTTGGATAAACATTTGGTCCAGCAGATATCTCTCTGTATGCCTTCACTGGCACATAGGTCTTAAATGGTAATAGAAAATGAGTGGGACTCAGCACCAATATGGATGAATAAAAATCTTCATGCTTTATTTGAAAAGTTTAAAAATAAAGAAAAGGGTCACAAATCATCCAAAATCGCCATGCGACTTGCCGTGCGGCTTGACGCGTTTCGGACACAAAAGGGGAATTTAAAAACAGTCCTTAATCATAAGCCATGTAGGATGGGAGGCAAGAGATATATATAGCACCTTAAGAAGCAATGAAATACAAGAGCAAGATGGAAAACAGGAAGAGAGTCCACCCGAAAACATGCAAATTAGTAAGAGGGTTGGTATATCATTGGATTCTCTTAACCCCATATGCGTATGTATATCTACTGGGGAATTCATGAAAAACAATTCTTAGATTACAAAAAGACCTGAAAATAAGGTCAATGCAAGCATACATGTGTATATGTGCACCATTCCACCCACCCATATATTTCGTATAGCAATTATTTCACTAAGGAAACAAAAAAGATTATTTCATTGGTCTATGAAAAGATGTTCATACAGATATTATAATAAGTGGATATATCTTATATAGATGGTATGTGTACACATGCATATAAATGCATGTGCTCTGTGGGTGCAGGGCAAAGAAAAAGATAGATAGAAATAGAAATACATGTATGTGGACTAGATATTATATCGTCTCCAGTATAGGATTTTATATATTATAGACATATGAAGAAAAAAAAAAAAAAAAAAAATATATAATATTTTTATTTTAGTTTTTATTTTTATTTCTATATTTTGTATGTGTAGCTATATGAGCTCTATGTACACATGTGTGCAGTGTGTACACATGTGTACGATGGAAGAAACATATAAAACATAGGATATCCAGGAATTCAGAATTATAAAAAAAAAACAAAAAAAAAACAAAAAACTTTTATTTTAGTTTTTATTTTTATTTCTATATTTTGTATGTGTAGCTATATGAGCTCTGTGTACACATGTGGGCAGTGTGTACACATGTGTACGATGGAAGAAACTTATAAAACATAGGATATCCAGGAATTCAGTTATGATAATTATTAATGAGATTTATATCCTACTCTGAGATATGAGTAATTCTCCAATAAATTCACATTATCCTTTTGTGTTAATATTCATATTTTCTGATTGTTTTCTCAGTATATATCTATCACACAAAATGTTCATATGGCCATTGATATTGGAGGTGAGGTAGAATAAAAAAAAAAAAACAAAAAAAAAACCTATAATTATATTTCATATATATATATAATAATCATATGACATAGCGTAGATCGGAACGATAATTAAGTCCCTTTGGATGCCCAATCGCCTCCTCTTAGAGGTTTTTTGACTTGCTCGATGCCTACAATGTTCATAGTGGAAAAATCACCGTTGTGAAGGTCAAGAAAATGTCTGGTGAGACCTGAAATAGATCTTTTATATTTCGGCGGATTCGAAGAAAGAGTTGGGAGTGGGATGTGGGTATGCTCGGATATCCTTTTTCTGAGAGGCCTGGAAGTGCAGCCTATGTAGTCCTTCGAGCATATGGTACAAGAGGCCTTATATATAACATATGTAGTAGAGCAATTTATGAAAGTGGAAATGTTATAGGAAATGTCACCCACTGGAAAAGACAGCGTTTTTCTCATAAATTTACAAAGTCCGCATCGTGGCAAAGCGCACTTGTGGGAGCCTTTTGTACTAAGCCAGGTCTCTGTTTTATTTTGAGAAATGAAAAGACTAGGAGATATCATATTGCCTATGGTTTTGGCCTTCCTGGCCACGACATTGACCCCATTGGATAATATTTGAGCTAACTCCGGATCCTGTTGGAGAAGGGGAATATAGCGTAAAAAAACTTTTTTTATTTCAGAAAAATCAACGCTGTAAGGAGTAGACAAGACAATGCGGCAGTTTTTTTCATCAGATTTGACTTTGTCAGAGAGTAGATCATTGCGGGTTCTTTCTCCAGCGGTTTTTTCAGCACGAGAGAGGATCTTATTCTTATAACCTCTGTATTGTAGACGCTTCTTCATAGTTTCCAATTCCAGGGAGTAGGCAGTATCTGTAGAGCAAAGCCGGTGTGCTCTGAGGAATTCGCCAAGGGGTAGATTATTTATGGTATGTTTAGCATGATTGCTATTTGCATGCAAGATAGTGTTCCCACTAAGCGGTTTTCTATATAAAGATGTATTAATGGAACCTGTTTCGGGGTCACCGGTAAGATATACATCCAAAAAGGGGGTAGAATTTCCAGAAAACATTACAGTAAAGCTCAAATTCATGTGGTTTGAATTCAAATAAGAAAGAAAATTATCTGATAGGTTTGTGATGGGTGCGTTTTTCTTGCGTTTCCAGATCATTATGAGATCGTCTATGTATCTCGCGTACCAGAAAATTTGATCCAAAAAGGGATTGTCAGGTGTATGTATGTATATGGCTTCCCAGGAAACCATGTATAAATTAGCTAGAACGCAAGAAAAACTAGCACCCATAGGGCATCCATTAACTTGTAAAAAGAACTGTTGGTTAAAGCTGAAAAAATTATGTTTCAAAAGAAACTCACAGATCAAAATGACATAATCTTTGTGTATGTCACTCATATTGGTCAATCGATTTAAATGGTGAGATAAGGAATTAAGAGCTGATTTATGTGGAATGCATGAATATAATGATGCAACATCACTTGTGACCCAGAAAAGGTTGTCAGTCCAGGTAAAGGCAGGAAGAATTTGTAACAAATGTTTAGAATCCCTGATGTAGCCAGCTGAATCTTTTACATCTTGTACATAGAGCTCATATAGCTACACATACAAAATATAGAAATAAAAATAAAAACTAAAATAAAAATATTATATTTTTTTTTTCTTTTTTTCTTCATAAGTCTATAATATATAAAATCCTATACTGGAGACGATATAATATCTAGTCCACATACATGT
The DNA here is from genome assembly GCF_048569485.1 of Anomaloglossus baeobatrachus. NCBI lineage: Eukaryota > Metazoa > Chordata > Amphibia > Anura > Aromobatidae > Anomaloglossus > Anomaloglossus baeobatrachus. The sequence goes on along the minus strand of NC_134356.1, from coordinate 295,619,102 downwards.
ATTTCTATTTCTATCTATCTTTTTCTTTGCCCTGCACCCACAGAGCACATGCATTTATATGCATGTGTACACATACCATCTATATAAGATATATCCACTTATTATAATATCTGCATGAACATCTTTTCATAGACCAATGAAATAATCTTTTTTGTTTCCTTAGTGAAATAATTGCTATACGAAATATATGGGTGGGTGGAATGGTGCACATATACACATGTATGCTTGCATTGACCTTATTTTCAGGTCTTTTTGTAATCTAAGAATTGTTTTTCATGAATTCCCCAGTAGATATACATACGCATATGGGGTTAAGAGAATCCAATGATATACCAACCCTCTTACTAATTTGCATGTTTTCGGGTGGACTCCCTTCCTGTTTTCCATCTTGCTCTTGTATTTCATTGCTTCTTAAGGTGCTATATATATCTCTTGCCTCCCATCCTACATGGCTTATGATTAAGGACTGTTTTTAAATTCCCCTTTTGTGTCCGAAACGCGTCAAGCCGCACGGCAAGTCGCATGGCGATTTTGGATGATTTGTGACCCTTTTCTTTATTTTTAAACTTTTCAAATAAAGCATGAAGATTTTTATTCATCCATATTGGTGCTGAGTCCCACTCATTTTCTATTACCGTTTACTCTGAAGCTGGACCTGCCTGTCCGCAGGACTACGTGCATCAACTGCAGACTGGAGGACCTTACATGGGTGAGCTGAATACTTTTTTTCTCTACATAGGTCTTAAATGCAGGGGTGTCAATGCTTTGCCCATGTGTAAACTTCCTGGTTGTAGTATATAGAATGGACAAAGTAAAGCTATATATTTTTTTTATTCCAGTTTTACACAATTCATGTATATCCGTGATTGGGGAGTATATTGGCATATGTGGGTAAAATGGCAAATGTTTTGATATATGACAGCTCACAGAAGAGCAATATCTCCATGAACTATGGATATATCGTATTCCTGAGTGGTTTGTATATAATGCTTGAAGGATGTTCACTAACATGGCATCTATGTTGTTTCTCTAGGAAGTCCCTGGGGAAAAATATGATCAATAGTTAAAACTGAATTAAAATATATCAGTCACACAGAGTTTTCCATAATGTCAGACTCTGTTCACATTGCAGATGGTTTCTCTAGTGTCTCTGATCAACCAGGTGCGCAGGAAACCTGGGTGGCTGGTGTGTATACTTGTGTGTGACCCAGTGCCACCTGCAAGCTGCTGAATGTAACCCTGGACTTCTCTTCAGCCTATCATCCTCAGTCCACCGGTCAAGTGGGGTGGGTCAACCAAATTTTGACAAATTTCCTGTGGTACTTCATCAATGCACACCACAGCGATTTGGTCAAAGTTTTACCTTGGGCTGAGTTCTCCTTCAACAATCATGTGTGTCCTTCTCGCATTCTCTATTCTACATCATTTATAGCCAGGAGCCCAATATTCCTTTCCCTGTGGCTACCACCTCCTGCAATTCTTGGGTTGATGCCCTCGCCAATATTTTTTCAAAAATCTGGGAGGATACCAAGGCCACTCAGGAGTGGTTCACAGTACAGATTAAAAAGCACATGAATAAGAGACTACTGGATCCTCCCTCATTCCAGCTTTGGTACATGGTATGGCTCTCTTTCAGATATGTCCGTTTCAAGATGCCCTCCTACAAGTTGGGTTACTGCTTTATTGGTTCCTTTGAGGTCCTCCAGCAGATTAATGCAATATCCTACAAGCTTAAGCTTCCAGCCTCCTTACGTATCCCCAATTCCTTCCACGTGTCTCTTCTCAAGCCTGTTATAAGTCACTTCTTCACGGATCCTGACATTTTTTTGTTCTGGGGACATCTTCGAGGTAAAAAACAACATCTTGGCCATAAAAGAGTCCTGAGGAGAGGTTGTATGAATCAAAGGAGAATATCAATGCCCCTAGTCTGAAGAGATTCCTTTCAGGCTTGGAAAAGAGGGAGCGTAAGGGTGGAGGTACTGTAATGCTGGCACTGATGTCCTCGCAGTGTCCCACTTCCTCCTCCCGACAGAGACGCCAGCACTCTCACCTTCCCAGACGCTCAGTGGAGGCTTCTGCCCCTGTTTCTGCCTCCGGCTCCCAGGGTCTGAAGATACCTCACAGGTCTCCCGGTTGTGCGATTAGTGCACGCGCACACTTCTTCCCTCTCTTAAACAGACAGTGTGTCCTAACCCCAGGAGTGCCTCCTAGACTATTCCTGAGAGGCACTGGGTATTTAAGGCTTCCTCCCCCTATGGGAGGTGCCTGAGCAACATGTTCATCCACTTGATACATGGTTGCTAGTGTTGAGGTACCATATCCTCTGCCTGCTAACCTGTGCTTGTCCAGTGTGCCAGTCTGCCTGCCAGTATCTGCCTGCCAGTATTTGCCTACCAGTACCTGACTGCCAGTACCTGTCTGTCTGTGCCTGACTCCTGTCTGCACCAGCCTTCCAGCCTGTACCAGCCGTCCAGTCTTTAACTGCTGTTCAGTCTGTAACAGCAGTCCTGCCTGCACCGTATATGCCCACCTGACATCGGGGGTCAGGAGCTACAGTGCCAAGTGCCCATAAAGTGGCACCTGGTGGCTACTGGCTATCTTCCAACAGAGGCTCACTATCAGAGATTCTAGTGAAGACAAGGTAGTCAGTTAGTCAGGCCCCTCGAGGATGAGCCTGTTTCCATGATGTAGTGGGTTCACACCCACCAGCATGACAATAATATAATGTAATATCATGTTTAGTCATAGTTCAACAGTTCAGTAATATTGACATTATCATATAGTATAGCCTACATCACAAGCTGTATATAAGTGTGGCATAAGGTGCAATCAATTGTAGTTTATGGCACAGGGTACAAATATACAAGCCAATAACCTGTAGAACCTTTACATCTAAGAACCTTGTAGGAACATAATACTCTATGAATAGCTTCTGGAAAGATGATTTAATGTATATCTGTCACTACCATGCTTTTGCTGCCTTCAGATAGCAGTAGTGACTGATTTTAGTAGTGTGTCAAAACATTTTTGCAGAATATTTCATAAAATAAATCTTTCATATGCTGTAAGAACCGAGTGCTGTTTTCCTTTCAAAGCTATGTGCTGTAGTCATCGATAGTCATGAAGCTTTGGTACCCTCTGCACTTAAACTGATTGACAGCTTTCTCCCAGTGACCCAGCGCTGGAATCAGAGTCTCTGTCACTACGCTATGCGGTTCTAGCTACCTGTTGACAAATTCACTTACCGTTTAGACTTAAAAGGTTAACACTCAATGGGTAGTTAAACTCTTTCCAAAGATAGTAGTACATCTGAGAATTCCTCTATTTGTGCTAAAGGATAGAATATATAAGTATTAAATGGAAAGCAGCTCTGTTGAACAAATTCTAATCCAGCCCTAACCCCGAGAAGAAGGCACCCTTTCCTACAGAGTGACACATAGCTCAGGCTTCTTCTACTTAATGGAAAATTTGGTCCATATAATTGTACGCAAATATTATTCAAATGGCTGAAGTCCCTATTAGACACTGCAGGGAAGAAATAATGTGAAAGACCTAAAAATGCAAGTTGATTATACAGATTTCACATCAGGAAACCATGAAGCATAGCAGGAGATTTAATCAGGCACAAGAAAAGGGCTCCTGGATTTACAATCATGAAATGGAACGAGTTTAGCATATTATTTCCTAAGTTAATATTCAATAAATGTAAATATACAGGATCTCATAACCCTACTATAAGTGTGCATGCCCATGATCAGTATTATACATATTTGCTTTCTTTTGGTGCAGCAAGGGTTAAGGACTCTTTCCTTGCTGGTAGTTCTGTGTTTCTTCAATCTCAAGTGCAGCTGGTTTGTGACCACGCCCCTTCTCATTAAATAGTCACATCTTCCATCACCTGATGCTGGTTATAGAATTTCATCATTCTGAACTGACCATGGTGGAAGAAGCAAATCTCTTGAAGCTGCTGAAGTAGTCTCTTGCAGCCCTGTTTAGCTGCAATAGTTGGTATATATCCTTTTTGTCTATGTCCCCCTGACTTTCTTCCTTCCCCTGTGTCTTATTACTGTAGTGGTGAAGTCTAGTGCACTTGTACCGCCCTGAGAGGGGCTCGGATGCTCCCTTGCCGGTCCGAGCCGCTTGAGATCCGGGCTTGGATTGTCAGTGGCTTGAGCGCCTCCGGACCGGGGGCCACGTCGCTCTGTTATGGGGAGGCAGTGTGGTGGTGTGGGATGAGGTCCGCAGCCGGGGGCCGCATTGTCGTTGTATGGGTCGTTACGCCACCAATGGATCGTGGTGACGGGATGCACCACCGCTGCGGCTGCAGTGCAGGGGGCTCCCGGGATCGGTGTTGAAGGCGCAGCCTGGATGTTAGCCCCTCCGTGGGTAGGGGTGGTGTGTCCTGGGGCCCGATGGGACGGGCGATGATGTCGGGGTGCAGGGTGCCGTGCTGCGGTGCGGTGTCGTGCCCGGATGGTACTGGTGTACTCACTATTAATTCACACTCAGAGTCACTGGTAAACCAAAGTTCGGGTATGGTCGGGTCCCGTAGCCGGCTGCTTGTGTCCCTTGTAAGGCTGATGGTGGCCCCTTTCCCTTGCACCTCTTGTTTTTACTGTTGGCTCCCCTGCCTGGACAGTAGTAGCCCATTCCCCGGCGTTTAGCTGCCGGAAGAGCCCTCGGTTGCCCACAGGCGTTGGCCCATCGGGTGTTTGGCCCTTGGCGGTGGCTCTCACCCGGTATCGGTGGGCTGTTGCCTTCTTTCGGTACTTTGGGTGAGGATGAACCCATGAGGTCGAGACTGCAATCAGTGAATTTGCCTAAACTCAGTGGCTTCTAAGCTAGGATGGGGTCTAAGTACCCGGTTACTGGTGCTCCGATTAGCTGTTGACTCCCCGGTTCGGGTCCGGCGGGCTCCAACCCTGGCCCGGTCCCTACGGTTCCGCCGGTCGCTATACCGGTACTCCTGCAGGCGGCCACCACCGTCTGCCTGCCTGACGTTACAGGGATCCCAGGCTCCAACCCGGGTCCCTGACAGCTTCTCTCCTTCCTCCTCCTGTCACTCTCCAACTCCTGACTAAACTCAACTCTTTGTATTTCCTGCCTCAGGACAGTAGTCTCCTCGGTGGGCGTACCTTTCCGCCTGACTCCGCCCACCTGGTGTGCCCTACTGGCCCTGAGGGAGGCATCAGGTCTCCCTTTCGGGTGACGGGTGTGTCCTCACAAGGGATGGGGGGGTGTGTGTGGTGTGGTGGGTGTTGTTACCTGTGACCCCTGGGGTCCAGGGCGCCACATTCCCCCTTGGTTTAATGCAGACCGTCCGCGGGCTGCCCGACCAACTCCGGTTTATTTTTGTTTTCTTTTTCTGTTAACGGTAAAACGGGAAACATTTACAATTATAATAACATTTTTACAAACACAAGGTCACTGAAGGTCTTCCCATAACGGGAGGCATTTTACTTTAACGTTGCATAACTTTTATTAATGGAACGGGTTCATGTCCTTCCGTCCTTCCCACCCAAACAACCTAGCCCTGATGCTGCCCCTAAGAAACGGGCAGCACCCCTTTTCCCCAGTCCGGAAACAGGAACACAACTAGATCACCCAGGCGGGAACGGGTACGGTGCGGCGCACCTGGCAGTTGTCAAAGGGCTCCCCGGAGGATGGTCACTGGTCCCGGTGGTAACCGGACCCCAGCCTGCTCTGCTGCAGGTCCTACCTCCAATCTGCCTCTCCGGAGGCTAACGGAACGGAAAGGCATGCTAAAGGGGCAGGATGGGGCAATATTTACAAGCCCAATAGTTTTTGGGTGGCCAGCAAGTCCACGGCCTTGTCCATGAGCAGTCACTCACGCAACTGGGGTTATGCGGGGGTCAACATAAGTCCCAATGGGGATGGGTCCTTTTATAGCCAACGGGCTACCAGCTCCTTAATCGGTGGGATACTCCTCTTCCACCTCCACTTCGGGGCTGTACGGTGGAGGAGGGGGCTGCCTGCTGCTACGGACATCCAGGGCAAACCAGCCCCTCTCCCCACGGTGCCGGGTGTAATGCACCAAATCACCGGGCAGGAGGTCATGGTCTGGGTGCCTGAACGGGAGATGGGCATTTACATCCCGCCAGGAGAAGAAGACCTCACCTTCCAAGTTGGGGTCATACAGGAACCCCCAGCCTTTGTCCCGGTTGAACCTTCTGACCTGGCCCTGGTAGGTCGGGCCCCGCACCCTGTATCCGGCACTCCTCAGATGCTCCTTCCCTTCGATGGTACGGCAAGGACCTCCTCCCTCCTCTTCTCCCTGGACGCGATCTCCCGGCTTAGTTGGCTTGGCTGCCGCTCCCAATACGGGGCATCCGCATGCCCGGGGCCTACTTCAGTGGGGGTCTGGCCCAGCCGGCGCTCCCCGGTGTCGACTACGATCGTCACTCTCAAAAGGGGAGCCCCGCTGTGTCGCGGCCGGCTCTGCTACCTTGCAGCTGCCTTCCCGCGGAACCTCAGCCGAGGCCCGCGACCCTGGAGCGGCTTGCTTTGCCTTCTGGGCCTTCTTGGACGGGCGGCCTACCGGGGCCGGTGCGCGCTTGGGCCCGGTCACTTCTGGAACAGCCGTTGCCGCTTCAGGATCAGATGCTGGCCAGGAACGGGTCTCTTCGGACAATGGGCACAGTGCGGCCGGATTCCACAACAGGTCCGGGCCAGGCTCCCCAAGCAGCTTCTCGTGAGTGACCGGGACGGACTCCGCCACCGATGTCGGGGGTGGGGATACGGGTGGAGTAGCAACGACAACCACTGCGGGCAATGGAGAAGGCGGTATGGCGGGTAGCAGCAGACCGGGCCCCTCAGCCGCTATGGCCGACCCTTCAAGGGTACAGGGACGTGGGTCGCCTTCCCACCCTGCCAACACCGTCATCCTCTCACGGGCCCGCACGGCAGCCACTATCTCCCCCATCTCCGCCGCCCAGTGCTCCACCAGAAAGCTTACCTGGTGCTGGAGGCGACGGCACATCTCCTATGTCCGGGCCTTCATCCAAGCCGCTGTTCATGGCGCGGGCTCCGGGAATTCGGGACTCTGGACGGGAGTTGCCATGCTGCTGTTGCACTGTTGGGATCCAGGAACGGAACGGATGCAGGGTCCTGGAGTCCCTGCCTTTTTATCTTCTCGGTCACATCAGGCAGCCTCTCCGCCCGCCTTCCCCCCTTTGTGTTTTCTTCCATTACTCTTCCTCCCGGGGCGGGGCTTTACCTTCCCGCCTTCACTGCTCGGGGAAGACGACTCGAGCGGGAAACTTTCGTGCCCAAGATGGCGGGGCTTCAAATTTTTCGTCAGGACGCCGCTGACGGACACTTCCAAGGCGCACTTCCACGGGCGAGTGGACTGTCCAAATCCTGTTCGTGACACCAGAAGAGTCGATGTGTACCGCCCTGAGAGGGGCTCGGCCGCTCCCTTGCCGGGCCGAGCCGCTCGAGGTCCGGGCTCGGGTTATCGGTGGCTCGAGCGCCTCCAGACCGGGGGCCACGTCGCTCTGTTAAGGGGAGGCAGTGGGGTGGTGGTGTGGGACGAGGTTCGCAGCCAGGGGCCGCGTTGTCATTGTACGGGTCATGACGCCACCCACGGGTCGTGGTGACGGGATGCACCACCGCTGCGGCTGGAGTGCAGGGGGCTCCCAGGATCGGTGTTGAAGGCGCACCCTGGATGTTAGCTCCTCTGTGGGTAGGGGTGGTGTGTCCCGGGGCCTGATGGGACGGGCGATGATGTTGGGGTGCAGGGTGCCGTGCTGCAGTGCGGTGTTGTGCCCGGACGGCACTGGTGAACTCACTATTAATTCACACTCAGAGTCACTGGTAAACCAAAGTTCGGGTATGGTCGGGTCCTGCAGCCGGCTGTTTGTGTCCCTTGTGAGGCTGATGGTGGCCCCTTTCCCTTGCACCTCTTGTTTTTACTGTTGGCTCCCCTGCCTGGACAGTGGTAGCCCGCTCCCCGGAGTTTAGCTGCTGGAAGAGCCCTCGGTTGCCCACAGGCGCTGGCCCATCGGGTGTTTGGCCCTTGGCGGTGGCTCTCACCCGGTATCGGTGGGCTGTTGCCTTCTTTCGGGACTTTGGGTGAGGATGAACCCGTGAGGTCCAGACTGCAATCAGTGAATTTGCCTAAAGTCAGTGGCTTCTAAGCTAGGACGGGGTCTGAGTACCCGGTTACTGGTGCTCCAATTAGCTGTTGACTCCCCGGTTCGGGTCCGGCGGGCTCCAACCCTGGCCCGGTCGCTATACCGGTACTCCTGCAGGCGGCCACCACCGTCTGTCTGCCTGATGTTAAAGGGATCCCAGGCTCCAACCCGGGTCCCTGACAGCTTCTCTCCTTCCTCCTCCTGTCACTCTCCAACTCCTGACTAAACTGAACTCTTTGTATTTCTTGCCTCAGGACAGCAGTCTCCTCGGTGGGCGTACCTTTCCGCCTGACTCCGCCCACCTGGTGTGCCCTACTGGCCCTGAGAGAGGCATCAGGTCTCCCTTTCGGGTGACGGGTGTGTCCTCACAAGGGTTGGGGGTGTGTGTGGGGTGTGGTGGGTGTTGTTACCTGTGACCCCTGGGGTCCAGGGCGTCACACACTCACCGGAATTAACACTATTGAGGGTGAGTGGAGGGACAGTTAGGGACAAGGCATGTGATGACAACAAGGGGAAGGACTCGTGTAGGGACGTTGGGGGAGCTCAGGGTTCAGACACAGGTTAATGTTAGGAAGTGACCAATTCCCCGCTCCCTATCGTTAGGACCTTCCTCTCCTTTTCCATCCCCATTTTAAGCTATGTGTTCCACCGTACGCTGGGTGTTCCCTTTCCCGAACGTGACATAAGCACACGAGTAATCAGTAGTCAAAAACTATTTAGATTTCAGTAGTAAATTTACATGCTAAAATGATTGATGTGATGGAAAACCACTATATTGTGTTAAAAATTGCATATACATTTATGTTTCTGTGTTATCTATGGGGGAGGAGAATAATTAGTTGATACTAGACACATCTGAAATCTGCTTTTCTACCTGCTAAATAAAACATGTTGAGAAAATTCAAACTGTCCAATCGTTATCTGCCAACTGTATCCAATATACAAATGGGCCTTAAATTTTGGACCATGCAGGAAAATCTATAAAGCAGACGTTGAGATTGTCTAGTGATAGGTTGCTTCAGGCCTCTATTGCCAGGAAAATCCGACATAACACATCCCTGTATTAAAAGATAGCTGGCCATTGCGACTGTTAATTTGTAAATAACTTTAAATTAATGGTGAGCTGAAATGAATATCAGACATTTCAATTGACTTTGATTTTAAAGAGAAGCTTGGTACGATAAAGGTTTGGGCATTATGGCACTTTTACACAGATTCAATAGGTACTTTCATTATAGAAATTTGAAGCCTGCCTTTTGTTTCATTAATATTAGAAGTTTGGTCTTACTTATTTTACTCACTTAGAAAGAGCTATTAATTCCACAGTGCTTTACAGACATGGTCATCAGTGTCCCCATTGTGCAGTCCAGTATGTCCTTGGAGTGTGGGATGAAACTGAAGAACCTGGAGGAAACCCACGCAGACACGGGGAGAACATAAACTCCTTGCAGATATTGTCCTTGGTGGGCTTTGAAACCAGGACCCCAGCGCTGCAAGACTTCAGTGCTAACCACTGAGCCACCGTGCTGCTCCAGATCTCCTAAGCTCTTCATACTTCTGGGCGGGACTGAGGATAGGGTCTTCCGTTCAACCTGGGCACCTTGACTACCTTTTGGTTGCTGTATTTTTTTATTGTTCTAAAGTTTGCGTCATCTTAAACGTAAGCAGTGCTTGCATACATTGATCTCACAGTGGGCTTCAGGAAAATGGTGCTGGTGGAGGCACATGCGCACATTGACCTCCTGGGGGTCTTCTGTAAGATGCACCGATGGTGCTTTATGTGCAGATTGAGATTGTGACTCATTATTGAGCGGAGATCTCGATCTGTGCATGCACTGCCACTGGCACCATTTTACTGAAGATCACTGCAAGATGAGAAATTACAGACAACACCATAGGCAGCAGAGGGGCCGGTGCATAGCCAAAGACCCTACCCACAGTCCCGTCCCAATGCACAAAGAGCATAGGAAACCCAAACTGATAATTGAATAACAACCAGGACGTGGATTTCGGCACTGAAGGTATCAGTGTAACAGTGCCATCCTGTCCAAACCTTTATCTGATGACAGGTTCTCTTTAAGTGTATGACTAGCTGAAAGAGTTATTCCAATCTTCCTGGATGGATATTGCCAGATAATGCTTAGAAAAATTAACACTTTTTCAGTGTTCCTCTTAGTAAAATATGCAGCTGTTCTTGAGATATTCACACTTATTTCCTTTTGTTTACAGGTTATTGCCTCTGAAACAGACCAACATTGCACTCCACTGATCTAGTTGGAAATATTAGGTAATACTGCACTGCAGTGATCCTGCCCAGCTTCAAAACAGTATTTACAAGCTGAATAGAAAAGAGCTTGTAAGCATTACACATGTTCTGCTGCCCTGTTATGGTGGTTGGTCTCTAAGGCTATGTGCCAACGCTGCGGAAAATGCGCGGATTTTGCCGCGGATTTCTCGCGGAAAATCCGCGGATTTTCCAAAAATCTGCAGCACAGCTACTCCCCAGCCATTTCTATGGCATTTGGGAAATGCTGTGCCCACGCTGCGGATTTTTCCGCAGCGGAAATCGTGCGGATTTCCGTGCGGAAAAATCTGCAGCATGTCAATTATTGTAGCGGATTTCTCCGTAGGGTCCCATATACTTACCTGCCTTGATAGAGACCCGAGTCACTTCTCCGTCCGGTGTAGCGGCAGCAGCGCGGTGGATCCAGCCAGGTACAGGAAGGAAGAGGTGGTCGGAGCTTGCACGAGCTCCGGTCATGTGACAGCCGGAGCTAGTTCAGGCCCGCCCACCTCCAGCACAGTGAACCAGACGCTGCCTGACAGTGACCCGGCCACCGGAAAGCGAGGTGCTGCATGATGGAGGTATGTATAAACTTCCCCAATCACAGCAGCACTTGTTCTGCATTGAGGATGCAGTGCCGAAGCCATGGCACTGTATCCTCAATGCAGAATGCCCGCAGCATACCCGCACGACATTCCGCAGCATGGAAACAGACAGAAGTTGTGGTGCTGTTTCCTGGGAGCACCTGCAGAATGTCGTGCGGATATATCCGCAGGACACTTTCCCTGTGGGCACATAGCCTAAGGCAATTACCCATAAACAATAGAAAAGTATAAATATCTCAAGAATGGCTACAAATTTTAATAATCAGTAAATTTAATAATTGCTTCAATTTACAAGCACTATCAGATGATATCCATTTATGAAGATGGGAATAAACTTTTAAGGATCTCAGGATTGTGTATAGCTCTTAGGGTGGTATCTATATATATAATTGTCTAATTCTGTCTGTCTGTAATCCCGCGTCGCTGATTGGTCATGGGTGGCTGGTGTGATCAATCAGCGACAGGCACAGTCCGTCCGCGAATTGGCACGGGATTTGAACCACGCTTCGCTGATTCGGCTCACACAGACACCGCCGATCACAGACACTGCCGAACACAGACACTGCCGAACACAGACACCGCCGAACACAGACACCGCCGAACACAGACACCGCCGCACACAGACACCGCCACATACAGACGCCTCTATATACACCCCAACAGCCTCTATATACACCCTAGCAGCCTTTATATACACCCCAGCAGCCTTTATATACACGCCACAAGCCACAGCCTCTATATACACCCCAGCAGCAGCCTCCAGCACACAGTAAAAAAAAACAAATAATTATACTCTCCTTGCACTTTCTTCTCTTTTCATACTCTGTAGTACTTTCTACCTCGCTGGCCCTGCAGGCTGGGAGATGCGGCTGCTTCCGATTTCCTCCTCGGCATGTCCCGCCCACCTCTCTACTCAGCTGCCTCCGGATTGGATGTGGGTGTTGCTGAGGGAGTGGTGCGGTCAGGCCCCTTAGATACCCAACTGCGGCCATAGCAATGTGACACAGACTGTCACAGAACCTGTGTTAGAAAGCAAATGGAGGAGATAGGGGAAATTGAGCAAATGCAGGGGAAAATGATTGCGGCGTGATGGCACAATGTGTGTGGGCAGCGGTGGGTGCTGACGCTGGCTTCGGCGTCGACAGTCTCCACTAAAACCAGCATTTGACATGACAATAAACAAGTCACAAGGTCAAACTCTACACCGTGTTGGCATATATCTACCAGAGCCTTTTTTTGGTCATGGACAACTCTACGTTGCATTTTCAAGAGTTAAAATGAGATCCAACGTCAAGATTCAAGTTTTTGATACCCCTTTACAAGGAAAGTTGCTGATAGTCAAACGGTATTCACAAGAAATGTGGTGTACAAAAATATTTTAGGTTGACATTGTTAACGAATATATTATAGTGTTGATGTACTTCTTCCGTCCAATGATTTATTTAAATACAGTTAGATATTAATGTAAGAGTTTATACATTTTGATGATCTGTTTAATAATTTCATTAATTTGTACTAAGTTCTATGAACAATAACATTTAATGATAATGTACCGTATTTTTCGCTTTATAAGACGCACCTGATTATAAGACGCACCCCCAAATTTGGTGAAGGAAAAGAGAATTTTTTTTTTAATGTTAAATGGGGTCCATCTTATAATGCCAGTGTCCGTCTAACAAATCATATAGGGTATATGTCCCTCATAGCCCCCCATCCTAAAATTAGCCCCCCTTAATCTGGATATGGCCTCCTTATATTGAATATAGCCCCCTTGTGCTGGGACATGTCCCGCTGTGCTGCCCATGGCCCCTATAGATGGCACACCTCCCCTGTGTTTGATATGGCCCCCATACTGCTGCCCATGGCCACTATAGATGGCATACCTCCCCTGTGTTAGATATGCCCCCCATACTGCTGCCCATAATAAAATAAAACACTTTCCTTACCTTCTCAGTGCTGTAATCCCTGTGTCTCCCTCAGTGAGGTTGAGCTCCGGGCTTCCTCCACTTCCTGGTTCTTGCTGCCAGTCATGTGATCGACACGGCAGAGTCATATCATCTCTGCGTGCCTGATCACAGACAGCAGCAGCAGGAGACGGGGAGATCAGCGCTGGAGGTAAGTAAAGCTTTTTTTATTTTACTATGGGCAGCAGTATGGGGTCATATCTAACACAGGGGGGATAATGTGCGATCAAAAGAGGGCACAGGCAGATATAATATGCCCCGCTGCCCCAGCCCATCAGCGCGATGCGGTTTCAGCACCACGCTGATGGACAGTGGCTGTGCATATTATATGAGCGGGAGCAGGAGATCAAACGCTGCCGCCCGCAGCTTTCACCTGCCCCCAGCAAAGCTCCAGAGTGGACCCTGCAGTATATATATATATATATATATATATATGTGTGTATATACACCCCCCCCCCGTATATTCGGTTTATAAGACGCACCAACTACTTTCCCCCAAAATTTAGGGGAACAAAAGTGCGTCTTATAAAGCGAAAAATACGGTATATATTTTACCCTGTATATTCATTGCATTATTCTTAAATCTGCATAAATAACCTGCATGCAGATTCTAGAATACCCGATGCGCTAGAATCGGGCCACCATCAAGTGACAATACAATTAGCTTTCTATAATGCTATGATTCTGCAGTTAAAAAAATATCTATAATTTACTAAACTGAATTAACTATTTAGAATATCCAATAGAAACTGCTGAAAGCAAAACACAGCAGGAATATATCTAAGGAACTATTTTCCAGATGAATAGCCCTACATAGCGATCCAAATATTTATAAAACTAGAAGATAAAACTGGCATTTACTCAAACTAAACACTGTATGACATTATCATCAACATGATCCGTAAATCTCTACAGACAATACCTTGTTACAGCCTGTCACTTTTTGTCATTGCTTCACACATTGAGAAAAGCGAGTGCTAAAAGGCTTGTGTGCGATTCACTGTCTTTTTCACACTTCCTGCGCCTCCTGCATAAAGTCAGATGCTGTCATTTAATTATGCTTTTGGAAATAGATTAAAAAAGAGAGGACATTCTAAAATGTTTTTTATCCCTAGCATAAAGGTCAGCTTTAGGGGACCGTGTGAATCTGCTAGGGCAGAAGCCAATAACTGCAAAAATTGTATTGATGTTATTATTCATGGAGGTTTACAAAATACTTTTGAATAAAACATGGAGAAGATTTATCAAAACTATCATAAATGTAGATAGCTTAATACTAGATGTGTTAAGTTTATGATGGCGACTCAAAATATCTAATAATATTGTCCAACTTTACAGCACTTCTTGGTTTGTGTATTTTAAGTTTTGCAGCAAGCTATAGTAGCCTTTCCACCCAGAAATGCCCGCATATCAAATGAGGCCCAAAAAATTTGTAAAACACCAGATATGTGGCATATAGCACATGCATCACAGTTCTGGCACATTTCTTTAGTAAATATATGAGTTTTTAAAATAAAAGTATTGAGGTTTACCTACAATACAGTAGTGACTGATGACATATCCCTTCCTTGTAGACTGGCAATCCTGGCATCCAATAAACTGTGCAGGAGAGAAGTAAAATCAGGCTTGGACTGGTCCATGGGGAAACAGGTGAATTTCCCGGAGGGCCATTGTGCAGAAGTAGGGCCAGCACCCTCATACATGAGCAGTGTTGTTTGGCACAGTACACATAATCCAACATGTAGAGACAATAGTAGTATCTCATCACTCAGCATAGGCAAATTTATGAAGAATGGTCAGGTAATACTGCATGTAGCTGAACAGTGGATGTCACTGGTAGGCCTTTAGCACTCTAATCTGATAAGAGGGTCTTTTATTCTGTGTGATGGTGGTTGGTGGGTTGTATAAATCCCAGTCAGGATGGTATGGCAAATCCAAAGCAATGCCATAATATCACTGCATGGAAATAACCATTTAACACCCTGCACAGTAATAAAATAATGCAAGAACTCTGATGTTGCCACAATTTGTCATACTATTTCTATGTAGTAATGCAGGGGATGGAGGCGCTTTATATATACCATCATTCTTCTGCAGGGAGGCTATTAGGCTATCTGTCAATTTTAAATTAAAAAATCCTTTCTTTTTCAGAAAAAAAATAATTATTTTACATTGACAAAATTACAGGGGGGAGGGTTTCACTTAACTATCATAAAATAGGATAAAAGGTAAAGAAAATTGTATATAGCCCTAAATAGTATAAATGGGAATTACAAGTTGTGTCCCAAAACAGCTCATACAGCTACATCACCAAAAAAATAAAAATGTTATCATTTATACCGCACAGAGAACAACAAAAAGACAAAATCCTCAAAATTATGGAATAATTGCCATGATGTAAGGTGGGGAAGGTGCCCACATTCACAGAATAAAATGTGCACCAAAATGTTGGGGCGTTAAAAATTGACCAGGGTATTATCAGTGGGTGCTCAAATAGGATTCTACTCAATCTATTTATTTATTTATTTATATTTATTAGGGATGATCGAATACCTCAAATATTCGGCTTTGCGAATATTTTCTGAATACCTCGCTGCTATTCAACTATTCGATGCACAATGTAAGTCTATGGGAAGCCCGAATAGTTGTTATTCGGGTTTCCCATAGACTTACATTGCGCATCGAATATTCGCGAATAATCAAATAGCGGCTAGGTATTCGGGAAATATTCGCGAAGCCGAATAATTGAAGTATTCGATCATCCCTAATATTTATCTATCATCTATTCAATGAAGAATATTCAATGCAGAAACAAACTATGATTCTTTTAATAAACAATCTAATATTAAACATACATGACTTGTCAGTTTACAATCCCAGATCTTTATCATACTCAAAGAAGTTGTCCGGTTACCAAAACTGATTTTTATTTCTCATAAATCTTTTATCATGCTCTACCAAAACATCCTCATTTCTAGCTCCAGCTCTGATGGGGTTAATCTCTCTCCTGACTTCCTGGGTTCAGTTACTACAACTTCCATGATTCTTTGCGTAGTCTGTAGGACTGTATCTAACACACCAACTCAGCACTCCACCGAAATCCTCCCTGTCCCCTTCCCTGTCTCTGCATGTTATGAAGCACTGAGAGACATCACAACAGTGACAGCAGCAGCTCCAAGCTCTGCACAACCAGGGGGAGAAAGTGAATATCTTCTGCTTGTTCTCATATAGTTCATAGTGTGTGTATGTATGTGTGTGTGTGTGTGTGTGTGTGTGTGTGTGTGTGTGTGTGTGTGTGTGTGTGTGTGTGTGTGTGTACAGAAATTATGGTTGGCCAGCGCAACATGTGAAAAAAATAAATAATTGGGGGGGAAAAATGATGGGATCATGAGATTGCTTTTTCCCCTCTTGCCTAGTCTCTGTGTGTTGTCTGTACCATCCGTGTGACATGCATTTTGCAGGTTATTTTCACATCAGCGTTGTTTTTGCGTGTAGGCCAAAAAACGCAAATCATATATGACCGCATCCTGTGGATTGAATGTGCAACGCATACAACCGCAATAGTTATTTTACCAGATCCTTCTACTTCTACTTTTTATGGCTGCTGCGATGGATGCAGCGAGACACAGAATGTATTGTGTGGGATCCCGCTGCATTTTCTATTGCTAAGGGTAACCCAAGCAGCTACTGGCTGCTAACGCTCACTGCTTGGTGTTACCTTCACTGGCAATGGAAAATCCAGGGAAGCCCTTTTTTTAAGTTTTTTGCCCAAAAACTAAAAAAAAAATGATGCGAGCTTCGCCATATTTTTTGTATACTAGCCAGGTACAGCAGGCAGGTACGGGCTGCCCCCAACCCCCACCTGCCTATTTGTACCCGGCTGGGAACCAAAAATATAGAGAAGCCCTTTTTTTAATTATTAGATGAATTTCATGAAATAATTAAAAAAAAAAAAAACGTGGGCTTCGCCCATTTTTTGTGTCTAGCAGGTGCAACTAGGCAGCTGGGAATTGGAATCCACAGCATAGGGTGGCCAAAGCTTTCTGGTCCCCCCTGCTGCAAATTGCAGTCCACAGACACCCCAGAAAATGGCACTTTCATCGAAGCGCCATCTTCTGGCGCTGTATCCAACTCTTCCAGCGCCCCTGGTGTCGGGTGGCATGCTGGGTAATAAGGGGTTAATACCAGCTTTGTTTTACCAGCTTGTATAAAGCCCGAGATTCTTAATGTCAGGCCAAGTTTGACCTGGCCATTAAGAATCTCCAATAAAGGGTTAAAAAAAAGACATCACACAGAGAAAAAATATTTTATTAGAAATAAATAAACAGAGGGATTCCATCTTTATTACTTCCTCTCACCCCTCCACAATAGATATAGAGAGATAGATTTCTATACTGACTATGCCAGGAGGGGGAGAGAGAGAGGTTAGAGAAAGAGAGAGAGAGAGAGGGGGGGAGAGAGAGAGGGAAGAGAGAGAGGGGGGGAGAGAGAGAGAGAAGAGAGAGAGAGAGGGGGGGAGAGAGAGAGAGGGAAGAGAGAGAGGGGGGAGAGAGAGAGGGAAGAGAGATCGAGAGAGGGGGATAGAGAGAGGGAAGAGAGAGAGAGGGGGAAGTGAGAGAGAGAGAGTGGGAAAGAGAGAGAGTGGGAAAGAGAGAGAGTGGGAAAGAGAGAAAGGGAAAGAGAGAGGAAAGAGAGAGGAAAGAGAGAGAGGAAAGAGAGAGAGAGAGGGCGGCTCTATATCGTGCAGTAAAATAAATAAATAATAAAAAAATGTGGTTTCCCCTATATTTGATACCAGCCAGGATAAAGCCACACGGCTGGAGGCTCGTATTGTCAGTATGGAAAGCACCAGGTCATGGGGAGCCCACCACCCTAACAATATCACCCAGCAGCCGCCCGGAATTGCCGCATCCATTAGATGCGGTAGTCCTGGGACTCTACCCGGCTCATCCCGAATTGCCATGGTGCAGTGGCAATCGGGGTAATAATGAGTTAATTATGCCAGGTGTCTCCCCGAGACACCTTCCATGATTAAACTGTAAGTGAAAGTAAAGAAACACACACAGCGAAAAATCCTTTATTTGGAATAAAGACAAAAAAACACCCTCTTTCACCATTTTATTAAAATCCCCAAATACCCCTCCAGGTCCGATGTAATCCACACGACACTGTCAGCTCTGCTACATGAATATGCAGGAGCACCGTAGAACACGATCGCTGTGTCCTCTCCACGTAGCACCTGAAGTGAATCGCGCTTTTACTAGAGACTTCACTCTGCAATGCAGACGTCAAGATTACCAAATCTGCCTATGTTTATCATTAGAGCCAGTGGCTCAATGGATAGAGCACTCGCTTAAAAAGCATTAGTTCACGAGTTCAAATCCCAGCCCTCCTGGAAAAGAAGTTAATTTATTTTTAATTTTAAATTATAATTATTATTATTTATTTATAATTTAATTTAATTATGCACTGAGGGGAGGATGACGGGGGTTGTAGTGCCTGCATGTGTGCGTTACTGCTGGTGTTTGCCCGCCCATCCGCCCATCCGCCCATCCTTGCAGCTGAACAATCTGCTTCTAGATTATCTCCTACATAGATTATCTTTATAGTGCTAAAGATTACCAAATCTGCCTATGCTTCTCATTAGAGGCAGTGGCTCAATAGATAGAGCTACTGCCTAAAGCTGGGTTCACACTAAGCGACAGCGACAATGACGTCGCTGTTACGTCACCATTTTCTGTGACGTATCAGTGACCTTGTAAGTCGCTGTTATGATCGCTGCTTAGCTGTCAAACACAGCGACGCAGCAGCGATCATAACGTCGCTGTGCTACATGTGCAGAGAGCAGGGAGCCGCGCTTAGCGCTGGCTCCTTGCTCTCCTAGGTACAGTACACATCGGGTTAATTAACCCGATGTGTACTGCAGCTACATGTCACAGTGCAGAGAGCAGGGAGCCGCGCACACTGCTTAGCGCTGGCTCCTTGCTCTCCTTGCTACAGTATACATCGGGTTAATTACCCGATGTGTACTGCAGCCACATGTGCACAGAGCAGGAGCCGGCGCTGGCAGCAAGGGCGGAGGCTGGTAACGAAGGTAAATATCGGGTAACCAGGGAAAGGTCTTCCCTTGGTTACCCGATGTTTACGCTGGTTACAGCTTACCACAGCTGCCAGACGCCGGCTCCTACTCCCTGCTCGCTTCATTTCGTCGCTCTCTCGCTGTCACACACAGCGATGTGTGTGTCACAGCGGGAGAGTGACGATCAAAAAATGAAGCTGGACATTCAGCAACGACCGGCGACCTCACAGCAAGGGCCAGGTCGTTGCTGGATGTCACACACAGCGACAGCGACGGGACGTCGCTGCAACGTCACAGAAAATGGTGACGTAGCAGCGACGTCGTTGTCGTTGTCGCTGTGTGTGACACCAGCTTAAGAAGCATTAGTTCCCGAGTTCAAGTCCTGACTGTCCGGTTAAAGAATTTAATTTATTTTTAAGTTTAAATTATAATTATTATTTATTTATAATTATAATTTAATTTAATTTAATTATGCACTGAGGGGAGGATCCGGACAACAGCTGTGAGCCGCGAGACACACCTCTAAAATCGGAGCAGTTCACGGAATGAGGCTGCATTGCTCTCTTCTCTCTCTTCTCTCTCTCTCTCTCTCCCTCTCTCCCTCTCTCTCTTTTTCTCTTTCTCTCTCTCTCTTTTGCTCTCTTTCGCTCTCTCTCTTTCTCAGTCTCTCTTTTTCTCTTTTTCCCTCTCTCACTCTCTCTCTCTCTCTCCCTCTCCCTCTTTTTCTCTCTCTCGTTCTCTCTTTTTCCCTCTCTCTCTCCTCTCTCTTTCTCTCTCTTTTTCTCTCTCTCTTTTTCTCTCTCTCTCTCTTTCTCTATCCTCTCTCTTTTTCTCTCTTTTTCTCTCTCCCTCCTCTTTTTCTCTCTTTTTCTCTCTCTCTCTTTTTCTCTCTCTCTCTTTTTCTCTTTTTCCTCCTCTCTCTCTTCTCTCTCTTTTTCTCTTTTTCCTCCTCTCTCTCTTCTCTCTCTCTCCGCTCTCTCTTCTATCTCTCCCTCTCTCTCTTTTTCTCTATCTCTCCCTCTCTCTTTTTCTCTCTTTTCTCTCTGTTCTCTCTCTCCCCCTCTCCTCTCACTTCTCTCTCTTTCACTCTCTCTTTCTCTTTTTCTCTCGTTCTCTCTTATTCCCTCTCTCTCTCCTCTCTCTTTTCTCTCTCTTTTTCTCTCTCTCTCTTCTCTCTTTCTCTATCCTCTCTCTTTTTCTCTTTTCTCTCTCCCTCCTCTTTTTCTCTCTTTTCTCTCTCTCTCTTTTTCTCCCTCTCTCTTTTCTCTCTTTTCTCTCTGATTCTCTCTCTCTCCCCCCTCTCTCTCTCTCTTTCTCTCTCTCTCTCTTTTTCTCTCTCTTTCTCTCTTTTAATCAGTCTCTCTTTTTCTCGTTTTTTCCTCTCTCTCTCTTCTCTCTCTTCACAATCTCCTCTCTCTCTTTCTCTCTCTCTTTCTCTCTTTAATCAGTCTCTCTTTTTCTCTTTTTCCTCTCTCTCTCTTCTCTCCTCTCTCTCTCTTCTCTCTCTCTTTTCTCTCTTCCCCCTCTTTTCTCTCTCTCTCTTTCCTTTTCTCTCTCTCTTTTTCTCTCTCTCTCTTTTTCTCAGTTTCTCTTTTCCCTCTCTCTCTCTCTCTCTTCCCTCATCCTCCTCTCTCTCTCTCTTTTCTCTCTTCTCTCTCTCTTTTCTCTCTCTCTTTTCTCTCTCTTCTCTCTCTCTCCGCTCTCTCTTCTCACTCTCTCTCCCTCTTCTCCTTTTTCTCTATCTCTCCCCTCTCTCTTTTTCTCTCTTTTCTCTCTGTTCTCTCTCTCTCTCTCTTTCTCTCTCTTCTCTCTCTTTCTCTTTTCTCTCGTTCTCTCTTTTTCCTCTCTCTCTCCTCTCTCTTTCTCTCTCTTTTTCTCTCTCTCCTCTTTCTCTCTCTTTCTCTATCCTCTCTCTTTTTCTCTCTTTTTCTCTCTCCCTCCTCTTTTCTCTCTTTTTCTCTCTCTCTCTTTTTCTCCCTCTCTCTTTTCTCTCTTTTCTCTCTGTTCTCTCTCTCTCCCCCTCTCTCTCTCTTTTCTCTCTTTTCTCTCTGTTCTCTCTCTCTCCCCCTCTCTCTCTCTTTCTCTCTCTCTCTCTTTTTCTCTCTCTTTTAATCAGTCTCTCTTTTTCTCTTTTTCCTCTCTCTCTCTTCTCTTCTCTTCTCTCTCCTCTCTCTCTTCTCTCTCTCTCTCTCTCTCTCTTTTAATCAGTCTCTCTTTTTCTCTTTTTTCCTCTCTCTCTTCTCTCTCCTCTCTCTCTCTTCTCTCTCTCTTTTTCTCTCTCCCCTTCTTTTTCTCTCTCTCTTTCCTTTTCTCTCTCTCTTTTTCTCTCTCTCTCTTTTTCTCAGTTTCTCTTTTTCCCTCTCTCTCTCTCCTCTCTTCCCTCTCCTCCTCTCTCTCTCTCTCTCTCTCTTTTCTCTCTCTCTCTTCTCTCTCTCTTTTCTCTCTCTTCTTTTCTCTCTCTTCTCTCTCTCTCAGACCTGGCGATGATCAGCTGATGCGGTCACCTGACGGAATCAGCTGACACTATAAGTCAAGCGTTGAGGCCGGCTTTTTTACTGCCGCGCCAGCTAAACTATCAGCTGATGGTGTCGGACAGGAGTCTGCACTGAAGTGTGTATTTTTTTTTTTTTTGCACTGATGCATCAGCTGATTGTATAAAAGCCATTTATACAATCAGCTGCTGTGTCATGTGATTCAGGCCCTTGAACCTGACACATCATCTGATCGCTTTGCCTTCCAGCAAACCAATCAGATGATATTGGATCCGGATTGGAGGCGCGGGATCCTTGACCCAGGATTACTGCAGAGGGGAGTCTTAGTTCAATAAAGATGGAGTCACTAATTGTGTTGTGTTTTATTTCTAATAAAAATATTTTTTTGTGTGTTGTGTTTTTTTAACTGTACTAGAAATTCATGGTGGCCATGTCTAATATTGGCGTGACACCATGAATTTCGGGCTTAGGGCCAGTTGATAATATAAAGCTAGCCCTAACCCCATTATTACTCAGCGAGCCACCCATCATTAGAGCAGCTGGAAGAGTTGGATACAGCGCCAGAAGATGGCGCTTCTATGAAACCGCCATTTTCTGAGGTGGCTGCGGACTGCAATTCGCAGCAGGTGTACCCAGAAAGCTTGGCACCCTGAGCTGTGGATTCCAATCACCAGCTGCCTAGTTGTACCTGGCAGGACACAAAATTTGGGCGAAGCCCACGTCATTTTTTTAATTATTTCATGAAATTTATGAAATAAATTTAAAAAAAAAAAGGGCTTCCCTATATTTTTGGTTCCCAGCCGGGTACAAATAGGCAGCTGGGGGTTGGGGGCAGCCCATAGCTGCCTGCTGTACCTGGCTAGCATACAAAAAACATGGCGAAGCCCGCGTAATTTTTGGGGGGGGGCAAAAAACGAATGCATACAGTCCTGTATGGCGCATGCTGAGCCTTGTATTTCTGCAGCTGCTGTCTGCTGCCTGTCTGTATAGAGGAGAGCAGACAGCTGCTGCAGAACTACAAGGCTCAGCATACTCTATCCAGGACTGTATGCAGGAGTTTTTTGCCCACCAAACAAAATTACGTGGGCTTCGCCATATTTTTGTATGCTAGCCAGGTACAGCAGGCAGGTATGGCTGCCCCCAGCCCACAGCTGCCTATTTCTAACCGGCTGGGAACTAAAAAAATAGGGAAGCCCTTTTTTTTAATTATTTCATGAATTTCATGAAATAATTAAAAAAAAAAATCGACTTGAGCCCCATTTTTGTGTCAGCCAGGTACAACTAGGCAGCTGGGGATTGGAATTCTCAGCACAGGTTAGCCCGAGGTTTTTGGGCCCCTCTGCTGCGAATTGCAGTCCGCAGCCGCCCCAGAAAATGGCGCTTTCATAGTAGCGCCATCATCTGGCACTGTATCCAACTCTCCAGCAGCCTGCTGGGTAATAATGAGTTAATACTAGCTTTGTTTTACTAGCTAGTATTAAGCCAGAGATTCTTAATGTCAGGCAAGTTTGACCCGGCCATGAAGAATCTCCAATAAAGGGTTAAAAAAAAAGACACCACACAGAGAAAAAAATACTTTAATAGAAATAAATACACAGACACACTTAGAGACTCCATGTTTATTACTCCCTCTCATCCCTCCACGATCCTGGTCTCTGTCTTCTTTTTCCTTCAACCCATGCAGCTCTGCTACATCAGCACTGCATGGGAGGAAGAACTCTACTGCTCCCGTGCAGTCTATTCACTCAGTGAGTTAGCAGAAGCTGCGTGCTGTAAGTAGTGACGTCACCGCTGACAGGCGGGTTACCATAGCAACGGTGCTTCGATCACGTGATTCCCAGTGCCGCTATTTACCGGCTGTGACAGCTAGTCCCTGCATGTGGCTGACTCTGTAAAGAGCGCCCACATGCAGGAACAGGGAAGCCGAATATGTACCAGAGCATTTCGCCTGTACACGGAGATGCTTGAACGATCACCGCGTACCGGAGAAATGCACTGACAGGACCTTGCAATGATGTCTAGCCATGTGACCAGTCTGCAGCCAATGAGATAATAGACAGGTGACTGGTCGTATGTTTATTTTGACGTCACGGAACGTCCTATCATCAGTGCTGGTTACCGGAGATGCAGCGATTATCGAAGGAAAAGCGGCGGGAGACAGAGTGCAGGACGCGTCGCGGGGACCTGTAAGTGTTATGGCAATGTTTATTAACTGTATGTGTACATGTATAATGTGTTTTTATGTGTTTGTGTTTGCCTCCCATTGTTTTCAATGGGGTTCGAGTGGTTCGTCGAACGGTCGTCGAACGGAGCCTCCGTCGGTTAACCTGAACTGAACTCGAACGCTAGGGGGGTGACTCATCTCTACTCTTTACAAATGCAATCTGTATTTAAAGCACCACTCCAGCATTTTTGTGTTTTTGTTCAGTGCTGGAGTAGAACTTTAATCTAAGTCCCCTGACTCTGGACTTTTACTCACCTTCTATCATCTTCACCTGTTTTCAGCATCACTCCGGTAACCGCGGCGTTATCTTGTGACCGTAACTTCTGACTGGCTGGAAATCAGAAATTACATTTAAAGCTGTCAATGCAAGTTTATGAGGGGCACAACGAGGCCTCTCATAGACTTGCATTGAAGAGTGACCTCCGGTGTGCTCCATGAAACACTGGAGCTGCCTGCAGGTCACAAACTGCCAAAGACCAACCATAGGGACTTGAATAACAGATGAAGACGCCAGAGGGTATCAGATTAAAGACATCGGACTTAGATTTAAAGCCCCACTTCAGCAGTGAAATTAAAATTAAAAAAATGGAGTGGTGCTTTAAGGTCTGAGACTGTGGATAAAATCCACATGTGTGTTTACTTTTGAACTCTTAATTTTAATAACTCTTCTCTCTGCAAAATTTGGAGTGCAGGGTTCTTCTTTATTGAAAACTCACTATATATCTTGTAGAAAGATGAAAAGTCGCAGTGATACGAGTGCCATGGTTGCACTTGAAACAGTGAGATAAGGGATGGATAGGTTGTGAGTATGTGCTAACTTCTAGTGACAAGTGGTGATGAGCCAAAGACCAGTTTAGGCATATTACATTTCTCACGCACGTAGGTGAGAACCCATTGCACCATGGACCAGGTTTACCATGGAGATGAATGTCAAACTATCTTTCAACAGAGCCTCTGATAGAGAGGTTGAATGTGGCTGCCAGTAGACACCAGGTACCCCTCCAGGGCGGTCCTCAGTACTGCAGCTGACTCCAAGGGTTAGGGGTGCAGGTATGGAAGGCTGGATGGTGATGGAGCAGCAGGCAGGAGTTGGTACTGGTGACTGACAGGACAGGGTCAGAGCTGAAGCCAGGCAGGATGGATTTGAGTTCAGGTTCTGGTACAGAAATGATGGGTTCAGGTAAATGCAGGATGGGTTTGAGTTCAGGTACCAGCAGGACGGGTTCTGGTACTGACAGGAAGGGTTCAGGTTCTGGTACTAGCAGGATGGGTTCAAATTCAGACACAGCCAGGACAAGTTCAAGAACAGGGACCTGACAACGAAGTAGCTGGTGCAAAAACAAACTAGACACTAAAGTTGCTAAGGTACCTAACTACTGTACATGGGAAAGGTGCCTTAAATAGCCAGTGCCTCCCAGCCATATGCTGGGAATACTTTCAAAGTGCACGTACTCCCGTTTGCGTCCAGGCACACACACCCTAAGCACATTGCCAGGACATCGGCATGATGTGCACAGGCCCTGTGAGCTGGAATACAGGACAGCAAGAACATGTGTGCGACCACGATAGTGAGGGCATCAGCGTCCCTGCCAGGAGGGAAAAGTGGAGCAGTGTAGGGATGCTGGCGTTACTCCATTAATGAGTACATCCCACTACTGGGTTTGCACTTGAGGTTCTCTGCACGTGTTAACCCCATTAAGACCAAGGATCTACTGGAATGTCTTTGGTCGCCTCCCTCTGGTTACTGTGGACTTCGGCGGCAAGCCTGCAGTATTCCCTGCACATGTCTTCTCATCTGATCAGCAAATGTGTGGCTAACAGGCACAGGGGCAGTCGGAAATCCATGCTCGCCTGTTGCTTTCAAACACTGACAGTGCAATTTAAAGGACCACGGTGGAGATTGTGCCATTTCCCGCCACCAATATGTTGTCATGGTAGCACAGGGTCAGCTGATGACCCCTGACGCTGCCATGACTCCTTTCTGAGAGCGCGTCAGCACTCACAGGAGATGAGCATTTCTGCTGATCAGAGCACTGCTACTCTGATCAACAGAAATACACAGGCGATCGGCCTGTACAGTGATAAAGTCCCCTAGGGGAACTAGTAAAATAAATTTAAAAATGTAAAAAAAAATATGTAAAAAAAATATAAAAAAACCCCTAAATGTTCAAATCACCCCCCTTTCACCCCATTGAAAAGAAAACAGTTAAATGTAAAAAAAAAAAAATACACATATTTGGTATCGCCACATTCAGAAATGCCTGATTTATCAAAATATAAAATCAATCGGTACACAGCACGTGGCAAGAAAAAAATTCCAAACGCCAAAATGACATTTTTTGATCGCCAAAACATTTCTTTAAAATGCAATAACAGGCGATTAAATCAAAACAGCGCATCTACACAAAAATGGTACAATAAATAATGCCAGGTCAAGACGCAAAAAAATAAGCCATCTCTGAGCTCCAGATCTTAAAAAATGAGAACGCTACAGGTTTTGGAAATTGGTGACAAAGGTGCTATTTTTTTGGTGGGGGGACAAACTTGTGAATATTTTTTTCACCACTTAAAGTAAAAGTATACATGTTTGCTTTCTATGAACTCATACCAACATGAGGCATGATACAGACACATCAGTTTTACCATATAGTGAAATTGGTAAATAGACCCCCAAAACAATCTTGCAATTGCACTTTTTATTTGCAATTTCACTACACTCTGTATTTTTTTTCCGTTTTCCAGTACACTATACAGTAAAACTAATGATTTCATTCAAAAGTACAACTTGCACCGCAAAAAATATGGCAATATTGACAGAAAAATAAAAAAGTTAAGGCTCTTGAAAGAAAGGGAGGAAAAAATTAAAATGAAATATAAAAAAAATTGACCTGGGGTGAAGCAGTTAAACGAAAGGGATCTAAATGCAGAGCTGAAAGAGAGGCGTAGAAGGAAACTATGATAGTGAGCAGCCAATTAGCAGCTGCTTGAGGTGTACTAAAGGGATGACTAAGAAGAGGATAGTCCTCCTGAGCTCTGCTTGCTTACACCTATGGCCACTGCTCACTGCTGTGCTCCACATTGGGTTTTCCATTTTACTTGGTGTGGCTCTGTGATGTCTCCTCTGTGGGCTTGTTTAAGGCCCACTAAGATATATACCTATTTTTTTACGATTAAGACTCCTAGTCCTGTGTTTGGTGCAGTTCTGTCACGCTCCCCGGGTCCTTGGCTTCCCTCCCCGGGTCCTCAGCCCCGCTCCCCGGCTCACCTGCCACGCTCCCCGCTCTCCAGCCTCCGGTCCCCGTCCTTCCCAGGCCCCCTGGTCCCCGATCGCGGCGCCCGACGGCTTCCCAGGCCCTGGCCGGCTCCCCTGCGTCCTCTTCTCAGCCTCCTTCCCTGGCTTCTGGCACCCGGGCTGCGCGCATGCGCATTAGGGCGCGCGCGCGGTCACTGACCCTTTCTTAAAGGGCCAGCGTCCATTAACAGGTAATGAGGCTAATCAGGTACAGGGTATAAAGGGGTGTATTGTCCAAGGGGGCGGGGCCTGATCTTCGTGTTCCCTAAGCTAGGAGTCAGGTCTCCTGGTGTTTCAGTGCGTGTACTCACCTATCTCTCTTTGTAGAGCCGTGCTTGCCTCGCCATCCAGTCTGCCGTATCCTGAACCCCGAACGCTGTCCTTCTGCCATCCTGACAGTCCGCACCATCTCGGATCCCTGCGGTGACCCGTCATCTTGCTCCCAAGGTTCCGGACCCCGCCTGACATCATCTCGGCTTCCGAACCTGAGCTGCGTCACCCGGACTACCACCCGTAACTCCGTGGTCCCAGGGACTTCTCCGCTATTCCCGTGTGCAAGGACTGTTCTGCTGTTTCTAGTGTTCCAGCTGCCGGACTCTTTCCTACCATCTAGGAGTTCGGTCCAGTGGATCCACCTCCTGGGCCTGCCCGCACACCTGGCCGTGACAAGTTCATCTCCTGAGATGTTGGAGCTTTCATCCTGCAAGACTTCTGAGTTGCTGCACACCTTTGGCTTTGCCATCTATCTGCTAAGTGCCATCTGTTAGATCAAGGGTCTCAAACATGCGGCCCCTGAGGCTGCTTCCTGCGGCCTGCAGGCACATAGACCCCCTTGAAGATTGCGGCTTCTGTAGGGAGCTGCCATTGTCAGTGCTTTATTATTAGCTGAATAAATTGCCGGCGCTGCGCAGAGAAGCTCTCTGCATAGCAATACCAATTGGAATAGGAAAGGGGACATTACTACAAGGATGGACACATTACTACAAGGGGACAATAATGAACACATTACTACAGGATGGGACAAGGATAAGCACATTGCTATAAGATAGGAACCAGGATGTTCATATTACTACAGGATGGGGACCACAATGGGGCACATTACTACAAGATGAGGACCAGAGAGGGGACCTTAATACAGGATGGGGACCAGTATGGGCACATTGCTACAGGATGGGGACAAGGATGGGCACCTTACTACAAGATGGGAACCAGGATGGGCACATTACTACAGGATGAGGATCATGATAGGGACATTACTACAGGATGAGGATCAGGATGGGGACATTACTACAGGATATGGACAATTATGAGCACATTACTACAAGATGGGAGCTAAGATGGGGCAAATTACTACAGGATGAGGACCAGGATAGGAACATTACTACAGGAGGAGGATCAGGATGAGGACATTACTACAGGATGGGGATCCGGATGAGGACATTACTACAGGATGGTGACCAGGAAGGGGGCACATTACTAGAAGAGGGGGAACAGGATGGGAACATTATTACAAGATGTTGGCCAAAATTACAATATGGTGCTTATTGTAAAACAATATCGTTTAAAAAAAGGGGATAAAATGTAAAAAAAAAATAAAAACAATGCATGAAAACATTTTTTTACCATTAAAAATGCTTTCTTATATACCAACTCAATAAAAAAGTGCACGTTTGTTATCGCCACATTCATAATGACCTCAGCTATAAAACTGTACCATAATCCATACAAAGAATGTCATTTAAAGAAATAAAATAAAAGAGCGAAAAATGTTCCAAAATAGTGATCCAAAAGTGTATAGAAAAAAATGTGGTATCACTAAAAATTTCACTTTGTCCTGCAAACAATATGCCCCCCCCAATTATTTTTTTTTCTATGTGTGGCTGATGTATCCAGCCGAGTTTAGGAGACCCCTTTTGTTAGATTAGCCTCCAGCTACAAAACCTCACACACTATTTTGGACTTTTGTTTATAACATTCACTCAGCTGTTCTATACATCTGTCCCCAGGTAGTTTCCAATGTGCCAGGTCTTCGCTTCCATGTGCCTTCCTGCATGCTGTACCAACACTGGGGGTCCATGTGCTGACTCAGACCTGATGCTTTGTGGATCCACCTCACCAGGTGAACCTAGCAATAGCAAAGGGAAGCTTTCTATCTGATATCACTAAGATAGCCTGCAGTGAATAATATGTTTAAAAAGAAAAAAACACACATTCTGCTCGAAAAACAGAAAGCCCAGAGTTGACAATATGCAAAGGTGAGAAAGTTTGCAGCAGTGATGGATGCTGTGGACTGCCTTCAGACATAGAAAATTCATAGTAGATGACATTAGGCAGGTAACAGAAAATGAGGCCCTGCCCTGCAAGACAAAGATGTGGGTGGAAGGAGCCAAGTCCAGAGAGGGATGCAGCAGGTGAAAAAAGCCAAAGACAGCGTGGCGAGAGAGCTGACATGGGCATTGCAGCAGGAAACCAGATGTCACAGGGATGCATGGCGTATTACAACTCTCCCGCCCCCTTAAGGTTAGCTGACTATATGGGAAATACACCCTTGGTTGCAATATCAAGCTCTAAAGATAGAACTGCAGGAGAGACTTTCTTCAGTTCGACATGCCAGAGACCCGACGGTGACCATCAATAAGTCCCTTTTGCAGATATAAGGCTGATTTTGGCCCACCTAAAGTGCAGGGCTCCCATATTGAGAGACTGCAACTGTAATACCATGAAAATAAGTTAATGGATCCAGTATACTCGTTGATTCTAGACTCTGGGTACAGTTTGGTGTTGCTGCAATTTTTAAGCCTGTCTCTGCCTGACATCGATACAGATGTGTACTCTTTACAAGGTAAAAATAAAAACGAATCAAAGCAAACATTTGAATAATGTATCCACAGAATTTGCACAGGATAAACTTGGCAGATGACAAGGACACCTGTACTTGTGAGGTATGGCAATCTGAGTAAATATTTTCTATATTAGACAAACAGATGGTACAGTTAACAGGGGTCCCATTGTGATTCTGTTGCCTAAAAATGATGTTCAATAGGAGGTGGCTCTGTCCACAGAAAAACCATGTGAGTAATTTAATGGTTAAGCTTTGTCAATTACTTCCATGCATAGTGTTCTTTTAAATTAATATTAAATTTTGAGAATTCCACAATTTAAAGGGAATCTGTCAGCAGGTTTTGCTATGTAAGCTGAGGACAGCATGCTGTAAGGGTTAAAAAAAAATCATCTATACTTATCTTATCTGTGTGTGTTTTATTGTTAAAGGAAGCTAATGGCTTTATTACCCTGTGATTAACATTTCTGGGTCTAGCTGGCACATGCACTGGAGTTTGACATGCTCACTTGTAATTGACACCTTACAGTCAATGCACAAGCTCTATTGAGAGCCTGGAGTGGGTGAGACAGCTCCCTGGGCTCAGCTACATGCTTAAAACTCAGTTTTTGATTATGTGAGAATAGATGCATCCAATAAGCTATGTGATAAACTGTTGGATTAATAATCTCCTTGCCTATCTTATCCTGCTGTCAAATAAGGTAGCAAAAACCTGCTGATAGATTTCCTTTAACACCATTTCAATAATGAGATCACTCAGGCTTGGACTATCCCACAGGTCAATAGTTGAATCCTCCAGTAGGCCATTATGCAGGAATGGACTCCTTAAACTTCCATCCCCAACATAATAAGTTTTTGGCCCAATATAATTGATTCACTATGTAGATACAAAGCCAACATCTTATTTATTCAACAAACTGCCCAGTTTATTAATATACAGACGTGTAGGTAAAATTGTGATTGAGGGTTATGTAGTATTTCCATGTAGCTGAACACTGGGCCCTCGAGGTAATGTTACTGATTGGCCCTTCAATCCAGTCCAATCAATCAATTTCGATAAATGTATTTTGCTATCTTTTTACTGTACTGTTATTTTCATTTGCTCTCCTTTCTTATCTGACCAATGTTCCACTTGATTTAAGACTAGTGCTGAGTCGATATTATATATAGATGTTAAGTCTCTTTTACAACAGCACTTATGACGACTTATTGACTGATCATGTACAGTGCTGGAGGCCCCAGCGTGCTCCTATTTCCTAGCCGATCATTGTGCATGGTACATGGCTTCCAGCTGTAAACCCCTGATGGTAACACTTGATACAAGTAGTAAATAACTGAACTAGGTACAGATGCATATATGAATAACAATGTAAGTTACATTAGCATCCTGGGGTTGCCCACTACTGGAGACATTGTTTTTCTTTACATAAATACAGGTAATTCGGACTAAAAATTATTTTTTCAATTGGGTTTCATTATAAGTCTCGCACCATTTGGCTTCTACAGACTTTTTGTTTCTCTGCTCTTTCTTCTTCAATGTGGTTTGTGGCCATAAATCAGGTGAGAGGAGCTTAGAAAAGACTACAAACTGGCTATCAGACTGTCATAGGGGACTGATTGATAGATTCTCAGTTAACTCATTCATACAGCGTGCAATGTATAGGTAATAGAAGGCAAACACTGCAAAATTATTAATGAAACCCAGTTGCCAAACTGATTTTTTTATCCAAAATGCATGCATTTAAGTAAAAAAGGATAGTCTCTAAAGGTGGACTACCCCTGATTGCCTCTTTAAGGGAACATTTACTAGTTCTATAAGTTTAATTATCTGTGCATCTAGGGCGAGTCACCCATTCCATTCACAATACAACCATGTCCAATGATGCGGATAATAAGATTCTTGTACAGCTTCTTGTACACACTTATCTGTGGTCTTAACCTGCCCAAATCGCACCTTTTTTTATTTACCTCTATTAAAAGAACTCTCGAATGTTAGATATTGTTCGGTTCTCAGTTTCTATGGTAACGGAAGCTGCATCACTGGAAGTCGGGAGCTGCTCACTGCTGGATCCTGTTAGATTAGCAGGGCAATGCCTGCTGTCAGACAGCGTCTATTTCACTTAATTAAAGTGGCACAGATGGATCAATAAAAAAAAAGATAAAGTAACACTTTGACTATTTTCCGATATTACATTGTGCAGCAGATGTTGTAAGATCTCTGGTCTATGAATGTCAACAAACTTCCAACACTTTTAACTTCACCAATGATACTGTCATGCTAGAAAGACTCAATATATCTCAGAATGTAATCACAAGTAATGTAAAGGATCTGCATGGTCTATAGTAGTGAAAAAAAATCCCTTAATATTCACGTATGAAAGTTACATTTATATTCTCACTAGAAATAGGACCGATGCTATCACATCGGGAGTGCAGTGGAATAAACATCTGCCTATGCTTAGTGGTGCTGGCAGGAGCAGTGGTGAGTGGGGCTGGTGGCAGGGGCGTAACGACCGCGGTCGCAGCAGTCGCCACTGCGACCGGGCCCGGGCAGGTTTGGGGCCCGCGGCTGGTGCCCACCGTTCAGAGAAACAGCCGGCTCCTCTCAGCTGTTGCGCTACTGTTTGAAAGTAAAGTAACTACCGGGGGAGGGGGGGCCCGTGCTCAGAGGACGCCCAACCGGAGCTGCGCTACTGTTAACTATATCGGCGCATACAGCGCACCGATGTAGTTAACCTCTGCAGTAGTGCTGGGAAATATGATTTCCCTGCACTGCTGCATGAGCGCACGCGCAGGACATCAGAGTCCCAGCGTGGTGACGTGACCGCAAAGCGCCGGGACTTTGATATCTTGCGCGCGCGATGAGACTGCTCTGATCCGTCGGCGCTGGGGCCACCAGGAGAACCCTGAAGCAGGTGAGTTTCAAGGCTTTAATTGTTCAATGCAGTATGGGAGGCATATATAGATATACATATATAGCAGCGTAGGGGCCAGCCTGGGGGACATATATATATATATATATATATATATATATATATATATATATATAAAATCCCAGCCTAATGTGTGTGTATATGTGTCATATATATATATATATATATATATATATATATATATATATATATATATATATATATATATATATATGTATATATATACATACAGTGCATACACACAATAGGCTGGGATAAATATATATACTGTATATGTATTAGGATAGGCCCACACCCTGGGGGACAAATATATGTCACAATAGGGCCCAGTCTAGGAGACAAATATATATTTGTCCCCCAGACTGGGCCCTATTGTTACATATATTTGTCCCCCAGGGTGTGGGCCTATCGAGGTGTGTGTATATGTATATTTATCCCAGCCTAGTGTGTGTGTATGCACTGGATGTATATATATATATATATATATATATATATATATATATATATATATGACTTAGAACTCTACTGACCAATGACTGGAGGGGGGCCCAGGTCTATATTTCGCACCGGGGCCCATCACACTCTAGTTACGCCACTGGCTGGTGGCATACAGATCTGGTGAGGGGGTCTGTGGGCATACAGTTCTGGTGAGGGGGTCTGTGGGCACACAGATCTGGTGAGGGGGGCTGGGGGCACACAGATCTGGGAGGGGAGGCTGGAGGTATAAAGATCTGGTGGGGGGGCTTTAGGCATACAGGTCTGGTGGGGGGGCTGGAGGCATACAGATTTGGTGGGGTGGCTGGAGTCATACAGATCTGGTGGGGGGGCTGGAGACATACAGATCTGGTGGGAGGGGCTGGAGGCATACAGATCTGGCGGGGGGGCTGGAGGCATACAGATCTGGTGGGGGGGCTGGAGGCATACAGATCTGGTGGGGGGGCTGGAGGCATACAGATCTGGTGGGGGGGCTGGAGGCATACAGATCTAGTGGGGGGGCCAAAGGCATACTGATCTGGTGGGGGGTTGGGGACATACAGATCTGGTGGGGGCATACAGATCTGGTGGGGGGGTTGGGGGAATACAGATCTGGTGGGGGGGCTGGAGGCATACAGATCTAGTGGGGGGGGCAAAGGCATACTGATCTGGTGGGGGGCTGGGGACATACAGATCTGGTAGGGGCATACAGATCTGGTGGGGGGGTTGGGGGAATACAGATCTGGTGGGGGGGCATACAGATCTAGTGGGGGGGCATACAGATCTGGTGGGGGGGCATACAGATCTGGCGGGGGGGCTGGGGGCATACATATCTGGTGGTGTGACGCCCTGGCCTAGCAGGTCATTCCAGGGTATTGTGCAACCTGCCCTTCTGCACAGTATCCCCCTCCTTGGTTAACAGATTCCAGTCCTCTGGTGTTGTTAACAGCTAGTCCAATAAAAATCCTAGGAACACTTCCCACTTGAACCTGCAAGACACACCATTGGGGGGCCTGAAGGGAATAGGGCCGCCCACATGGGGGGTTGGAGAGGAGAAAGTGAGGACAGTGACAGTTGAGAGTTGAGAGTGGAGAGTGAAGGAGAGAGGAGGTGAAGTGCCTAACGTGAGGAGAGGCCACGGAGGAGAGCTCCTGTATTTTAGGTGGCGGACGTTGGTCTGTGCCTGGTAGGAGCTGGACCCGGTCACAGGGGACAGTGTCAAGGGGAATGGATTGCAGAGGAGGGCGGACGGCGGCCTTGAGCTATCACCAGGCAGGGGCCAGGGCACGACGGGGTACATGGACCCCAGGCCGGAAAGTATCTTCACGCGTTCCGGTTTTTTACCCGACGGGGGTGAAGACTTCAAGTGTCATCCCCAACCTGCTCCAAAATCGGGGTACTAGCACACCGATGGGATAGGACTTTCCCACTACAGTCCAAAGAAATCTTATGCGTGAATCCTGAGAGCAAGCTCACTTCGTTAGCCATACGGGTGAGCGGGACCCTGAGAGTTTCATACCAACGGGTCCAAGTGAGACTAAAGTGCCAGGGATAGGGCCACAGACCAACAACAACACCGAGGGCACGGATCCAGGCGTGCTCACCGCAGACTATGGTGGTGCTCGGAACTTTGGTTTACAAGCTGTCGGTATGGTTATTCTGGGACTGAGTGAGTACATCAGAAAGCCCCTGCACCTATCCCCCTAATGGCACCCAAACATCATACAACACCAACGGGCCTTGGGACATCAACCCCCTACCCACGGAGGGGTTAAACATCAGGCTGCCACACCGTCGTCACCGGGTTCCCCAATGGCAGCGGTGGTCCCTCATATTACCACGCACCATGGGTGGCGTCACGAACTTTCCAAAATCCCACTGTACATATCTCCCCCCCTCCTTTTGAGTGGCCGCGTGACCCTCGGGTCTGGAGACCCCTCGAGCCACCGCAGATCCGGATCCGAGCAGCGGCAGCAACCCGGCTGCTCGCCCGGGGGTGGTACAGTGGGGGGGGCTGGGGGCATACAGATCTAGTGGGGGGCTGGGGGCATACAGATCTGGTGAGAGGCATACAGATCTTGTGGGGGCTGGGGGCATACAAATCTGGTGGGGGGGCTGGGAGCATACAGATCTGGTGGAGGGGCATACAGATCTGGTGGGGGGGCTAGGGGCATACAGATCTGGTGGGGGGGCTGGGGGCATACAGATCTGGTGAGGGGCGCTGGAGGCATACAGATCTGGTGGGGGGGCTGGAGGCATACAGATCTGGTGGGGGGGC
Source organism: Anomaloglossus baeobatrachus (assembly GCF_048569485.1). Classification (NCBI taxonomy): domain Eukaryota; kingdom Metazoa; phylum Chordata; class Amphibia; order Anura; family Aromobatidae; genus Anomaloglossus; species Anomaloglossus baeobatrachus. Next base: position 295,583,482 of record NC_134356.1, on the reverse strand, counting down.
TGGGGCCATACAGATCTGGTGGGGGGGAGCAGGGGGCATACAGATCGGGTGGGGGGGAAGGAGCCATACAGATCTGGTGGGGGCTGGGGGCATACAAATCTGGTGGGGGGGGCTGGGGGCATACAGATCTGGTTTAAGGGGGCTGGGGGCATACAGATCTGGTGTGGGGCTGGGGGCATACATATCTGGTGGGGGGGCTGGGGGCATACAGATCTGGTAGGGGGGGCTGGGGGCATACAGATCTTGTGGAGGGACTGGGGGCATACAGATCTGATGAGGGGGCTGGGAGTATACAGATCTCGTGGAGGGACTGGAGGCATACAGATCTGGTGGGGGGCAGGGGGCATACAGATCTGATGAGGGGGGCTGGCGGTATACAGATCTGGTGGGGGCTGGGGGCATACAGATCTGGTGGGGGAGCTGGAGGCATACAGATCTGGTTGGGGGGCTGGAGGCATACAGTTCTCGTGGGGGGCTGGAGGCATATAGATCTGGTTGGGGGGGCTGGGGGCATATAGATCTGCTGGGGGGGCTGGGGGCATACAGATCTGGTAGGGGGGCTGGGGCATACAGATCTGTTGGGGGGGCTGGGGGCATACAAATCTGGTGGGGGGGGCTGGGGGCATACAGATCTGGTGGAAGGGGGCTGGGGGCATACAGATCTGGTGAGGGGCTGGGGGCATACATATCTGGTGGGGGGGCTGGGGGCATACAGATCTGGTAGGGGGGGGTCTGGGGGCATACAGATCTTGTGGGGAGACTGGGGGCATACAGATATGTCATGGCTTTACTGCAGTCGTCGCTTCTGCTGTCATCCCTTTACTGCAGTTGAATGCTTTATGGCACCACAAAGCATTCAACTACAGTAAAGTGCTGACAGCAGAAGCGGCGGCAGCCCTGGCCCCGGACAGGTGAGTATACAGCAGTGTGTGTGTCTCTGTGTTCAGTGTATAAATGCATATGCGCTGTGTGTGTGTACATGTTCGGTGTCTGCTATGTGTGTGTATATGTGTCTGCTATGTGTGTCTGTTATGTGTGTGTCTGCTATGTGTGTGTCTGCTATGTGTGTGTCTGCTATGTGTGTGTCTGCTATGTGTGTTTATGTGTGGGTATGTGTGCGTGCGTGTGTGACGCCCTGGCAAAACCAGGTAGTCACAGAAGTAGTCCACCCTCCTTGATACCACCAAAAACCCACACCCAGGTACAACACACAGCCATTAAATAAAAACAAAAAAGTGAGCCGGAGTATAAGATGGTATACATGGAACTTGTGAGACCATGTTCACACTGGCCATGAGACAAAGCCACAGCCATTAAAGCTTAGCCACCCCCTCATGATAATAAGGACACACCAGTTGGCGGGATCTGGCGATGAGAACACCCACCTAGGGGTCCTGATCAGGGGCGTGAACACTACAATCAAGTTCAGTTCAGTCAAGTGGAAGTCAGTGAGTGGAGTTGAAGTCTGACAGCAGTCAAGTGCAGACAGAGAAATGGAGTCAGGGGTAGGGGCCCCGGGAGTACCTGGCTAGGTGGTACACAGTAAACAGGGCCACAGGCGACGGAGATTCGGTCATGGGAGACCTTAAGTAGACCGGGACAGGGTTGTAACCCGCCGGTGCCGACAGCGGGAATCCAGTCCGGAGGCCGTGCACAGACGGGGTGCCTGGACCCTAGGAGGAGGATGGTTGCAAGCCCCTTGTTAATTAACCAGCAGAGGACGAGGTTTCAGGACTTATTCTCTAGAAGCCCAGAGAGCGAAACGGAAGCCCAACGCGGGGGATAGGGTGTCCGTCAGAACTCACAGAAATCCCAAGGGTCAGATTTCACGGGCCACAGCTCCCAAACATACACAGTACCGGGAGTGGACTTCCCCGTTCCATGCGGAGTCGTCCCACAGAAGACACTAACACAGAGTGCAGGAGGAAGGGACCCCTGTTTGCTACACCCGGGTTTGGGACCCGAATACACCCACCAAAGGTGACCGGTCAGTGGAATCTTGGTTTACCACTGGACTTGTGTGTGATTATTGAACTGTGAGTACACCATTGATCCCCGGTCAAACCCGGCACGCCACCTCCAGCAGCTATTACTCCCATGTACCAAAAGGGGCCCCAGGACTACACCTCCCCTACCTGTGGAGGGGATCCCATCTTGCTGCCCCACTCCATCAGCCCTGGGCGCCCCATCACCAGGCAGCGGCGGTGTCACCATCCCTCACCGGAACCCGTGGGTGGCATCACCGACACATCAATCTCCTGTAAATATCTCCTTCCGACGGTTGTGAGAACGGACGACCGTGCGAGCCCGGGTCCGGTCACCACTCGAGTCGCAGCAGCAAACCCGGATCCGAGTTGCCCCAGAAGCGGCAGCGGCCCCCGCCCGCAACACGTATGTGCAGTGAGGACCCGGAAGCCGGAGCATCGCTTGAACTGCGGCTGCGCAACAGGCAATGCCGCGGTGCATGACGGAATAGGGGAACAGACAAAACTGGTGATTATGTAAGTAATGATTTTAGGTTGGTGGATCAATTATACAAGATATGTAAAATTCTGGATATTATTAGGCACATTTATCAATCCTATCTAACATTAGACATTTTCTGAGTAGACAATCAGAAAAGGTGGAAAATGCATTACAGTGGCTCATGTTGAATGACAGATATAATAACCATGATAATTATTTGGATAGTAGCAGTTACAGTGGGTGTAAGCTCCAAATAATTTCATACGAGTAACATTTACATCTGTGATTGTCTTCCACTACAGTAATATCGATGTCACTATGCAACAAAAAATAACTTTTCATCTGCTACTGCGCAAAAACCTTTTGTCCTATGCTAAATCGAGTATGCATATTCCAAATCCGAAGTTAGAATTGTTGTAACACGTCAGGAAATCTTGTTATGTTTAATCCCTTAACCCCCAGGCGATTTTCTGTTTTTGTTTATTGCTCCCCTTCTTCTGGGAGCCGTAACTATTTTATTTTTCTGTCAATCTTGCCATATAAGGGCTTATTTTTGCGGGATGAGTTGTACGTTTAAATGAAACCATACGTTTTACCATATAGTGTACTGGAAAACGGCAAAAAAATTCCAAGTGCGGAAAAATTGCAAAACAAAGTGCGATTTCACTATTGTTTTTGGGGTATTTTATTCACCGTGTTCACTATATGGTAAAGCTAATGTGTTGGTATGAGTTCATAGACACCAAACATGTATAGGTTTACCATTATCTAAGAGGTTAAAAAATTTCAGACGTTTGTTCAAAAAAAGTGGCACAGTTTTTGCACTATTTTCCGAAAACTGAAGCGTTCTCATTTTTTAGGATCTGGGGCTTGGTGATAGCATATGTTTTGTGTTTCAAGCTGACATTTTTAATGGTACTATTTTTGAGCAGATGCCATGTTTTGATGGCCTGTTATGGCATTTTGCACACAACTTGTGGCAACTAAAAAACATAAATTTGGCATTTGGAAGTTTTTTTACCGTTACGCCGTTTACCAATCAGGTTAATTGATTTCATATTTTGATTAGTCGGGCATTTCGATACCAAATGTATGTATATTTTTAATTTTTTTGAACCCTTTAATTTTCAATGTGGCGAATGGGGGGCTGATTTGAACTTTTAGGGGTTTGTTTTTTGTTTTTTTTTAAACTTTTTTAACTTTTTTTTATTTTACTAGTCTCCCTAGGGGACTATAAGGGTCATCAGTCTGATCGCTTGTTCCTTTCTGGAGATCACAGCTGCAGAAAGGCTGCTTTATTCTCACATATGTAAGTCTGCCGGGTGTAAGAGGAAGTAACTCATGATAGCTACAGGAGTCATCACATGACCCTGTGCTACCATGGCAACCATCAGCTCCATGTGATCATGTCATGTAACTTACGATCGCACCGAGTAAGTGAATGCTTCCCGTGGCTGGGATGTCCACCGCGCTGTGACATTGCAGTGCAAAGGGTTAACAGGCACGAGTGGAATGTGGAAGCAGGACTGTTTTGTGCTGCCTGGTACAAAGTACTCACTTGTTCTTGCTCCACAATATTTTTTGAGTCAAAGTTTGCTTGGCTTGGGCTATCAACATCTGCAAATATGTCAGTAACATCCAAAATGACAAAAAAGGCAGTTGTTATGGGTCAGGGACGTGGACATGGACGTGGCATGATCAGTGATGGGCTACAAGGTACTTAGTCTGTGTCAGGTCAGAAAAAGCTTGATGCATGAACTATGTTCCATGCCAAATTTTCCGGTCTGGAATGTAAACATGTGTGGAAGCCAGAAGAGCAAGAGCAAATTCTGTCTTGGATGTCAGACAAGGCCTCTTCGCATTTGACAAGCAGCTACCAATCTTTCACGACCACACAGTCTACTGTTTATACACAAAAGGCTGGCCCATCCAATCTTCAACCTGGTCCTCTTTCCTCCCCCTTCATCAATCACAGGAGACATATGACCCCAAGCTTGGCCACTTTGAGAATCTGTTTTGTACGTATCCTTTGGTTGGCTCTGGCCTTTTGCCGTACAGCATTGAAGAGGGACGTGAGGAGGTGGCATGAGTTGATATACAAGTATTTGAGGACCTATGGCCAGAAGAAAGCCATTTTGAGGTACCTGATTTACTGTCTCCAGAGGTGGAGGCTGATGATGATGAGACACAGTTGTCATCAGGTCAGCCTATAATCTCAAATGGGAAGGAGGATGAGATGTAAGACGAGGTGGTCAATGATGAGTCCACTGATGTGACCTGGACCGTTGACATGCATAGCCAGCACAGCAACGCATCATATGCCACTTCCTATTTCCCCTCCTCTTCCTGATCCTCTGCTGAATTACCCTCCACATCACTGCCAAGCTGGGAGCTGTGCAGCAGCGCATCAGCAAAGCGGCAACACGTTCTGCCGAAGCTGATCTGTTTAGGTCACAAAACACACACTGCAGCAAAGCTGTGACAAGGTATAAGAGCAGACCGAACAGTGGCTCTCCTCGCTGCACCTCCAACCTGGCCTGCTCGTTTGCGACAATGGGCGTAACTTGGTGTCGGCTTTAAAGGTCGGCAAGCTGGTACATGTGCCATGCATGGCTCACGTGCTGAACCTAGTGGATAGATAGATAAATAGATAGACACATATAATGCCCTACTCCCCCGCATTTTGTAATCTTGCATCATTTATTGTCTTTCATGTGGCACTAAAGGCTGCATAGCCTTGTATTTTGCACAATAAAAAAAATAAATACAAAAATCGACATGGGGTCCCCCCTATTTTTTGTAGCCAGCTTGGCTAAAGCAGATGGCTGCAGCCTGCAGACCACAGCTAGCAGCTTCACCTTGGCTGGTAATCCAAAACAGAGGGCACCCCACGCTGTTAATTTAAATTAAATGAAATAAATAATTTAAAACAAAAAAAGTGGGGTCCCTCCAAATTGGCTCACCAGCCAAGGTAAAGTGGTCAGCTGTGGTCTGGTATTCTCAGACTAGGGAGGATCATGGTTATTGGACACTTACCAGTCTAAAAATAGCAGACCGCAGCCGCCCCAGAAGTGGCACATCCATTAGATGCACCAATTATGGCACTTCGCCCCAGCTCACCTCGCTGCTCTGGTGCAGTGCAAATGGGGTAATATATGGGGTTGATACCAGCTATGTAATGTAACCTGCCATCAAGTCCTGGCATTAGTGATGTTATGGCATCTATCAGATACCCGACATCACTAACACAGTCAGTAATAAAAAATAGACAAAAAATTGTATTTGAAAAAACAGTCCCCAAAACATTCCGTCTTTCACCAATTTATTGAAGAGAAAAAATAAATCTGGGTCCAGCATAATCCAATAAGGGAGTCCCACAACGATCCATACCATACTCACTGTCCCAGTTAATGAAGAACAGAATGTTCCCCATTGGCTAAAAGAGCAGTGCAGTGACCTGAGCTAGCAAAGATCAGGCCAGGTCACTGTAGTGCATAACGAGCGCCGACGTCATGAGGTTAGCTGAGTTCATTACTAGCAGTGATGAACTCCGCTGAACTCATGACGTCAGCATTCGTCACTGAGTTCCATGGCCGCTGCATTCTCACGCGAACTGTCCTGTGAGACTTGATGTGAGAACGAGGCATCATGGAAGTCAGTGATAAGTGCTGAAGTCACGAGTTCAGCGGAGATCATTACAGCAGGTAATGACCTGAGCTAACTTCCTGATGTCAGCACTCGTCATCCTGCTACTGCTCCCACACTGCTGTGTGAGTCACTGCAGGGCTGGCCATGGCAGTGCAACATACACTGCAGGGGCACCGATGGACTAGTTCCTCCATGTGGCTTCAGGAGATCCCAGAAACCATATTTGAGTCAGAAATAAATGCAGCATATTCTCCAGGCTCTCCCAGTTCAGTTTCATCGCTTTCCTATCCATTTCAGCCTTTTCCTCAGGCTCCCAGACCTCTTTGTTGGGTCCAGCAGAAAATTACTCACATTTCCCATTGACTTGCATTGTACTTGTTATTCGGAACGAAAATGCGAGTATTACAAAGTACTCGTAACGAGTATAGCGATTATGAATATTATGGTACTCGCTCATGTCTATTTATAACACATATAAAAAATCATCAGTTCTGAAAAGTATTTACATAAAAGAAAATAAATAAGGGGCAAAATACATAAGAAATAAAACATACTGTAAATACCCAAACTGTATGAGGCTGTTAAATTAAAGAGGGGTAACATTATAAATGGGTGAACAGAGAAGGAGCTGGAAAGGACATGAATCAGTGTGAATAGGGTGCAGGCAGATGCCAGCGAGATACCAACCAAGACCCCAAAAAGTAATAACAGTAATAACCTGAGTGACTGTTACGCTCACCGAGGAGCGGCGAGCGTCCGGAGGTGGACCCACTGGACCGTGCACCGGACTCCCCTGAGAAGGCGACCAGTAGCGAACCCCTATACAGGGACTGTGCGGCGCCTCCCCAGAAGGCCTAAATGCACGGCAGCCAGGAACCGGTGGTAGGAGTCTCTGTACGGCCAGGCGTAGCTCAGGTACAATGTCCGCAGCAGGCAGGACACAGGTGTGGCACCGGAGATGATCACAGCAGGTGCACCGGAGACGTTCACTGCGGGTATGGCCGGTGACGTCCACTGCGGGTATGGCCGGTGACGTCCACTGCGGGTATGTATAGATAGTGTCCACGGCAGGTATGGCACGGTGACGTCCACGGTAGGTATAAGCAGTGACGTCCACAGCCGGAATGGTATAGATGGCACTACGGTGAGACAAAGGATTAGAACCAGGTATCAAATGCACGGATATCAAATAATAGCACAAACGGGTCTGGACACTGGCAATGCACTAATAGCGGCGTTGCTCGGGCGCCTACTGCCAGAGGAGGTGAACTTAAATACCATATGGCAACAGGTGACCTCTGAGGTCACTTCCAGGTAATTGGGCGCTACCACTTTAAGAAAGGGGGCGTGGCCTCGTGCACAGCCTAGAATCAGACACTGCAGAACTGTGTGTGCTCTGCAGACAGGAAGAGGCTGAAGCAGCCCCAGGAGCATGATGTCCGACCCGGGAGTGAGGAGTGAAATTGCTTCAAACAGGAAATTATACAAAGAAGTCTAAGGATCCAATTGTTTCCTACATAAGGATGAGGACCTTATTAATAAATGAAAGAGGACTTCAACCATATGCTCCCTGGAATTTATTAGTATCATCATAGAAAAAAATGCTCTCTACTTAAAATTGAGGAAGAAATTGATTAACTCAACAAATCTCTTTAGAAAAATCTTAATAATACAGGCTTACAGGAATTGTATTCATGCATTGAGAAAGACTTTGAGAAATGGAAGAAAGACATCAGTCTGGACAAGATGAAAAAATGTTTTGAATATATTGAATGACTCAGTTTAATAAAATATATTGTTGGCAATTACAAAAATCTTCACCAAAAGACACGGTTACTCGAATTTCATCAATGAATTCTATATCCTCATTGGTAGATAATAACACTACTACCAGTGATCATGAAAACATTTGAGACATTCTTACTAAACCAACCAAAAGGGAAGTAAGAACACCACAAAATGTTCCACAAAAAGGATAAGAGAGAAGACCCACCAAGGGTTTATAATTTATCTTCACTAGTGATGGGAGGACTCGCAGGTAACCACGACTGGCAGACCTAACTAGATTTAAAAAAAAAACCAAACAAAAACATTTCTGGCCCGAAATTGATCCTGGATATCTGGCCAGACGCTGGTCCCCATTTAAGTCATTGGGTCCAGAATCTGACAATTAAAAATGGTTGTAGAAGGGAGAGGGGGATAGGTGAAAGTGCGTTTTACTTACCAAGGCTGTAACTGCTCCCGCGGCCGCTCATTTACATTGCAAATGCACAGCTTTCCCCACCCACCAGCGTCTGTGATTGGTTGCAGTCAGACTCATCCCCACCCTGAGTGTTAGTGTGTCAGCTGACTGCTTACAATCACAGACGCTATGTGTGTCTATCGTGGTATAAAAATAAATAAATGAATAAAATATTTGGTGTAGGTTCCCCCCATATTATGATACCTAGCACAATTAAGGCATATGGTTACAAGCTACAGCCCCTAGCCATGCACTTATCTTGTCTGTGTATCAAAATAAAAAGAGTTGCATGCGTTTTTTTTTTTATTATTATTTTAATAAATAATTTTAAAAAACAGTGTGTGGTCCCACCAATTTTTTTATACCCAGCTATGATAAAGCCCGACAGCTGGGGCCTGGTATTCTCAGGCTGGGGAGATACATGGTTTTTGCCCCCCCCAGCCTAAAAATAGCAGCCAGCAGCCACACAGAATTGTCGCATCCATTAGATGCGACAATCCCAGCACATCACCAGGCTCTTCCCGATTGCCTTGGTGTGGTGGAAATCGGAGTAATAAGGGGTTCATTGCAGCTCACAGCTGCCATTAAGCTCTATTTTAGTAACGAGAGGCATTTCTAAGACCTTCCCATTACTAAATCTATAAGTGGAAAAAAATATACACAAGCACCCAAAAAATCTTTTATTTGAAATAAAATACAAAAAAACCCTCTTTCATCACTTTAATAACCCCCAAAACACTACTGCAGGGTCGACACAATTCACACAAACTCCCACGACGATTCCAGCTCTGCTACATCTGAAGTCAGAGCGCACAATCATGGAAAATGACCACCCGCTGTGTACTTCAGGGAGAGACTGAGCCTCAGCGATCAGTGGTGATGTCACTCACATAAGTTGCAGGCACAGCTAGAAGTTCCCATGGTCTTCCACCGGTGACCGCAGTTAATTTGACCTTAGGGTACTTCATTAAACTCAGTGACCCCACCTGACATGAGGTCACTGATTTTACTAAGATCACTAGAGGTCAGGTTAACTCGGTTCACAGGTGGAGGGCCATGGGAATCTCCAGCTGTGCCCGCAACTTACTATTCCATCAGTAGAAAAATAAAAAGTTATAGCTGTCAGAATATAGAGATACATAATCTATGTTTTTTTATATATATAAAAATGATTTTTATTGTGTGCAGGAAGCATAACATAAAAAAGTATAAATGTGGTAGCGCTGTAATAAAGGGGAATAAAACTGTGTTATCACTTTTACCAAATAGTGAATGACATAAAAAAAATAAAAAACCTAGTTCTAGTTTCTTGTTTTTGTTCAAATCTGAATAAAAAGCGATTAAAAAATGTTATGTGCCCAAATGTTACCAATAAAAACGTCAAGTGATCCCACAAAAAACAAGCTCTCATATGACTCGGTTTACAGAAAAATAAAAAAAAACATAGCTCTCAAATTCTGTTGATGCAAAAACTTTTTAAAGTGTTGTTTTAGTGTGTGATGGTGGATTCACAAAAAATCTCAAACCACAATAAAAGACTTTTTATTGTTATTGAGTTAAAAACTAACAAAACCCACCCAATATTACACAGATGATTTATAAAATTCAGCAGCAGATCAGAAAATTTATCACAGGTGGGGGAAGGGTATAAACTAAAGGGGGATTTACACGGTAGCGATATCGCTAGCAATTTGTAGCGATAGCGAGCGTGTAAGTACCCGCCCCCGTCGCGCATGCGATTGTTTGTGATCGCTGCCGTAGCGAACATTATCGCTACGGCAGCGTCACACATACTTACCTGGTCGGCGGCGGCGCTGTGACTGCCGAACAATCCCTCCTTCAAGGGGAGGGACGTTTGGCATCACAGCGACGTCACCACAACATCACTAAGCAACCAGCCAATCAAAGCGGAGGGGCGGAGATGAGCAGTATGTAACATCCCGCCCACCTCCTTCCTTCCGCATTGTGGACGGCGGCAGGTAAGGAGACGTTCCTCGCTCCTGCGGTGTCACACATAGCGATGTGTGCTGCCGCATGAGCGATGAACCACCTGGATAAACAACCCTTACCGATTTTTGAGTTTGGGACGACCTCTCCATGGTGAACGATTTTCACCATTTTTGAGGTCGCTTAAGGTCGCTGGTCAGTGTCACACGCTGCGATATCGTTAATGATGCCGGATGTGCGTCACTAACAACTTGACCCCGACGACAAAACATTAACGATATCGTAGCGTGTAAAGCCCCCTTAAAGGGGACCCTGATAGACCCTAGGAAAAAGAAAAAAATATTTCTTTCCATGCCTGACAACAGAGGGTGTGACGCCTTAAGTTTTCGGGCACCCCTATTTCATGTCGGCTATCCTTTTCCCTGTACCTGTTATAAGAGAAAGCCCTAAATCTCCAGAGACATAAGTACAATAATGCTCAATATGGGCTAAATTATGATTTAAAAATTATATATATCAGACATTTATGCCTGAATATGAAAAAAATTCTATGCACTTCAAATCTTGGGGTGTGTCGGCATACTCTCTTCTGACCCCGCTGATATACATAACATAGGATTCAAAGAAAATAAATGGTTATCCTTATAACAGGGACAGGGAAAGGGAAAGCCGACGTGGAACAGGGGCGCCCTAAAAGTTAAGGCGTCATACCTTCCGTTGTTAGGCAGGAAAATAAATATTTTTTTTTGGGTCTATCAGGGCCCCCTTTAGTTTATACCCTTTCCTCCACCTGTGATAAATATATTCTGATCCGCTGCTGATTTTTATAAATCATTTGTGTAATATTGGGTGGGTTTTGTTATTTTTTAACTGAATATCAATAAAAAGTCTTTTATTGGGGTTTGAGATTTTTTGTGAATCCTCTTTGCACTCTACCCGACTCTATTTTGATAGGTTAACATGTTAGTGTGTGATGGTAGCAAAAATAAAAATTTGCTATTGCTGTAAACGTAGAGACCCAAAGAATAAAACTGTCTTATCACTTATACCTGATGAATGGCATAATAAAAAAAAAAAAAATAACTCTGCTTTAAGGGCATAAAAATTATAAGTTTGAAAATTGTGAAATCTTCAGAGTTATTACCACATAAAGGGACACTAATCAAATTGTAAAATTTAGCCTGGTCAGGAAGGTGAAAACAGGCTTTAGCAATGAAGAATAAAAGCAAGTGTATTTTGTTTTACAAGAGTTGACTTAAAAATAAATTTAATGTATTAAACAAATAAAAATGTTCTCCTTTAAAAAAAAAAACACGCTATGTGATTGACCTCAATAGAAGTTGGGGTTTGTTTTTTTTTTTTTTTCTAGGACCATAGGCCTATACTGGTAAAAGAAATGATAAATTGGCCCAGAAGTGCAATACAGCCATTGTAACAGAAACACGTGATCCAGCTAACGGTCACAGTTTTAATCAAAATGGCTTTGAAGATAAAAAGAACAAAACACATCAATCTGGAATAAGGGCACTACGTATTAAGTTTTTTGTTGTCGCAGAAAATCAATAATTCAGGATGACTTTTTTCTTTGAAGAATCTTGTGTGTACTGTAAGCTCCTGAGCTGTTGTATTCTCATTAAATACAAAGCAAACACAAAAGAACCTTCAATACCACCGTGCACATATAAAGCTGTCCTAAGACTTAAAGATGAACCCCCAATGTGATGACTGTTTCTACATTTATATGACAGCCATCTCAAAAATTACAGTAACACACTTGCAGTGTTGTCTATGGTAAATTCTGAACATTTTAGGAATGCCACAGAAAATTTCCTTAGCTCAAAAGAATAATTTTGAGACGCAGACTCCTTTAAGTGTAAAAAGTCTTGCTTAGGGGATATGAACAAGACGTCTTTAAGACTCATGGTACATGGTCGTGTCTTTCTTTCCAAAGCGTCTCTTTTGTCATCTTTCGGTCATTTATTGCTTTTGGCATCATTTTCGTTGGCCACACTTATTACTTTTTGATGTAATGTATAGAACAGATTCTGAACAAAAGGTTGATTTGTGGGCAGACCCATCTCAAAAAGACATTATGTGCACATGTCCAACGGCTGTTTTTAGTTAGGCCTAAATCGTACTTGCACTCTACATTTACAAACCTAGCCCTAGGAAAGTATATCTCATAGAAAATAGGGCAAAAGGGGGCTGATTTGAACTTTTGTATTTTTTTTTATTTTTGCATATTTTTTAAAACTCATTTTTACATTTTATTGATTTATCACTAAATAAGGAGAGAAATAAGGAGGAACATAGAAGGGAAGCATCAATAAATTAACAAAGCAAGCACAATAGAAATCAATATATATGAATATATAAGACATATATAATAATATAGGACATTATAAGAAAATATATAAGACATATATAAGAATATATGACATTAAAATAAACCCCCACATTTTTTATAAATACATCAATGCCATAAGGAAGAAAAAAAATGATATTGGCCCCATAAAAGATTATAACAGGAGTATTATAGAGGACAAAGAAAATTCTGAGATATTAAACAGGCACTTTTCATCAGTGTTCACCAAGGAACTGTTCCAGGGATCATTCAACAAGGCAAAAATCAAAGTCCCCCTGATATAACTAAATTAATACAAGAAGAAAAACGATGGCATTCAATCATGGATATTGAGGGAAATTAGCACAGTAATTGACAGACCGCTGTATCTTATCTTCTTAGACTCTCTTGTAACAGGGATGAAACCTCAGGATTGGAGAATGACTGACAAGGTACTGATATTTAAGAAAGGTGAGAGGATGGATCCAGGCAACTACCGTCCAGTAAGTCTGACATCAGTGGTGTGCAAGGTTTATGACGGCATATTAAGAGATGACATGCAACAATATATTAGAGAGAATAATATATTAACTGATAACCAGCATAGATTCTTGAAAGATAAGTCATATCTAACCAAAGTATTGGGTTTCTGTTAAGAGCTAAGTGCAAATCTGGATAATGGTAATGCAACTAATGTGATTAACTTGGACTTTGCAAAGGCATTTGATAATGTGCCCCATAACAGCATAACAGTCTTGCAATGAAGCGCCAGAAGCAATTACTAGCGAAAAGTATAAGCAGATGGGTAAGGAATTGACTAAAAGATAGGAAATAAAGAGTAGTCATAAATGGTACATTCTCTAATTGGGCTACAGTCAGCAGTGGGGTACAACAGGGATCTGTGCTTGGACTGATTGTTTTTAATCTCTTTATTAATGACCCTGTGTATTGGATTGAGACTAAAGTGTCAGATCTGGATAAGATGTCGGAATGGGCAGACACTTGGCAAATGAGATTTAATGTTGTTAAATGTAAAGTAATGTACCTTGGGCGGAATAATCCTATTGCTGTTGCAAATACATTAAATGGAATAAACTCAGAACTACAGAATATGAAAATGACGGGTATTCTGGTTACAAATAAGCTGGGTACCAGTACTAAATGTTAAGGAGCAGCTGCAAAAGCAAACAGAATATTTAGGGTGTATACAAAGAGAGATTAGATCCCGTGATCCCAACGTATTGTTACCCCTCTATAAATCACTTTTATGGCCACATCTAGAATATGGGATCCAGTTTTGGGCTTCACATTTTAAAAAGGACATTCAGAAGTTAGAGTCAGTTAAAGGAGGGCAACTAGATTATTATAAAGAATGGAAGGCCTCCCATATGATGAGAGGTTGGAAAAGTTGAGTTTTTTTAGTTTAGAGAAAAAGATGTCTCAGAGGAGATCTCATTTATATGTATAAATACATGTGTGGTCAATATAAATGACCGTGGAATGACCTACCGCAAGAGGTAGTAATGGCAGATACTATAACAACTTTTAAAAAGGGCTGGATGGTTTCTTCAGTACACATAACAATGTTGGTTACAAAATGACAAAATGATTTAGTGACAAAATGTATAATTGGTGGAGGAAGGTTGAACTAGATGGACCTAGATCTTTTTTAACCTATGTAACTATGAATAACAATCAAATAAAAATTAGAAAATGTAAATACAATTTTTTTACATATACAATAAATGCAGACTTCTTATCAGTAAGGTCACGGGCTGACTTACAGTTAGGTCCAAAAATATTTGGACAGTGACACAAGTTTTGTTATTTTAGCTGTTTACAAAAACATGTTCAGAAATACAATTATATATATAATATGGGCTGAAAGTGCACACTCCCAGCTGCAATATGAGAGTTTACACATCCAAATCGGAGAAAGGGTTTAGGAATCATAGCTCTGTAATGCATAGCCTCCTCTTTTTCAAGGGACCAAAAGTAATTGGACAAGGGACTCTAAGGGCTGCAATTAACTCTGAAGGCGTCTCCCTCGTTAACCTGTAATCAATGAAGTAGTTAAAAGGTCTGGGGTTCATTACAGGTGTGTGGTTTTGCATTTGGAAGCTGTTGCTGTGACCAGACAACATGCGGCCTAAGGAACTCTCAATTGAGGTGAAGCAGAACATCCTGAGGCTGAAAAAAAAAGAAAAATCCATCAGAGAGATAGCAGACATGCTTGGAGTAGCAAAATCAACAGTCGGGTACATTCTGAGAAAAAAGGAATTGACTGGTGAGCTTGGGAACTCAAAAAGGCCTGGGCGTCCACGGATCACAACAGTGGTGGATGATCGCCGCATACTTTCTTTGGTGAAGAAGAACCCATTCACAACATCAACTGAAGTCCAGAACACTCTCAGTGAAGTAGGTGTATCTTTCCCTAAGTCAACAGTAAAGAGAAGACTCCATGAAAGTAAATACAAAGGGTTCACATCTAGATGCATACCATTCATCAATTCCAAAAATAGACAGGCCAGAGTTAAATTTGCTGAAAAACACCTCATGAAGCCAGCTCAGTTCTGGAAAAGTATTCTATGGACAGATGAGACAAAGATCAACCTGTACCAGAATGATGGGAAGAAAAAAGTTTGGAGAAGAAAGGGAACGGCACATGATCCAAGGCACACCACATCCTCTGTAAAACATGGTGGAGGCAACGTGATGGCATGGGCATGCATGGCTTTCAATGGCACTGGGTCACTTGTGTTTATTGATGACATAACAGCAGACAAGAGTAGCCGGATGAACTCTGAAGTGTACCGGGATATACTTTCAGCCCAGATTCAGCCAAATGCCGCAAAGTTGATCGGACGGCGCTTCATAGTACAGATGGACAATGACCCCAGGCATACAGGCAAAGCTACCCAGGAGTTCATGAGTGCAAAAAAGTGGAACATTCTGCAATGGCCAAGTCAATCACCAGATCTTAACCCAATTGAGCATGCATTTCACTTGCTCAAATCCAGACTTAAGACGGAAAGACCCACAAACAAGCAAGACCTGAAGGCTGCGGCTGTAAAGGCCTGGCAAAGCATTAAGAAGGAGGAAACCCAGCGTTTGGTGATGTCCATGGGTTCCAGACTTAAGGCAGTGATTGCCTCCAAAGGATTCGCAACAAAATATTGAAAATAAAAATATTTTGTTTGGGTTTGGTTTATTTGCCCAATTACTTTTGACCTCCTAAAATGTGGAGTGTTTGTAAAGAAATGTGTACAATTCCTACAATTTCTATCAGATATTTTTGTTCAAACCTTCAAATTAAACGTTACAATCTGCACTTGAATTCTGTTGTAGAGGTTTCATTTCAAATCCAATGTGGTGGCATGCAGAGCCCAACTCGCGAAAATTGTGTCACTGTCCAAATATTTCTGGACCTAACTGTATGTAGAAACATAAAGGGACAAGTAGTCACATACGAAAACTTTTGTAATCGCGTTAAGTCCATCTGGCTTTATGATGTTCAGCAGGGGCGTAACTACCGCAGTCGCCATTGCAACCGGGCCCGGCAGCTTAGGGGCCCGCTCTGCAGATCAGCAGCCAGCTCCTTTCTGTGAGAGAGGAGCTGCGCTGTTCTGTCGCAGACCACACGGCTGCTATATGACCCGGTGCCGCCCCCCTGCCCGGTGTCATTAGCAGCGGCAGCGGGTCCCCTTCCCCGTCATAGCGCACAGCTATGATGAAGCATAGAGTGGCGCTCCATGCTTCATCATTCTCCCCTGTGCCTGTGCGGTGACGTCACTCCTGTGCGACTGCTGTGCTGAGGTATGCAGAGCACAGAGCGCAAGATGGGAGGACGCTGATCAAAGCAGTGATGAAATGAGAAGAGAGGTGAGGATGGAGCAGCGGTGAAAGGAGTAGAGAGGTGAGTAATTTTTTTTTTATTTTTTAATCAGTGAGTACACGGTGGTCAGAGGCCTGGGGGTGGTGCATTATACATAGGGAGGGCTGATGGGGGCTGCATAATACACACGGAAGCCTGGTGGTGGGTGTATTATACAAAATGAAGGACACCTTATACATGGACTGTAGGGGTGCATTATACGTGGAGGAGTATGGGGTTGTATAATAAAATATGAACATTTATGGGGCTGCATTATAATACATATAGGCCTATGGGGGCTACATTATAATATATGGAGGACGATGGAGGCTACCTTATATATGGACTATGGGGGTGAATTATAAAACATTGAGGACTATGTGGTAAGGTATAAGATATGGAGTACTATGGGGTGAATTATAATACATGGAGAACTATGGGAAATGCATTATAATACATGGAGGACTATGGGGGTGCATTCTATTATATGAAGGGTTATGTGGGACCCTTTATACTATATGGAAGGCTATGTGGGGCCATTACATTATTTGGAGAACAATATACGAGGGGGGACAAAGATACAAGCATGGGATGTGAACGTTTTGTGCTGATGGAAAATGGCTTTTTCCGTCAGCACCTAATTTTACTATGCTCTGCTATACATCTTCTCTCAGCACCCAGCTTTCCCATGCTCTGATATGGAAAAGCTGGGTGCTGAGAGAAAGATGTATAGCAGAGCATGGGGAAGCCGGGTGCCGATGACAAGATGCATATCAGCACATAGGAAAGCTGGGTGCTGATAGAGGGATTTAGATTATGGGAAACCTGGGTGCTGAGGGTAAGAGGCAAGTGTCAGCGTCATTATCCCATACCCTGAGTGTCAGTGTCATTATCACCTACCCCAAGTGTCGGTGTACGTGGAGGGGGAGCCCGGGTCCGAACTTTGCATTGGGGCCCATCAAACTCTAGTTACGCCACTGATGTTTAGTATATAAATTAGTAATGCTCATTGGTGCAGTGCCTGGAGAGTCCCATGGTGCATATACCCTTTGAAAATGTTGACACGGTTTTTGGCATGTCACAAGTGTTCAAAATAAAAGTTTTTACAGTTTTCCAAGACTTCCTTCTCCAAATGATGTTTGTGTCTGGTCGAGTGCTTCTGCTTCTGGGGATCCTGGGCTGCTCGGTGGGACCTGAAGGGCGTCGCCGGAGGCAATGGTGTCAGGGGTCTCCGCAATTTCCACTGCAGACTCCTATTCCTCCAGGTGTTGGGATTCCAGTTCTTCATGGGCAAGCATGGCTCCCACCGCTCCCATCATGGAGGCCTCCCATTCATTGATGAAGTCTGAGTGCATCCTCCTCAGCATCTAGCTCACCCGAGCCACCTCCACCTCCATGTCCCAAGCGCTCCAGAACAGGGGTCGTACCGATGTTGCCCCATGATGGCCAGTTTGCCTTTGCTGACACCCTGCACCCCAGATGATCCCAGTACGTCTGACTCCTTTCCACTCCAGGCTCTCACTCCATAAGTTTCATTTCTCAGTCCATTTTCACACCAGGAGGCGGGGCTTAGCTTTTAGCTCTCCACATGTTAGTTTTGTTTTCCTCTTTTCCTTCGTCTGTGAAGGGGATGTGCCTTGATTTTCGCGCCACTGTCCTCGCCAGCCCACGAAGGGCGAGAATTCTTTAACCCCTTCTTGTTCAATAATGGCTACTGGTCACGATTAAACAGTCTTTCAACAGTCCATAAGGTGCACAGTACCCAGGTTTTTAGGGTGGCCACGTTATCCTGTTAGTGACGCCAAATGTAGCACCCCACGGGGCAGGTGCGGCGTTTAACCTACTCGTCGCCGGGCTGTTGACTGTCCTTGTCATAGATGGCCTAGCCCGACTCTGTTGCCCTGAGGCCTACAGAAGATGGCTGGGGAAGGATGATGGGGTAGTAGTGAGCTGTTTGTCGTGATGCCACCTGTGGTATGCGGCCAGGGAATGGGCCACCGCTGCTGTCGCTGTCCTCCAGGGCAGATGGTAGTAGCAGTCAGGGGTGGTATCGCTCTCCACAGGTAGAGCGGGACCCGGGGAGGATAATGAGGGGAGTAGTAATGGCGGCTGGGAGCGGCAATAGGGGTAATAAAGAGTCAGAGTCTATGGTTGTGGTTCCAGGTTGTTCACTCATTTTTGTACGATGCCGCTCACCCAGGTAATACCAGTCACTTACTATGATGGGCTCCTTCGAACCCGAAACCCTTTAGAGATCAGTCCGGTTTGGTGTTGGGTGGGTTTCTCCTTGTAACGCCTGTTTGTGGATCTCCTGGCTTGAAGCTACGAGGGGACCCTGGGTATTACGAGATGTACTCTTGTTCCTATCTGCAGGTGCCGCGATTCCGATGTGGGGTCCGGCTTGATGCAAGGCCCCGGATCCTATATGGCACTGTGCTGTCGGGATCTGTGTGGTCAGGAAAGCTTGAAACTTTCCCCGTCCAGGCAGATTCTGGAAAACCAACATATAGAATGATCTTCTCTAGGGTCCTGTCACCCTGTGTGGCGTCGATTCCGAGGGGAGCAGGTTCACTCTCCCCACAGCAACCGTGCGAACATTCTCCTCCTTCCCATCAGAGCACCTGTGAGGCACATCTGCTCTGTTGCTCTCCTGCTGAAGAACTCTAACCGTTGTGTTGGCTCCTGACTCCCCCTGCTGGCTGCTCCTCCCCCCCTCCCAGGTTCTAGGCTAGTGGGACTGAAGTCCCTGTTGAGGGTATCCTATAAATGCCTCTCTGTCAGCAACCCCTTTATTACCCTACCCTAGTCCAGTTCCCAGTGGGAACAGGGCAACCTGGTGTGTATTTGAGTGTGTAATGTGGTGAAACCGGGACTGACCTCCGGGTTTAGCATTAAACCCATTGTTGGGTGCAATACTCTGTGGTGACTGAAGCCTCAGGGGCGCCACACCTCCACTTCCATACATTACTCTACTTCCATCTACTCCCTACTCTCCTCTGCCTTAAGGTACTGTCACACATAACGAGATCGCTAGCGAGATCGCAGCTGAGTCACCGTGTTGGTGACGCAGTAGCGATCCCGATAGCGATCTTGTTATGTGTGACACCTACCAGCGATCAGGCCCCTGCTGTGAGATCTCTAGTCGTTGCAGAATGGTCCAGGTCATTTTCTTCAAAGGCGATGTCCTGCTGGGCAGGACACATCGCTGTGTTTGACTCTGTGTGACAGGGTCACAGTGACTGCTGAGATCATTATACAGGTCGCTACTGCGACCTGTATTGTTCCTGCATCGCTGGTAAGATCTGGTTGTGTGACATCTCACCTGCGACCTCCCAGCGACTTACCTGCGATCCCTATCAGGTCGCATCGTTTTCGGGATCGCTGGTAAGTCGTTGTGTGTGACTGGGCCTTTACTCTCCTCCCCAATTTTGATGGCATCCACATCCTTTTCATCCTATCTTGCCTGCACCTTGTTCTCCTTCACCTCAATTCTCTCCTTGCTGTTTTATAACTCCAACTCCTTTTGATGTTAATGTTATCTACTTTTCTCTTCCACTTCCTTCTCCTTAATCTCTTCTACTCATCTCCTTTTCAAAATTCTCCATCTTTTAATTAGATTAAACAGAGTTTAGGATATGCTTTGTGTTCTACAGATGTATAAATGATCAGCATCAAATAATAGTGAAGAAGATAGTCATAAACAAATCTAAATTGACTAAACTTGATAACTCATTCCTGCATATAAAAAACAAGTACTTATTTTTACTGAACAGGGCAAGATTGGATTGGTATACGGACAATTGAAACTAAACACAATTCTAGAAAAGTTAAAGTGGAACACATCTGTCAATCTTAGTGTGTGGCTCTATAGTAGATATACCACTGCTAGCCTCATCTGGTCTAATACAGTGCTGGCCAAAAGTATCGGCACCCCTGCAATTCTGTCAGAGGTTGAGTCAAATTTAATCCATGTCAACTAGCTGCAAGTGTAATTTAGTTATTACCAACACCTGTTAGGTGCCACAAGTAAGTTACAGGTGCTGTTAATTACACAAATTAGAGAAGTATCACATGATTTTTCAAACACTGCCAATATTTTTGTCCACCCAATTTTTTATGTTTGGTGTGGAATTATATCCAATTTGGCTTTATGACAATTTTTTTTATTTTTTTTTCATTGAAGACAAATTAAATGAAGATAATAATACCAAAGAATGTGATTGCAATCATTTTCAAGAAGAAATTGAGTATTATCTGACAGAATTGCAGGGGTGCCAATACTTTTGGCCAGCACTGTAAGCCCTATCTTCTTGCAAGTTGTGATGTTTCTGCATGTGGAGACAAAGATTGCTAGTAATGTTGCTCCATACAGTGAAGATGAGAATGTTCTCTAGTTATAAAGATCAAGTGAGCACTATCATTGACAATATATATGTACACTAAAAATGGGGTTACCTGACTTCATCCAATCATTAACACCATGTCTTCAACACAAAAAGTAAAGCAGGCTCCATTGCCGAAGAGGAGACAAGATATAGTCATATGAAAAAGTTTGGGCACCCCTATTAATGTTAACCTTTTTTCTTTATAACAATTTGGGTTTTTGCAACAGCTATTTCAGTTTCATATATCTAATAACTGATGGACTGAGTAATATTTCTGGATTGAAATGAGGTTTTTTGTACTAACAGAAAATGTGCAATCCGCATTTAAACAAAATTTGACCGGTGCAAAAGTATGGGCACCTCAGCATAAAAGTAACATTAATATTTTGTAGATTCTCCTTTTGCAAAAATAACAGCCTCTAGTCGCTTCCGGTAGCTTTTAATGAGTTCCTGGATCCTGGATGAAGGTATATTTGACCATTCCTGTTTACAAAACAATTCCAGTTCAGTTAAGTTTGATGGTCGCCGAGCATGGACAGCCCGCTTCAAATCATCCCATAGATTTTCAATGATATTCAGGTCTGGGGACTGGGATGGCCATTCCAGAACATTGTAATTGTTCCTCTGCATGAATGCCTGAGTAGATTTGTAGCTGTGTTTTGGATCATTGTCTTGCTGAAATATCTATCCCCCTGCGTAACTTCAACTTCGTCACTGATTCTTGCACATTATTGTCAAGAATCTGCTGATACTGAGTTGAATCCATGCGACCCTCAACTTTAACAAGATTCCCGGTGCCGGCATTGGCCACACAGCCCCAAAGCATGATGGAACCTCCACCAAATTTTACTGTGAGTAGCAAGTGCTTTTCTTGGAATGCCATGTTTTTTTGCCTCCATGCATAACGCCTTTTTGTATGACCAAACAACTCAATCTTTGTTTCATTAGTCCACAGGACCTTCTTCCAAAATGTAACTCGCTTGTCCAAATGTGCTTTTGCATACCTCAGGCGACTCTGTTTGTGGCATGCTTGCAGAAACGGCTTCTTTCGCATCACTCTCCCATACAGCTTCTCCTTGTGTAACGTGCGCTGTATTGTTGACCGATGCACATTAACACCATCTGCAGCAAGATGAAGCTGCAGGTCTTTGGAGTTGGTCTGTGGATTGTCCTTGACTGTTCTCACCATTCTTCTTCTCTGCCTTTCTGATATTTTTCTTGGCCTGCCACTTCTGGGCTTAACAAGAACTGTACCTGTGTTCTTCCATTTCCTTACTATGTTCCTCACAGTGGAAACTGACGGTTTAAATCTCTGAGACAACTTTTTGTATCCTTCCCCTGAACAACTATGTTGAATAATCTTTGTTTTCAAATCATTTGAGAGTTGTTTTGAGGAGCTCATGATGCCACTCTTCATAGGAGATTTAAATAGGAGAACAACTTGCAAGTGGCCACCTTAAAAACCTTTTCTAATGATTGGATACACTTGGCTATGAAGTTCAAAGCTCAATGAGGTTACAAAACCAATTTAGTGCTTTAGTAAGTCAGTAAAAAGTAGTTAGGAGTGTTCAAATCTAGAAATTGATAAGAGTGCCCATACTTTTGTACCAGTCAAATTTTGTTTAAATGCGGATTGCACATTTTCTGTTAGTACAATAAACCTCATTTCAATCCAGAAATATTATTCAGTCCATCAGTTATTAGATATATGAAACTGAAATAGCTGTTGCAAAAACCCAAATTGTTATAAAGAAAAAAGGTTAACATTAATAGGCGTGCCCAAACTTTTTCATATGACTGTATTAGATATGGAAGGACACAACAAAAGTTCAACATAACAAAACAAAAAAGTAAAAAACAAAAAAAGTTCAACATAGAGACTTAACTTACTTTACACGCTGCGACATCGCTAGCAATTGCTAGCGATGTCGAGCGCGATAGCACCCGCCCCCGTCGCCCGTGCGACATTTGGTGATCACACGCACATACCTTGACAGCGACGTCCTTCAAGGGGGAGGGGCGTTTAGCGTCATAGCGACGTTACTGCGGCGTCACTAAGCGGCCAACCAATAGAAGCGGAGTGGCGGAGATGAGTGGGACGTAACATCCCGCCCACCTCCTTCCTTCCGCATTGCCGGTGGACGCAGGTAAGGAGATGTTCGTCATTCCTGCGGTATCACACATAGCGATGTGTGATGCCGCAGGAAAGACAAACAACATCGTACCTGTGGCAGCAGCGATATTAAGGAAATGAACGACGTGTCAACGAGCAATGATTTTTCACGTTTTTTGTGCTCGTTGATCGTCGCTCGTTTATGTCACATGCTGCGATGTTGCTACCGGCGCCGGATGTGCGTCACTAACGACGTGACCCCGACGATATATCGGTAGCGATTTCGCAGCGTGTAAAGTACCCTTTATTTTTCACTATAAACTACAATACTCAAGGGAGTGTCAGCTCTATAGCGCCTTGCAGTTTGTGGTTTAGCATTTAGTGGTTTAGCATATGTTTGGCGTAAAAGCAACACAGCTCATAACCCTGAACACACCATCCCCACTGTCAAACATGGTGATGGCAGCATCATGGTTTGGGCCTGCTTTTCTTCAGCAGGGACACGGAAGATAGTTAATATTGATGGGAAGATGGATGGAGCCAAATACTGGACCATTCTTGAAGAAAACCTGTTGGAGTCTGCAAAAGACCTGAGATTGGGAAGGAGATTTGTCTTCCAACAAGACAATGATCCCAAATATAAAGCAAAATCTACAATGCAATGGTTCACAAATAAACGTATCCAGGTGTTAGAATGGCCAAGTCAAAGTCCAGACCTGAATCCAATTGAGAATCTGTAGAAAGAGCTGAAAACTGCTGTTCACAAACGCTGTCCATCCAACCTCACTCAGCAAGAATTTCAGTCTCTCGATGTACAAAAGTGATAGACACATACCTCAAGCTACTTGCAGCGGCAATTGCAGCAAAAGGTGGCACTACAAAGTATTAACTTAAAGGGGATGAAAAATATTGCAAGCCCCACTTTTCAGTGATTTATTTTTTTAAAAAGATTAAATTTCATTCAACTTCACAATTGTGTCCCACTTGTTGTTGATTCTTCACCATAATATTAAAATTTTTATCTTTGTGTTTGAAGCCTGAAATGTTGGAAAAGATTGAAAAATTCAAGGGAGCTGAATACTTTCACAAGGCACTGTATTTTGTGAAATGCACCAGTGCCTCGTGCAGCAAAAAAAAACAAAAACACAACATACTGCTTCCACCCCCATGTTTCACAGTTGGGATGGCGTTCTAAAGCGGACTTTACACACTGCGATCTCGCTGGTGAGATCGCAAGCAATCATACCCGCCCCCTTTGGTTGTGCGACATGGGCACATCGCTGCCCGTCGCGCACAACCTCGCTTACCCCGTCACACGGACTTACCTGTCCTGCGACGTCGCTCTGCCGGCGATCCGCCTCCTTTCTAAGGGGGCGGGTCGTGCCACGTCACAGCGACGTCACACGGCAGCCGTCCAATAGAAGCGGAGGGGCGGAGATGAGTGGGACGTAAACATCCCGCCAACCTCCTTCCTTCCGCATTGGCGGTGGAGGCAGGTAAGGAGATGTTCCTCGCTCCTGCGGTGTCACACATAGCGATGTGTGCTGCCGCAGGAACGACGAACAACATCGCTAATCAGAAGAGAACGATTTTTTGTTTTAGGACGACCTCTCCGCGGCTAATGATTTTGGCCGCTTTTGCGATCCTTTTAGGTCGCACATAAGTGTCACACACTGCGATATCGTTAATGACGCCGGATGTGCGTCACAAACAACGTGACCCCGATGATAAATCATTAACGATATTGTAGTGTGTAAAGCCCGCTTTAGGCTTCAAAGCTTCTCCCTTTGTTCTCCAAAGATAATGATGGTCACTATGGCCAAGCATTTATATTTTAGTTTTGTCAGACAACAGGACATGTCTCCAAAAATTAAGGTTTTTTTTCATGTGTGCATTTGCAAACATTAATCTGGCTTTTTTATGTTTCTTTTGGCATAATGGCATCTTCCTTTCAGAGTGGCGTTTTAGCCCATGTTTCATTGTGGATAATGACACAATCTTACCAGCTTCTGACAGCATTTTCACAAGGTCTCTTGCTTTTGTTCTTGGGTTGATATGCACGTCTTACCAAATCACATTCATTTCTAGTACACAGAATCTTTCTACTTCCTGAGCGGTATGATAGCTGTACATTCCTATCTTGTTTGTACTTGCATATAATTGTTTGTACAGATGAACGAGGTGGAAATTGCACCAAAGGATGAACCAGACTTGTGCAAGTCCACAATTCTCTTCCTGAGATCTTTGCTGATTTCTTTTGACTTTCCCATGACGTCACACAAAGAAGCAGTGTGATTCAGGTGTGCACTAAAATAAATGCACAGGTGTGTATAATTAACTCAGATGTTGCCAATAAACCTATCAGAGGCTTCCAAAAACATTGCATCATCATTTGGGCAGTCCCATATTGTTTAAAAGGAACCTGTCAGATGCAATATGAACCCAGAACCACGAGCAGTTCTGGGTGCATATTGCTAATCTCTGCCTAACTGTCCCTGTATACACTAGCATAGATAAAGAGATCTTTAGAAAAAGTATTTCCAAAGACCTTTTATCTTATTCTTATGAGCGCAGGGACTAGTCCCAAGGGTGGTTCTCCCCTTAGCTAGTCGGCCCACATAGCATGCTAGCACGCCCCTGTGCTGGGGCAGGAGCTACAGTATATACATCACAGGGGTCGCTGTGGGCTACAGTATATACATCACAAGAGAGGCTTGGAGCTACAGTATATATCACAGGGGTTGCTGGGGCCTACGATATATACATAACAGCAGGTTCTAGGGGCATACAAATTACTGGGGGGCATACACAAAACCTAATAATGAGATCTAACGCAAAATAAGGACACAAGACAAAATTGGAATAAATGGCCGTGATGTAAGGGGTTACTTAAATAAATCAACTTTGAATAGATATTCCTCCATAAATACTTAAATAATAAATCCATTACTCTTATAATAACCAGTTTCAAACAAATCCACCCCCCCTTTTGAACGGGGAGGGTAATTGTCCCCACTAATCAAGGCATACGACAAATGCAAACATAAATGGGAGGGTGGGAGGGCTTCTTCTTAGATTTTCCTCACAGGAATGCCGCAAACACCTGATGTGGGACTTAAATATCTAGCTCTTACATAACCACAGGACCACCAATCAGCAAATAGCTTAAAAAATGGCGCGCAGTGGCTCTGACCAATCAAAACCCAGCCACCCACGTTACCAGGGCTGCTACAGCTAAATTAACCCCTGCAATCCCTAATGAGCAGAAAAAAGGAAAGGGGGAGGGAGAGGAAAACCCAGGTTTGTGAAACCATGTCACCTCCGAATAAAAGACTCCGGCGGCTACCATGGTTACACAAAACCTAATAATGAGATCTAATGCAAAATAAGGACACAAGACAAAATTGGAACTAAATGGCTGTGGTGCCTTTATTAAGGGGTTACTTAAATAAATCAACTTTGAATAAATATTCCTCCATAAATACTTAAATAATAAATCCATTACTCTTATGATAACCAGCTTCAAACAAATCCACCCCCCCTTTTGAACAGGGAGGTTAATTGTCCCCAACTGGCCTGGCATTGAAAATGTTTGCCCCCCCCCCCAAGACACAACAGCCACCCTTCAACAATGTTTTGCAAACCCAAATTAAATATATCCAAACCATTCTCACTCAGGTGAACCCCATCACATCTACACATCCCAGGAAGGAAACCCTCTAAGTCCACGTGGCAGTAACTAAACCCCTCAATACATAGCATAAATTTCTGCATGGCCTTATTAACCCGTTTCTGACTCTAAAAACTTTAGATTAACTGACGCCCAAATCAGACGGGAAACGACTTCAGAAAAAACAAAGCTAGAAGACGGAAACATAGATTTAATTAATTTAAAATTGCGCTTCAAACGCCAAAGCAGATCCAACGTTTTTATCTTGCCGAGATCGTTCCCCGCCAGAGGTATCATAATAAGATCAGGGGAAACTGAGCATGTTGAAAGGCCACACAGGAACTCACACAAGGATTCCAAGCGCATCCCCCGCATACCATACCATTGGACCAAAACCTCAGAACTACGAAAACTTAAATTTTCAGAGTAGCTCCAAAGAGAAGCACACTTCTGCGCCCAATGGATAAAAGAATGACCTACAATCCAGATGACAAATGGGTCTGAAACAGAAAATTATAAAATTAATAAAAATCAACAATAATAAGTCAAATTTGGACGAACATAAAGTCTACACCTATTTGAATCCCAACGACTCAACTCCCTGATAGCAGCCCCGATTCGAAAAGAATGAGAAGAAATACGGAGATGACTCAAACCCAAAAAACTCAAACATTTCTTAAGAAGAGAATTAAACTGAAACCGGGTTAATGGATCCCCATTGGCATGGATAAATAAAAGAGAACCACCCTTCGGACGGATAGCTAACCAATCAGACACCTGAGACACAGGACATAAATTAGATGAATGAATCCTATGCAACTTAATAATTGACCCTTTCCCGTACTGGTCTGTCTTAGATTTCTTAATGCGAACTAACATATATTCTGTGAAAAAGGACACGTCATCCATTTCAAGGCCAGACCTTGCCCCTTTGCTTTGAGACACCAATTCGCCAATCCTAAACGCCCCAAAAAAAGCTAAAACAAAAGATGCACGAAATAGTAACACTTCACATTTATTGAATCATACCCTGTCCAATGTAACCCAAAGCTTATCCAGCAATTCCAAAGTGACCGGTCTTCTGTTATCCATATGCACATCATTCTACTTCAACCCTTTTAGAAATTGCTTGACAACAAAGGAACACAGAACCGATGCACCACCTTGCAACTTGTGAAAAAAGGAATGTCCAGCCAGTGTCTTATAAACACTTGAAAAACTGCAACCATTCCTTACCAAATGTCCAGAAAAATAAAAAAAAAAAGACTCAGTAGAAGCCGAAAACTGGCTAATAGCCTTTGCTGAGCAAAAACTGAACTATTCCCTCCATCTGACCGCATACGCGGCCCACGTACTTGGTGCCAGTGAATTTTGGATCATAGCAGAAATTAACTCACCATCAGATCCCACAGATGCCCTGGGCAGGGTTGACCCTCCCGATCCAACTCGGGCAAAATTCAATGAAAATCCTCGAGCTCATACTGTAAGAGATTCAGCTTGCATGTTAACATAGCTCGAACTAAATGAAGCCTTAAGCCAAATATTGAAAGAAATACAGGTAAATACCAACTGTCTCAAAACCCTAGCCGACCAGGGACATTTAGATGACAACATATTCACACTCATTACAAAGTTAAGGTTGTTTGATAACAACCGAATGCGACAGTGTCTGAGCTCCTTCCTCCAGATAGTAATCCCAATCAGCACCGAAAACAGTTTAAAAAATATCAAACGCTCCATAAGACAAAGAGAACGCCAGCTATCGGGCCAAATAGCGGCTGACCAATGAGCCCGAAACAAAATTGCGTATCCAAAAACATTAACCGAATCTAAGAAGAGCAATAACGAATCAGACTGAACAAAAATCTCCTGGACGCAGCAAATCCCATTAAAATCAGACAAAAACTGAAGTCAAATCTAGAGGTCTTGGTGCATATCATACGTGATACAAATATGATCAGTAGGTAAACGAACCCCATGGGTAGCATCGTACAACCTCCTTGAAAACACGCGAGCCATGGGAACTACCTTTAAAGCAAAATTCAAGCTTCCCAAAAGTGACTGAAACTCCCGTAATGTCGCTTTCTTTCTAGAACGAATAAAACTTTTAACAGACTTAAGCTTAAAAATGTTTTCATCTGAGAGACGCAGCTCAAACCTCTCAGAATCCAAAATGACTCCTAAAAACTCCAGACATGTACATGGGAGAACAGTTTTTTCAACTGCCAATGGAACACCAAACCAACTCAAAAGATCAATAAAAAACTGCAACTGATTGCCACAGACATCCGAGTCTGGAGGACCGACAAAAAAAAAGTCGTCCAAATAGTGCAAAATACCGCACTGCAAACCTGAACTCTCCGCCGCAAACTGCAAAAAGGAAGAAAAAGCGTCAAAATAAAAACAGGACAAAGAAAAACCCATAGGTAAACATCTATCGAAAAAAAAATAACCCATCAAACGAAAAACCCAGGGAATTAAAAACATCGGGGTGCACGGGGAGAAGCCGAAAAGCTGACTTGATGTCTGCCTTAGCTAAAAGAGCTCGCTTACCAAACGTTCGGAGCAAAGACACTGCCACATCAAATGATGTATAGGTAACAGAAGCTACCGAAACATCAACCTGGTCATTCAGAGATGCACCCTTTGGATATGATAGGTGATGAATTATCCTGAAAGACCCTTTTTCTTTCTTCGGAACTACCCCAAGAGGGGATAATCTAAAATCACAAAATGGCGGATCAGAAAAAGGACCAGATATTCTGCCCGCAGCCCACTCCTTTTGAATATGGGACCTGACAACCTCCTCATGATCCCTAACTGACAAAAGATTCTTAACAACACGACAATCCGACCCTAAAAAACGAGGAACCCGAAAACCAACGAAAAAACCTTAAATTATGAGGCTGGCTTTCACTTGATCGGGAAACACTTCTAACAATGGAACCATTTTTGACAACCTCTCCGGAGTTACCGCCCTTAGGAGCATGGTCCTTAAGGCAGGCGGCTGCAGATTGACTCTCCTTTCTATAGCATTTGGCTGCGGGGTGCATACCCCCACAAAATGAGCATTCGTGATGAAATCTGCTATTCTGCAAACACTTACACGCGCCGTCATTAAACCCAAAGCAGACTCCGTTTTTGGGGGCTTGAACAGAAGCCTGCTTGACAGAACTACTACGCTGAGGAAGCATTGTATTTATCCAGATGCCAACATCCTTAACTCCCCAAGAGAGGGACGAATGAGCCGCCAATTTTTGCAGAAAGGACTCATCATATGCCAGCCAAGCCATACCCGAAAATTACGGTATGCTTCAAGAATTATGTCTAGGTGTTGAAACAATCCACAGCAAAGTGATGGCTCTTTCTCTCCCAGCACAGCGGCATAAATAACAAAAGCCTGCAATGATTGGTGAAAAGAATGAAAAACCCACTTCCTCTCATTATCCCCATCCTGCGCTCCTCACGCTTATCTGACTTTTGGATAAAGTCCCTAGCATTAGGCAACAGAGAAAAAATGTCAATATAATCTTTACGCCATATCTTTTCTTTCACACTGTCAGGTAAATGAAAACCAAGGGGGAGCCGCTACAGACTAGTGCCTCTTTAAGAAGAGACTGAGATACTCTGGGCGCCCTCACCACCCTCGGTTGGACGGGAACCTGCATAGGAGTAGATGACTCGCCAGCACTAAAAATGTCTTTAAGGGTCTTAGAGAAAATTAACTTGATGGCGTCGGCAGAAAGGGCACCCATAGGAGGGATAGATAAAAAGGATGGGCGCAGCGCTCCAACGCAGGGTCTTCTTCAGAAGAGGATGGCCTAGTGGCACAGTCCTGGAGCACCTCTGCCCACCCTGGGAAGCTCTTTTGCCTGGGCGGCAGCTCAGCACTCCTGCCTGTACATAGCCTAGGCACCTCACCGAGGGAGCAGCCAGATCTCCTGCTGATTCTGGAAACCTCACTGCCTCTGGAAGCTGCAGAATGATGTCTTTGCCTGCAGTCTGACAAACGACCAGCAGATGGCGCTGGTGCAGCATGGGGAGAGCCAGGGAGCGCAGGAGGAACAGCTGCAGTTTCTGCTCTATATGTCCCGCTCAAGCAACGTGATACAGCAGTACCACGAGACCGAACAGGATGTGATGCAGTCACATTCTTCTTCCTGCTAGATAATCTCAGGGCCGGCAACGCAGGCGGGGAATATGACTCACGTCTGCTCCTCTTCATACGAGCACTCCGCTTCTGCCGAATCGGTGAAACAGCTGATGGAACGATAGAAGGACTTCGAGGAACAATATCAGAGGAGGCAGGTATGACCAGGGAAGGCTGAGAAGCAGGAGCCTGAAGGCAGCTACGGAGCCAATCTTCACCTCCCTTCTCCTGAGCTCACACTATAAGCTGTGACAGGAGATCCTCCATGCTCCTTCTTCTTAGATTTTCCTAACAGGAAGCACGCAAACACCTTATGTGGGACTTAAATACCTAGCTCCCACATAACCACAAGACCACCAATCAGCAAATAGCTTCAAAAATGGTGCGCAGTGGCTCTGACCAATCAAAACCCAGCCACCCACGTTACCAGGGCTGCTACAGCTAAATTAACCCCTACAATCCCTAATGAGCAGAAAAAAGGAATGGGGAGGGAGAGGAAAATCCAGGTTTGTGAAACCATGTCAACTCCGGATTAACGACTCCGGAAGCTACCATTACTGGTGGGTATACACATTATGGCGTACAAATTACTTTGAGGGCATACACATTACTGGGGGGGCATACACATAACTAGGGTGGTAAACACATTACTGAGGGGCATACACATTACTGGTAGGATATACACATTACTAGGGTGGCATACACATTACTGGGGGCATACACATAGCTGGGGGTACACACAACTGGTGGGTACACAAATTACTGGGGGGCATTCACATTACTGGGAGGGCATACATATTACTGGGGGGGCATACACATTACTGGGGAGCATACACATTACTGAGGGGCACATACACATTGCTGGGAGGCATACATGTTACTGGAAGGCATAGACGTTACTGAGGGGAATAGACGTTACTGGGGTGCATACATATTACTGGGGTGGGGGCCCATACACGTCTAGATGCCCATACAGCCCTAGGGCTCCTACTGCTCTGGGAGGCCCATACAGCTCTGGGGGGTGGCTCATACAGCTCTGGGGGGGGCATACAGCTCTAGGGGGTGGCTCATAAAGCTCTCGGGGGCAAGTACTGCTTGGGGCATGGCTCATAAGTTCTGGGGGGCCCATTCTGCTCTGGGGGGTGGCTCATACAGCTCTTGGGGGCAAATACTTCACTGGGGGTGACTTATACAGCTCTGGGGGCCAATACTGCACTGGAGGGTGGATCATACAGCTCGGGCTGGGGGCACATACAACTCTGAGGGGAGCCCATACAGATAGGGGGAAAGCGGGGGGCAAATACAGTTCTGGGCCCGATGTCTGGTGATGCCGCCTGGCGCTGCAGCTCCTTTCTCTCTTCATCTGTGGGACAGGAGCTCATAGCGCTAGCTCCACCCTCCGATTAACTTCTATACACTTGCTCCCAATATTCAGCCAGGAAAGTGTGACTGCCGGCCTGAGAACTACAGTCCCAATAACTCAGCCCGGTGACTCAGAACTGATCACCGCCGGTGAGTTGGCCCCTCAGCAGCCAGGGCTCCGGCACTTGCCAACCTGCCCATTACGTGTAGGTTTCTTAACCTGGATAGCGGGTTATTAGGATAGGGTCCAGACAAATAGAGGTACATCTTGTCATTGGCTGTCAGGTCAGTTTGTAAACCAAGTATCTAATTTTTTCCAATAGCAGTAATGCAGTGCCAAAATTCCTATATTTCATGTTTACATCACTTTTCAGACTTCTTGAATTTTCAGTATGCACCAGTTCACACCTAGTGGATGTGCTGGTCAGTCTTTTTATATTACCATATAATGAAAGTAGTCTCATGCCCAAAGCTGTAGAGAATGGTGAGATATGAGCCTGAAAGTCAAAACATGATTACTGTTTTGCTTTTCAATGTGGGTCTAATTGACTTTAAGAACAAATCTTGTGGCCCAGATAACTGATCCCTGAACAATTGGTCTAATGCGTGTAAAGCCCATGTGGCTCATTTATTGCTTCTTCCAATCAAATTTTCGATTTAAAAAAAATGCATCAATTTTTCATGAATGTAAAAAAATGAAGTTCCTTCCTGAGTACTCCACATTGCTTATCTGAATGTGAGATGATAAGCTGACTACTGCAATGTTATATTTTTTATTTCTTGGTTGGTTTGTTGGTTATTCATTCAGGGTCATTTTGCAGTCAGTTGCTAGTCTCTTTTGGTTTTTCCAAGAGACGCTATGACCAAATATATTAGGATTTGCACACATTTAGCTGTTTTTGCAGATTTTTCTACTGCTGTAAAACAGATTGTTGGCAGGAAAAAATACTGAGCAAAATATGCATATTTTTACCTATTTGTTTAAATTGATGAAAACGGCTGCAAACACGCTGAAAGGATTGACATACTGCAGATATAAAAAAACAATAAAAAAATACTTTGATGTTTTAAATTTGCAAGGAAAATACAAGCACCAGGTATATGAGATTTCATAAATCTCATTTACTTTGCTGGTACTGT
The DNA here is from genome assembly GCF_048569485.1 of Anomaloglossus baeobatrachus. Classification (NCBI taxonomy): domain Eukaryota; kingdom Metazoa; phylum Chordata; class Amphibia; order Anura; family Aromobatidae; genus Anomaloglossus; species Anomaloglossus baeobatrachus. The sequence continues at coordinate 295,550,141 of NC_134356.1, read as the reverse complement.
AAAGATATGTTTACATGTTGCTACTCTGCTGCATTTCTAAGCATTTATTTCATGAGTTTTATGCAAACTAAAAACTGCGTTTTACAGTACCAGCAAAAGCTAGATTTCAGAAATCTCACGCACATACACTTGCTGATTTTTTCTGACAAAAATGGAAAACTACTGCATTTTATGAAGTAGCAGCATTTCAATTCTTTCAGTGTTTTTGCAGCTTTTTTTCACAACTAAACACGCAATGAAAGTGGAAAAATCCAATTGCATTTATTGGTGCGTATTTGCCACTTTTGTGGTGAATGAAAGTAACTTTATTTAATCGTAATGTAGACAAATGCCACACCAAAAACGCAGTTAAAAAGGCAACAAAAACGCTGCAAAACCTGCTTTTTGGAAGTAGTTTTTTTACTGCCAAGAGAGCAGGTTTTCATGCAGAAAAAAAATCTGCAAAAAAGCAATGTGTAAACATACCCTAAAACATTGCATTTCTTCCACAAGCAATTTTTTTTTATTTGTTGATGTTCAATACCAAATGTAAATAAGGTAATAGAACCAGATTGAGAGTGAGATATGCACCCTTTTCCTTACTTTCCTCAATTTGTTACTGATCACACATGTACCTCAAACTTTTTGGATTTCCTTTCCCCTTTTAAATTATTTTTTTAATTTTTCATTGAAACTCATCACAACATCTCCCATACAATAAAAACGTCAACTCAACCTGCAAAAAAAACAAGCACTCACAAGACTATGTCGGCAGAAATACAGAATAATTTTAGCTCTCAAAATATCGCAATGATAAAACTGTTTTTTTGTTAAAACAAGGCATTTTTTTAGTAGCCAAACATAAAAAAATAGCAATCTGGTATTGTTGTAATCACACTGACTAGAAGAATAAAGTCGCCTAATCCCTTAAACCCCCCCCCCCCGGTGAATGCCGTAAAACAATAAGAGCAATTCTTAATCTACTTTTGATTCATTCTTCCTTTCAAAGATTGCAGTTAGGCTTAGCTCATATTTAGTCTGTGCTCTACACTGAGCACTTACACTGGGTTTCTGTGTAAATTGCTGAATTATGTGATGTGATTCAGACAGAACCTTCAACGAAAGATTTCCTAATTAAACAGATGGAGTCTCGTTGGACTCAGTCTGTGCTATGATGCTTTGATCCAACTGTTTCTTCAGTGGTGCATAAAAGCATGATCGACCACAGTTTTGTTTACTTATGAAAGGGACAACGTAGAACAGAGGCCATACGGAGTAAAGAGTAATGCTGCTATCTCATTATAGCGAATGGATCTCTCGGAGGTGTCATCTGAATCCCATCATTTGAAGACGTAAGGGCTCAGAGCAGAGCACGGGATAATGTGATCCAAACTTTTATGTAAAAGGTGCCTAATAAATGCTTCAACTCAATCCACAAAAAAAACCAACAAATCCCACTCTGGTCAGTCATCTGTAAACGTAAATATAGGGGGCTTCCACATTACTGGCAGCACAAAGGCTCTGTAAAAGCACAATGACGCCTACCCCCTCCCCCTAAAAAAGAAATCCAGTAAAATCTGTGCTCCAAATCCAAATGCCCCTCTTCCTTGTGAAGCCGACAGTGCGCCTAAACCAATTAAAGCATCCACATGTTTGTCATTTCTGTAGCGAGGAAGCCCACTAAAATTTATGGGGTGTGCGTCTCTAGAAGCACGGGCTGGGCACAATGTCTGGGCACTACAACGTACCGGACACAACAATATACCGGCCACTACAATGGCAGATTTGCAATTTTCACTCACCAACAACCATTGCTGCTTGTTTCTGGAAACCACTCATGGATTTAAAATCATAGCTACACCTGTATATTAATAACTAGAGGGGTGTAATTTCCAAAATGAAATCACTTGAGGGGGATTCTGCTTTTCTGGCACTTAGGGGCTTTGTATATAGAGTCTGCAAACTATTGTACAAAACTTTGTAATCCAAGAGTCAAATAGCGCTCCTCCTCTCTTGAATTGTGATATGGCTAAACAGGACTGTGCAACTACATGTGAGGTATTGCCACATTCAGAAATTGTGTGACAAATTTTGGTGCCATTTTTCCCCATTTCCCTGCATGAAAATGTAAAATCTGGAGACAAAACAAAATCTTTGTGCTAAATTTTTTTTTTTTTTCACCGCCCAATGGTATAAAATTCTTTGACATACCTGTGGTGTCTAGCAAAGATTAGTCTCACTCTCCTGTCAATAAATGGGTGGTCAGAAAAAATATTATCATTATAGTTATAGAATTACTCTGGCACTCCAAGAAAGAAAAAAGGGATAAACTGTGCATTCAAATTTTTTTTTATTATTATTTAATGACTCAAAGGCCATGTGCGAAAGTTGCGTCCAGTACCTTACAGAAATGAACTCATCCTCTGGCAGAATTTGTCATTGACAAATTTGGTTTTGACCACATAAACGCAGGAAATACGCATTCGTTTTTATAGTGTTTTTATAGCGTTTTGACCGCGTTTTACATGCTTTTTGAGTGCTTAAATTGAGATGCGTTTTCAATCCAAATACACAAATAAATAAAGTTTGAACATTTAAACAGTAGGAAAAAAATGAAAAAAATAAAATAAATAAATAAAAATACCTTTAACCCCTTCACGACCGGCCGATTTTTCGCTTTCCGGGGTTTTTTTCACCATTCTTTTTCTGAGAGACGTAACTTTTTTATTTTTCAGTCAATATGGACATGTGAGGGCTCATTTTTTGCGGAACGAGCTGTACATTTAAATGAAACCATAGGTTTTACCATATAGTGTACTGGAAAACGGCAACAAAATTCCAAACGCAGAAAAATTGCAAAAAAAGTGCGATATCTCAAACAATAGTGCTATTTTATTCACTGTATAGTAAAACTGATGTGTGGGTGTGATGCCTCAGGTCAGTGCGAGTTCGTAGACACCAAACATGTATAGGTTTACTTTTATATAAGGGGTTAAAAAAATTCAGAAGTTTGTCTGAAAAAGTGGCGCTCGTTTTACGCCATATTCCGTGACCCATAGCGTTCTCATTTTTCGGGATCTATGGCTCAGTAACAGCTTATTTTTTGCGACTCGAGCTGACGTTTTTAATGGTACCATTTTTGCGCAGATGCTACGTTTTGATCGCCTGTTATTGCATTTTGCGCAAAAGTTGTGGCGACAAAAAAAATGTCATTTTGGCGTTTGGAATTTTTTTGCGGCTACGCTGTTTACTGATCAGATTAGTTGATTTTATATTTTGATAGATCGGGCGTTTCTGAATGCGGCGATACCAAATGTGTGTATATTTTTTATTTTTTTAACCCTTTAATTTTCAATGGGGCGAAAGGGGGGTGATTTGAACTCTTAGGTTTTTTTGTTTTTTTTAAATTTTTTAAAACTTTTTTTTACTTTTTTTTTATTTTACTAGTTCCCCCTAGTGGGCTATAGCGATCAGCAATCCGATCGCTCTGCACTATCTGCTGATCACAGCTACACAGCTGTAAACAGCAGATATGTGCACTTCCTGCTTCCCTGGCCTCCGTACAAAGCGAAAGTGAAAGTGGTTCATGTCTAGCACAGGAGTCATCACATGACCCTGTGCTACCATGATAACCACCGGAAGTCACGTGATCATGTCACGTGACTTCCGGTATCGGGCTTTAAGTAAAACTTTACCGCGATCGCGTTTATAATGGCGCTGTCACATATTGACAGTGCCATTACAGAGGTTAAATGGCACGAGCAGATAACGATTCTGCTCGTGCCTAGCAGGCACACATCTCAGCTCTGAAAATCAGCTCAGATGTGTGCCGATCGCGGCATGCTGCTGCCGGCGACCGCGGGCAGTAACGTTATGACCGCTAGGATGTCATTTTACTGCCCGCGGTCGTTAAGGGGTTAAATCATACACTATAATGATAATTTACCGAAAATGATTATTGAGATTTAATAAGTATGTTCCAAATAAAGTAACAGTATTGTTTCACTCATTCCTTAAAGTCGGAATGGATGTGAGGGCAAATGGAAACCTCTTGACCTCACTATAATGCCAAACACGCGTGCTTTGATTTTGTCAAAAAAGCATGAATTCTGCATCAAATAAGCATGGAAAATGCTAGAAATTTCTTTTAGGATGCGTTTTGATAATTCTCATTGACATCAATGTTAGCAAAACGCTGCCAAAATGGCAGAAACAATTGACATGTTGCTTCTTCAAACGCAAAGATTTTGACAAATTTTAGGCAACTAAAATGCACCGTTTTTAAAAGCATTGTGTGCACAAGAAAGCTCTAATTTCCATAGACTATGCCTGGAAATCAAAATGCATGCATTTTTGCATCAAAACGCTACAGTTCAAAACGCTGCGGAAACACATGAAAAAACGCAACGTGCGCACATGGCCAAAGGAAGGATAGACATCCCAACATTTTGACAACCTGTGCCATTCTCAAGGTAAGTCTAAGTATGAAAAACACATGAATAACAAAACCAATCAATCCATGAATATGTCAAGCTCACATTAAGAAACATGGAGTCATAATAAATAGGGATGATCGAATACCACATATATTCAGCTTCGCGAATATTTGCCGAATAGGTCGCCGCTATTCGACTATTCGCGAATATTCTATGCGCAATGTAAGTTTATGGGAAACCAGAATAACAAGTATTCGGGCTTCCCATAGACTTACATTGTGCATCGAATATTCGCATAGCGGCGACCTATTCGTCAGATATTCGCAAAGCCGAATATTTGTAGTATTCGATCATCCCTAATAATAAATCATATCATACATTTTTTATATATACATTTTACAAAAGAAAAACTATTTACAATCAGATTACCAACAGGTGGAGATATAGAACAAACAGGAAATCAAAACAATGAACACACAAATGCATTATACCTGGGGAGGCTCAGTCATGAGATGTGAGCACAAAATTCAGAAATTTGATGAGTCAGTATACTGAAGAAAAAAAAGGGGGGGGGCGGGGAAGGGGGAAAAAAAATAAGTATAGTACAATATACACCTATACAAATGCCGGGACAAATCAAGAGTAAAATAGAGGAAGGACCAAAATAGTTAAATACAGACAAATGAGGAAAGAAAAACATAAGTGAAAATAAGAAAGAGAAAAAAAAAGAATAAAGTAAAATAAGGAGTTAAAAAATATATGGGGGCGTGGCCTGGCAATGGCGCCGAGTGGAAGCAGAAACTAAAGCTCCGTTTGTTCCTGGGGAACTTCGGTGTGCCTGGTGGCATTACATCACCCGGCCGCAGCACAAAGTGAGAGGGCAAACCCCCACCATGCAAGGATTATCAAAAGTCTTGCAAAAACTGCAGCAGCACCATGTACCTGAAGCCTGACTGGGGGTGACGGCCACACGCCATCTCGATGAACGCCGGAGAAGCTGAGCGGACACAGCAGTGAGCCCTGAAGTGGAGCGGAGGACCTGCTTGCTGAACACTCTCAGGTCCGCGGGCGGATAGGGGAGTCGGAGGTGGGGGGCCCAGTGTCGCCGATGGCTGCCACTTACTGCACTGCAAGATGGCACATGAAGCTCCTTGGCCGCATTCAGGTAAGTGGAGCATGGGACAACAGGGATAGGAAAGGGGAGACCTGCTCTGAGAGTTCTGTGGCTGCTTGAATGGACGGAAGGAGTGAGGAAATGGAGGGAGATGGGGAAGATAAGCTCTGTCCCCTGCTGGGCTGGAGATAAAGTGAGCAAATCACTGGGTCCCCCACAATGACACTCAGGTCTGTAACTGCAGGGACAGGCTTCCTGTGCAGAGGGTGGCTTGCCAGGATTGGAGCGCTCCCATATTCTGGCTACAGACCCCACCATATAAAAGTGGCCTCTCTGAGTGCATGCACAAAAAAGACCACAACAGGGGTTATCATAGACCGCTCCCATTTGCTTGTCCCACAAAGAGGGATTGATTTAAAGCCATGGGAAGAAGAAGCAGAAGGCCCTCCCCCTTGCCATCTGGCTCTTCTGTGGCATCCAAGGACGGTGATATCCAGAAATATCCGTCCGACAATTCTGGCTCTCAAAGGGTCTCTAATCATATTGCAACACCTAGCAACACATCCAGCCCCTTATCTCCATTCCACGGGGTCAAAACAACTAGGGTGAACCTGGAACCTGCACAGAGCTTGGCATTGGGTCACGTGGTGCTGCTGGCCGCCCCATGTCCTTCTCTTCTGGACCTGATACCTTCATACTAGGGAACCCGGCCCTGGTGATAGAAGAAATCAAAGATCATTATGTCAAAGATGGGTGAAATCCCTACCAAATCCAATATGGAGGGGTACATCTCCCGGCTAGAGACACTATGCAGAACCGAGATCCAGAGCCTCAACGATACGGTGTCACAGGTGTCCGACAGAGTAACGCAGCTGGAATCCTCCGCCACAGAGAACCAATTGGTTCAGCAGCAAATTCTGGACCAGTATTCTGACCATATTGGAACGAAGAAAAAAAATTATTCAGCTCACCCGTATATGTATCTGCTCAGTTGAGGTGGGATGCAGGATGTCCACCGGACAGGCAGGTCCGTAGAGGCAATAGCAAGGAGAAAGGATGGGACTCAGCACCAATTCCAGGATAGCAAAAATATAAATCCAATGAAAAAAATATAAAAGTGTAGAAACTTTATTCAATGATTAAAAATCCAAGAAAAACATCATCGGTTCCATGAAAACATCATGGCTTGACGCGTTTCGGACAGTTGGAATATAGATAAGTCCTTAATCATAAGGTCCGAAACGCGTCAAGCCATGATGTTTTCATGGAACCGATGATGTTTTTCTTGGATTTTTAATCATTGAATAAAGTTTCTACACTTGTATATTTTTTTCGTTGGATTTATATTTTTGCTATCCTGGAATTGGTGCTGAGTACCATCCTTTCTCCTTGCTATTCTGACCATATTGCCTCTTTGTTCAGTATAGTCGAGGACCTTGAGAACAGGAACCGCCGGAACAACATCCAGATACGTGGTCTCCCCAAAGCTAAAGGTGCAGCAGAATTGATCCTCACGTTATATGTTCTGTTTAACATCCTCTTAGGACGGCCACAAGATGAAGAAGTCTTAATGAACAGAGCCCACTGGGCGCTGAGGCCCCGCTCTAATGGTGTTGGCAGCCCTGGGGACGTTGTATGCCGCATTCACTATTATACTCTCAAAGAAGATATTATTAGGCAGGCGCGTATCAAGGGGCCTGTGGATTTCAACAGCGCTCAAATCCATTTCCTGGCGGAGCCATCTAGAGCCACTCCTTCAAAGTGAATAGCTTTACGACCAGTCCTGGATGCTCTACAAGAATGGAACATTCCATACACATGGGGATTCCCCTTCCAGCTACATGTGTGCAACCAACAGGCTACCTTCTTAGAGGCCTGGGGAATCTTCAGAGTTTCACTGAGGGGTGAACCTCCAGGAACTATACATCGCGAACTGGCCTGTTAATCCGCTGCCGACGGGTTTGGCTGGATTGAGCTTACTTTTTTCTGTTACCATCTATGTATCATAGAGTTGGCTGTGCGGGGTCCCTCGGGAGCTAAACATTACGCCTTGAAAGACACCCCCCTACTAGGGAGACTTGGTAGTACAAGTCTATAGAAACCTCTTCTTCCGAACAGGCAGGAGGCTGTTTCTTTTTGTTACTCTTGGCCTAGGTTTGAGAGTTGGTCTGTGTCACGCTCCCCGGGTCCCCTGTCACGCTCCCCGGGTCCCCTGTCACGCTCCCCGGGTCCCCTGTCACACTCACCGGCTCCCCTGCTGCGCTCCGCCGCTCCCGTGCCAGGCTTCCTGGTCCCCTGCTCCACAGCCTTCCTGCCCCATTGCCTGCGGTCCCCAGGCAGTCCGGTCCCCGCTCCCGGCGTCCGATGGCAACCCAGCCCCAGCCCGGCTCTCCTGCTTCCTCCTCACCGCTCCCTCCTCTGGCTTCTGGCACCCGGGCCGCGCGCATGCGCATTAGGGCGCGCGCGCGGTCACTGACCCTCTCTTAAAGGGCCAGCGTCCACTAACAGGAAATTGAACATGCAGGTACAGGGTATAAAGGGGTTTAATGTCCAAGTGGGCGGGGCCTGTTCTTCGTGTTTCCCAAGCTAGGAGTCAGGTCTCCTTGTGTTTCTGTGAGATACTCACCTCTCTCTCTTCTAGAGCCGATCCTGCTTCGCCACCCGGTTCTGCCAGATCCCGAACCCCGAACGCTGTCCATCTGCCATCCTGACAGTCCGTTCCATCTCTGATCCCTGCGGTGACCCGTCTGCTCGCTCCATCGGTTCCGAACTCCGCCTGACAACATCTTGGCCTCCGAACCTGAGCACCGTCACCCGGACTACCATCAGTGACTCCGTGGTCCCAGGGACTTCTGCATTCTCCTCTTGTACACGGACTGTTCTGCTACCTGTAGTGCTCCAGCCACCGGACCCCTTACCATCATCAAGGAGTTCGGTCCAGTGGATCCACCTCCTGGGCCTGCCCGTCCACATGGCCCTAACAGTCTGGTGTTCGCCCTAATTTTTCGACATCCTTTTTTTTCTTTTTGCTTTGCCTTTACCCTTTCTACACAGGCCTGTTATACTAGTAGACTAGGTCACAGACGGTGGTCTGGACCTAGAGGAGTCGAAACCCCGGTTGCAGGGGATTGAGGCTAGGTGCCTGGAACCTGTCAAGGAGGACGGTCAGCAGCCTGGTCCTATCTCCGGTCCGGGATCGAAGGCACGTTGGGGTACACAGACCCTAGGTCGGGTAGAAGCTTCAGGCGACCCGGCAATTAACCTGCGGAGGACAGGGCCTTTATGGACTGTTCCCACAAAGCTCAGAGATTGGGGGTACTAGCGCAACGAGGAGGATAGGGCTTTCCTAGCAAGCGGCCCACTGAAATCCCAAGCGTGAGCTCCTGAGAGCAGGCTCCTTCACTTAGCCATAGTGACGAGCGGGGCCTGGAAAGCTCCAAGCAACTGGGCCACAACGGACAATCTAAACTTTTGTGCCAGGAGGCAGGTTACGGACCACCAGGCAGTGCTGCAGGGGACAGGACCTGGACGAGCTCCCCTCGAGAGGCAACGGCAGTCAGGGACTTGGTTTACCCTGTTGTCAGCGTCTGCTTCATTTCTGAGTGAGTACCCGACTGACCCCTGCACTGCAACCCCGCATCACCATCCAGAGTCCTGGGGCCTACCTCTACCCGTGGAGGGTAATGTCATCTTGCTGCCCCACTCCATCACCCCGAGTACTCCCAACGGCAGCGGCGGTACTCCCAATGACCGTACACCATGGGTGGCATCACGAACTATACCAATCCCCTGTAAATACCCCCTTTTCCATTTGAGTGTGGCCATTAGCCCCGGGTCCGGAGACCCTCGAACCACAAGTAATCACCATCCCCGGATACGAACAGTTCGGTCTGCTGCAGAGGCGGTACACCTCAAATTTCTGGCATCACAAACAAGATACGAACTGGGCTTACTAACCTGGGTGACGTGCGCCTTGAAAACCGAAGCTGCGGTGTCGAAGTTCCATTCCCGCCATTTTCCGCCATCTTTGGCGTCAAAACACCATCTTCCAGACCAAAAGCGCGCGAAGCCGAAGCCCCGCCCTTCATCCTGAGAGTTTGGTCGGAACCGGAAGTTCCCAGAGTTCCCCAGCGCGACAGTGAGTGGCTGGCTAAAACCCAGGGGGCGTGACGGCATGTAGCAACGGAAGTGGAGCAGGGACGCCAGGACTCTGCCATAACGTTCCTGGGTACCGCAGAGGCAAGATGGCGGCAGCATGAGACTGGTCACCAGAGCGCGCTGCTCCTGGGACCGCGACCTGGATTGAGCAAGAGACTGAACAACTCTGCAGGAGGATGCGGATGCAGTTCCTCTTTATCCTGGACCATTGGAGGGAAGAGATGAGGAGTTTGGCAATGGCGGTGCGAGCCCGTGAGATCGAAGTCCCACGTGAGAAGGAAGCAGCTTGTTACGGGAGGACCGACAGATTGTTACCAGAGGGTATATATCCTAATCGCCAGTCGAGGCCCACCGTGCTCCAGATGACAAAGGAGCTGCTGGCACCTGAGGGTTAGGCGGAGACTATAGAGCTGGATGGCTCTGAGATAACCTAGGGAACTGGTCACGTGTGTAGGAATACGTCAGACCGGACGACAACCCAGTTAGCGTTTTGGTGGAATTGGCGCAATCCTGATCACGAGTGCAGGGAACACATCAGGCCGGATGGTGACCAGGTAGCGTTGACCGAAAAGACCACTGCGACAGTGCCCTGTCGGTCATGTGTGTCAGACACGACAGGCCGAGCGGTCCTCTGATTAGCGTTTCTGGTCACTACGCGAATGGCCACGTGAGTAGAGGACACGTCAGGCCAAGAGATCACACCAGTAGCATTGACTGGGAAGCCAAGGAGGAAAATAGATTCACACACCTAATCCAGGAACACCCTGTTAACTCCACAGGGGTCAAGGGGTACGCTGTCCATGCGCATAGGAGGCACAACTGGACAGGTGGCGCAGCAAGTGCGTTGTCTGTGTGCGTAGGGGGCACAACCTGACATGTGACGCATCAGGTACGCTGTCCGTGTGCGTAGGGGGCAAAATCGGACAGGAGGCGCAGCAGCCACAGCCCAGTTAACTCCACTGGGCTGCACAAGCAGGACTGGACGGTAGGAGGTGGAAGCCCGGCGCCTGACCCTAACGTGCTGAGCCACGGGTGTCTTGGCGTGACAAGCACCGGACGCCTAACACTACCAGTCCGGAGTGGTCACATCATCAGGACACCTGATGTGTGTCGGCCTATCAGAGCCTGCCACTTCCCGGACATGCCCAGTGAGCTCCTTACCGGACCTAGCCTCTGATGCACTAAGTGCCTGAGCATGCTCAGTAGCCTGAACAACAGTCTCGGAAATCAGACTATCTGCCTGAGCACAACACAGGACTTAGACACGGCACGATGTCCAAGTACCTGTGCAAAGAGGCTTTTCGCACTGTACAAGTGTAGGAGCATGCTCAGTAGCATGAACTGAGGACTTAGCCTCAGAAATAGCACTATCAGGCTGAGCATGCTCACTAGGCGAAACACTGGACTAAAGGCTGCTTTACATGTGTCGATTTCTTGTGCGATCGCATTTGCTATCGCACCCGCCCCCATCGTTTGTGCGGCACTGGCAATTTCTTGCCCGTGTCGCAAAATGTTGTAACCCCCCGTCACACGTACTTACCTTACAAACGACCTCGCTGTGGGCGGCAAACATCCACTTCCTTAAGGGGAAGGGATGTTCGGCGTCACAGCGACGTCACACAGCGGCCGGCCAATAGAAGCGGAGGGGCGGAGATGAGCGGGACGTAAACATCCCGCCCACCTCCTTCCTTCAGCATTGCCGGCAGGACGCAGGTAAGCTGTGTTCGTCGTTCCCAGGGTGTCACATGGAGCGATGTGTGCTGCCTCGGGAGCGATGAACAACAGGACGTGCGATTTTTAGAAAATGAGCGACGTGTCAGCGATTAATGAGAAGGTGAGTATTTCTGCTTGTTCATAGCTGTCACACGCTACGATATACTAACGATGCCGAATGTGCGTCACTTACGACGTGACCCCGCCGACATCTTGTTAGATATATCGTAGCGTGTAAAGTCCGCTTTAGACTCTGGCTGGGGTAAATCGGGGCACGCATGCGCACTAGCCGCCTCTGCACACTTAGACGTGGAGGAAGAAGCAGCCAGCTGGATGACCTGAGGCATGACCAAAAAACGGCAAGCGGCGCCTGGGCGCAACAGGAACAGCAGCTGGCTGCTTGTGGCTATGGTGGCGCCGATTCGTAACACAGCTGCCCAGCCGAAGTTGACCTGGCCTATATGGCTGCGGGGTCCGGTCTGCCCCCGTCTGTTGCAAGCGCTTCACCACCGTCACCCTCGTCCTCGGTGGACGCCAAGCTGCCTACCCCAACACCAGCAGCAGAACCCCCGGTCCCCATTTGTAAAGAGCAAGCTGCACAGTCTCAGACCCAACCACCCCACCAGGCTACCCCAACACCGGCCCGACCAGACTCAGCCGCATCACCGGGCCCGTACCCTGATAAGGAGCACCTAGACCCTGCACCCCCGGCTGCGGAGCAGTCTGTTCTTTTATCTGCCAGGGCGGAGCCTGTAGAGAGGCCAGCTCCACCACCGCGCGGCGTCCCAGTGGCTGCTGGGGCCGCAGAAGTGTACCTATGACCCATACCAGTAAGGGAGGTGAGGTCGGACGCTGACATTGCCTACTGGGAATGAAAACAGCACAAGCTGAACCTGGAGATGACGACACAAGATCAGCAACGACGGTTGCTGCCCGTAACCAAAGAGAAGGAGTATTTGAGAAAAACCACCTTCCGCGTCAGAGGGCTGCGGCACTGGGGCCATGTGAGGCATTTTGACACCGATAAAGGGTGGGGTTTCATAATGGAAGCAGGCCTCACAAATTAGGTGTTTGTCTCCCGGAGAGATGTAGAGGAGCATCACCCGAGGGGGCACCCGGGCCGTAACCTGGAGCCGGGATAGGTGGTTTCGTACACCCGGCATTGTGGAGAGCGGGGCTGGTATGCCTTGGATGTAAAAAGGCTTGGTATGATCGATGATCAGGTCATGCCAGCCTCCGCTGTAGGTTACAAGCACTGATGGTAGCTGAACCAGGCTATCCAAAAGTTTATGTTAAAAATCTGTGTTTTCTTTTATTATTTTTCTTAGTTTGTTATTTTCTTGAAAAAAATGATGTGATGTTTATATGAAAAATGATGATTACCGAGTTTTAATCAACTGAGTACTTTACCTGATTGAGGGAGTTCACATGATGTTTGCACCTGGTGCATGGACTCCGTTTTCCTTTTTCCCAATATATTTTAGTAGTAAAAATGGACCATGGCTGTGGGACTGGTTGCGGCCAGCACGGACTTGTGCTAAAGTAAATAGGCTGCACCTCCTGTGCCTACCAGAGTCGTCCTTTTTAAATCCGGGACTTTAACCCTGTCACGGAGCCCAAGTAAGAATGCGGCGGGTCAGGTTTGTTTGGGTGGCGGATTAATGGGATCTGGGACATTGGAACTGGACTGTCGCAGGAAGGGGCTGCAACGGAGTAGGTTGAGCCCCCGCTATCAATGCAACCGGTAGCGTTCCACAGTTTTTATAAAAGATGAATTCTAAGAGTTAATGAAACGTTTAAGTATTATGCCTCCCCTATGAGGGAAGAAAACCAGAAATGCCAATAAATATGTTATTTCTTTTACTTTTGCAGTTACAAAATAAACCTGTACAGATTTGTTCCAGAGAAGTGTCAGCCCTCTCTGCCCAAGAGGTGGATATGGTCCTGGTGGAATATGATCTCAAGCCCAAAGGAGGATCTTGAATCTTGATCCTCTCACTTGTATGACAGAGAGATCCCTGAATTAACCCATCTGGCCAGAGACCCCTTTCATGCCACCTAGCCTCTACCAGGACTCTGAAAGAGAAGAAAAATGGAGGTAGATTTCCTAAAATTTTTAGTGGCTTCTAGGTATTGAAAAAGGCACCTCTTGACATACAGTGTGTTAAATTCCTTCTTTTTATTATTCTTGGGGTTCTCACAGAAGGAAGGAAATATTATCTCCTGAGATTTGTGGAACATAGAGACTACCTTTGGTAAAAAGGCTGGGTTGGGTCTAAGAATCACCTTATCTGGGAGTATCTCTGTGGAAGGCTGATTTATTGAGAGGGCTTGTAACTCCCCTATTCTCCTAGCAAATGTGAGAGCTACCAATAGTGCGGTTTTGAGGGTTAATGTCCTAACTGTGCACACAGACAGAAGTTCAAATAGGGCCCTAGTCAATGCCATCAATACTAGGTTCAGATCCCAGGGGAGAGGATGAGGCCGGGGAACCGATCTAGACCGATTCACTGCTCTAACAAACCTCACTACCCAAGGGGGATCTGCCACTTTAGAATCAAAGAGGACCCCCAGCGCTGAGATGTGAACATTAAGTGTATTTAAACTCAACCCCATCTCCCGATCCATCTGTAAAATTTCCTGGATGGCTGACAAGAGTACTGGTTTATTCTGCAGAGGATTAATTCCTGAAAATTCTAAAACTTTCCTCACATTTTGATAAAGATGCGGTACATTCTGGTATCCTCCATTTTGATAAGATGTGGTACATTCTGGTATGCTCCATTTTGATTAAGGAGTACAAACTTATGATGACCTTTGACACATTCAGAGCAGGAATGAATGTGTCACACGGATTTATGTCTTTTTACATCAATTAAGAAATGTGCTCTTCAGAGCATCTGGGGGCATCACAGCCCGGACCAGACCCTAACAGAGGACAATAAAACTTTCACACTGTTTATCTATGAATCACAACAATATTTATGGCCACAACAGTTTGCCCCCTTGCCATAGTGATCGTTTTGCTTCACATGACTTACTTTTTATTTTGTTTTTTTTTTTCACTGCACTATTCTATGTCCTGTTGTGTATAAATATGTGACGCTTCAGATTTTGTGTTATTCCATGCCTGATGAAGAGACCTGAGTAGTCTCGAAAGCTTGCTATTATTACCATCTTTTCAGTTAGCCATTAAAAGGTATCAACTACTGAGGACTCTCAGTTCTTTTAAACAAACTTTTTTTTAAAAAAATTCCTCCACACTCTACCATAGATATCAGTAGTAACTTTCTTCCTACTCTCCATCAATGTGATTACTAAGTTTTCTGAAAACCCCTTGGCTTTTAAGGGTTGCCACTCAAATGCCAGGTGTAAGTTCTTTAGATTGGGATGCTGGAAGGGGCCCTTGGCTAACAAATCTGGGGTCTCTGGGAGGACTCACGGGTCCCCCAGCAACATCAGACGAAGCCAGGTGAACCAGGATGTTCTGGGCCATAAGGGGGCTATCAGAACTGATTCAGCCTGATCCACCTAAATCTTCCTCAGGGCCATTGTGATTAGTGCAATAGGCGGGAAGCCGTAAATGAATCTCTTGGGCCAATCTTGAAGTAGGGCATCTACCCTCTGGGGGGCAGTTTCTTGGATTTAAGGAAAAGAACTTCCTGACTTTCCTGTTTGCCTGATTAGCAAAGAGATCTATTACCAGCCTACTCCATCTGTGAGCAATCCTGTAAAATACTTCAGGATTCAGTGACCAATCGTCCTTACCTAAGTGATGATGGCTGAGACTGCTGTTATATTATCCGACAGGACTTTTACATGATGGCCCGTTAACTCCGGTAAGGCTCCCCTGAGTGCAACTTTTACCACAGTCAGCCAGCGGTACTGCAGATCCCAAGATAACCCAGCCCAGTGGATGATCGGAGCCTGCGCCCACCAGTGCCGCTGGCATCGACTCCTCTCCCATCACCAGCACCATCCACGGCAGGAACACGGCGTCTCCTGGCGATCGGAGCAGAAGTCGCTTGAGCAGACTCTGGCGGTGACGTAACAGTACCCCCTCCTCCACGAGGAACCTCTGGACCCTCAAAACCCGGCTTCCCAGGAAATTGGAGGTGAAACCGCCGGACCAGACCCTTAGCATGAATATCGCTCGCAGGGATCCATGACCTCTCCTCAGGGCCATAACCCCTCCAATGCACCAAATACTGTACCGCCCCTCTGACAATACGGGAATCAAGTATTCTCTGTACCTCATACTCCAAGTTACCTTCAACCAAAACAGGAGGAGGGGGGGCACTGACCGGGTGAACGGGGACACGATATAATTTGAGGAGGGACTTATGGAACACATTCCATATCTTAAAGGACGGGAGGAGTTGCAGGCGGAAAGCTGTGGGATTAATTACCTCGATTATCTCATAAGGTCCAATAAATCTCGGACCCAGCTTAGCAGAAGGGACCTTGAGTTTAATATTCCGTGTGGATAACCATACCTTGTCCCCAACTCCAAGGATAGGGCCCTTGGAACGTCTCTTATTAGCAGAGGAGGCTTGACCGACCTTTGCCTTCTTCAGGTTCTCTTTCACCTCAGACCAGATAGCCTTCATTTTGTCCACAGTTGATTCAGCCTCAGGAGTATCCACCACAGCGGAAGAAAAAGAACCAAAACGTGGATGCAACCCTACATTGCAGAAAAAGGGGGTAGTCTTGATGGATTCCTGACACTGATTATTGATAGCAAACTCAGCTAGCGGCAGACATTCCACCCAGTCAGACTGACGGTCAAACACATAATACCGGAGAAATTGTTCAAGGGTTTGATTGGAACGTTCGGTCTGACCATTGGTCTCTGGGTGGTAGGCAGATGAAAAAGATAGCTCTATATTGATCTTTTTACAGAACGACCTCCAGAATTTCGAGACGAACTGTGTTCCTCGGTCAGACACAATATTTTCCAGAACCCCTTGTAACCGCACAGTATGCCTAATAAACAACTTGCTAAGAGTTTCAGAATTGGGTAATCCGGACAGAGGAACAAAATGACACTGTTTGCTGAATCTATCCACTACTACCCAGATACAGGTCTTCCCTTCTGAGGGTGGAAGGTCAGTGATGAAGTCCATGGAGAGATGTGTCCAAGGGGAATAGGTAGGGACTGGAGAAATCCGGCAGGGCGGGTACGGGGTGCTTTGGCTCAAGCACAAGTTTCACAAGCTAGTACATATTCCTTACAATCTTTCGCTACAGTTGGCCACCAAAAATTCCCGATTACTAATCGGAGGGTATTGCCGATACCAGGGTGACCTGCCAGCACAGAATTGTGGGATTCCTGTAGTACCCGTAGGCAAAGTGAGGGGGCGACAAACAGTTTATGGACAGGAGTGGTTTCAGGAGCCTGGTCTTGGGTATTATGGACCTCTTCTATCAAGTCTAAGGAAACAGATGACATGATAATGCCTTTAGCTAAAATATGCACTGGTTTAGAGTCTTCAGACTGAGAGGGACATAAGCTACGGGAAAGTGCATCAGCTTTTGTGTTCTTTGTACCGGGCTGGAATGTTACCACAAAATCAAATCTGGAGAAGAACAATGCCCACCTAGCTTGTCTAGGATTGAGTCTCTTAGCAGATTCCAGATAAGTGAGGTTCTTATGGTCTGTGATGACTGTGACCTTATGTTTGGCGCCTTCGAGGAAGTGGCGCCATCCCTCGAAGGCCCATTTAATTGCCAACAGCTCACGATTACCAATGTCATAATTTCTCTCTGTGGGAGAAAACTTGCGGGAAAAGAAGGCACAAGGACGAAGCTGAGTGAGAGACGGAGTACCTTGTGATAGCACCGCTCCCACTCCAACCTCGGATGCATTGACTTCCACAATAAACGAACGCATAAGGTCAGGCTGAAACAGAATCGGGTCCGAGGAGAAACATTCTTTTAATTTTGAGAAGGCATGGATCGCCTCTGGCTTCCAATTAACCACATTAGCCCCCTTTTTAGTCATATCGGTGAGGGGTTTGGCAATTTTGGAAAAATCTCTAATAAATTTGCGGTAATAATTAGCAAACCCAAGGAAACGCTGCAAGGCTTTCAGAAACTTGGGTTGCACCCACTCCTTAATCGGTTGAAGCTTAGAGGGATCCATGCGGAAGCCTTCTGCAGACAATATATAACCCAGGAAATTAACCTCTGCCTCAAAAAAACAAATTTCTCATATTTAGCAAATAGGGAGTTCTCCCTAAGTCTCTGGAGTACAGAGCGTACATGTTGGACATGTGACGTAGCATCAGGGGAATAAATCAGGATGTCATCCTGATAGACCACCACATATTGACCACAAATATCTCTGAAAATATCATTAACAAAGTTCTGGAACACAGCCGGCGCATTACTTAATCCAAAAGGCATTACCAGGTACTCATAGTGTCCCTCTGGAGTATTAAATGCTGTTTTCCACTCATCCCCTTCTCTGATGCGGATTAGGTTATATGCACCCCTGAGATCCAGCTTGGTGAACCACTGGGCTCCTATGAGCTGGTTAAACAGATCGGGGATGAGTGGCAGAGGGTACTGATTCTTTACAGTAATAGCATTAAGTTCACGGTAGTCAATACAAGGTCTGAGGCCACCGTCTTTTTTATCAAGGAAAAAGAATCCAACGCCAACTGGTGACCTGGATGGTCTGATGAACCCTCTCTGCAGACTGTCTGCTATATAATCTTTCATGGCCTGATGCTCCAGACCAGAAAGATTATACATTTTACCCTTGGGGAGTCAGGAATTGGGGACCAAATCTATGGGGCAGTCATAATCTCTGTGTGGAGGTAATTTTTCAGATTCAGATACAGAAAAGACATCAGCAAAATCCCTGAATGCATGAGGTATGAAGATAGGTTCAGCTCTGGTCAGGTTAACAGATAACGACATACACGTCTCCTGACACTTAGGGCTCCAGCGCACAATGTCACCCTGGTGCCAGTCTATGACTGGGTTATGCTTGCGCAGCCATGGCATGCCCAAAACCACTGCTGACATCAGGTTCTCAAGAACAAAAAATGACACTGATTCTACATGCAGAGCCCCAACCAGCATGGAGATCTCTGGAGTTACAAAAGTAACCACACCCTGTGTGAGAGGTGTACTATCTATAGTAGATATTCAAATGGGAGCATTCAATCTTAGCAAAGGCAAACCCAGCTCTTTTGCTACAATAGTGTCTATGAAATTAGCCGCAGATCTACAATCAACAAATGCCTGCAGCCACAAAGATTTTCCCTGGTGAGACAATGAGACAGGTAACATTAACCTCAAAGGATCTGCAGGAAGTACCTGGGCGCCTGAGTATCCTGGAGCTCACTCAGATGCGGCTGCTCCTTTGGAAACGATTGCCTCAGAGATCCAGGCTCTCCATTATCGGTTCCACAACGTGATCTGTTCCCTTGCAGTCGATGGGACTCTGGACACGATGAGGTAGGTGCCGCAGGGGCTTGAACCTGAGCAGACCTGATCCTGCACTTGCTGTGTAAGTCCATGTACAAGGCCAGAAAGGGTGTGCACCTGATTTAGCACAGCCTGGAGAGAATCCATTTTTTTTTCTCTCCTTGTTAGAGGGCCAGAGATAATGTAACGCCTGCCTGGATGAACAGACTCAGGTGGGATGTAATGGACAGACTAGGGGGAAGCCCCTCACCAAGCAGGACCCCCAGAACCCTGAAACCCTTTAACCCCTATACAGGGAATTGGAATTATACAGGGCACTGGAGATTTCTACCTGTGGAAGGCTGCAGTCCGATGAGAGTATCATCAGGCAGGGTCAAACCAGGAATAGCAGAACAGGGACAGAATCGGCAGGCAAAGACGTAAATAGAAAATGTAGCAGTGGTCAGATCCGGGTCGGGCAGCAAGGTACAAAAGCAGCAGGAAGAAGGGTAGTCAAAAAAACACACAGACGTCAGCACACAGGAATCAAAATACAAACAGCACATGAGCCAGGAGTACAGAACTATCTCTGGCAGTGGTCATGTGACAGGAGGGGGAATAAGAAGGGTGTGGTGTCTTCCCATTGGCTGTAGCTGAACGCTGGCAACGTCAGCTGGAAGACACATGCCACCCACAGTCAGCCAGCGGTACTGCAGATCCCAAGATAACCCAGCCCAGTGGATGATCGGAGCCTGCCCCCACCGGTGCCGCTGGCATCGACTCCTCTCCCATCACCAGCACCATCCACGGCAGGAACACGGCGTCGCCTGGCGATCGGAGCAGAAGTCGCTGGAGCAGACTCCGGCGGTGACGTAACACTAGGACTCCGTAGACCTCTACTTCTCTTGGGAATTCCCATTAAAGTTTCCAAAAATTGTTCTGGGGCCATGTAACCACTGGGATGTATGATGTTAAAGAGCCAACATTGCTTTCCTCAGAGTGGTAATGGGCTTAATTATTAATTTTAACACCAGCTCCTGTATCCTTGTTATCTTTTCTTCCGGAAGGAAAGACTTGTGGCATGTGTAGTCCAACAGAATGCCTAAAAAGATTTTTGTGTTTTGGGGATATCTTTGATTTTTTTGTATTTATCAACCAGCCTAGGGAGACTAAAATATCACTGACCTGATTTACTGCGTCTGCACAGTCCAACTTTGATTTTCCCACGATCAGGAAGTCATCTAAGTACAGTATGAACAGAATATTTCTTTCCCTGATATGTGCCGACATTTCCGCCATCGACTTTGTGAACACCCTAAGGGCTATTGAGAGCCCAGAGAGGAGGGCCTAAAACTGAAGATGAGCAATTTGATCCTGAATGGCTACCACTATGCTGAGATATTTTTGATGTTCCTGGAATATGGGTATGTAGTAATAGACATCTCTGAGGTCTATTGCTGCCATAAAACATTCTAGGTACAGAAGTTTCACCGCTGTGCAGACTGTTTCCACCTTGAAATGTTTTGCTACTATAAATTAATTGAGACTCTTTAAATTTATAATAGTCCAGAATGACGAGTTTGTTTTTTTCACCAGGAAGAGGGGCCTGTAAAAATCCCTTCCCCATTTCCCTCTGTGGAACCAATGTGAATACACCTTTTTTTTAGTAAGGCCTTGATCTCACCCTCAAAGGCTTATTGGCCACCCCCGAGCACTGCGTCTTTGTAATCATGAATCTGTCTGGGGGAGGGACAGTAAACTCGAGTATTAAGCCCTCAGCTATCATGCCCAAGACCCACTGACTCGCCGAAATCTTCTCCCAGGCAGGAAGGAACCGTAATAGCTTCCCACCTACCTGGGTCCTGGCATCATTGTTTTCTGGATCTCCTAAAGGCCTCGGAAAAAACACCATCCATCCTAGAACCTTTTTTTCTAAAAACGTCCCCTTTCCATTTTTGATTCTTCATCTTCGGGGCGCTGGTCTGTCTCTTTCTCCTGGAAGGTTTTCCTAAAACTTGGGAAGTCTATCTTTGGCAAACCCTTTTTCGAATCCAATGATTTCTCCAAGATTTCATCCATACTAGTCCCAAAGAGAAAAACTCCCTCACACGCAACCTCACAGTCTTAACTTAGAATGAAAGTCTCCTTTCCAGTTTTTAACCAGAGTGCTCTCCTGGCTGAGTTTGAAAGAGAGCAAGTCCATGGAGTAAGTTTAACTGCATCCACCGATGAATCTGCTAGAAAATCTGCAGCCTTTGTAATAACCGGAAAATTCGCTAATAGCTGGTCCATTGGACACTTGATCTTAGGCTGGGGCCACACGGAGATTACTGCGATCCCCTCGTATGACACTCCGCTCACACTGGCAGTACAGTAGATCCGAGTGTCATGCGAGTGTGCCTGCAACTGAGGTCCGATCGTGCGATCGGACCTCAGCTGCGGGGGGCGGGCCGGCACTGAGGAGGGGAGGGCCGGCGCTGCGGAAGGGCGGGCCGGTATGGAGGAGGGGAGGGATTTATCTCCCTCTCTCCTCTGTAGCCAGCTATTGCCATTCTTGCACTGCACTCGCGCTACACCGGTGTACCGCAAGTGCAGTGCGATTTATCTCTCGCCCTATTGACTTGAATGGGTGCAAGAGAAACAATGATCGAATTACAATCGCAGCATGCAGCGATTGTTTTCTCGGTCCAATTAGGGCTGAGAAAATAATCGCCCATATGCGCTAACACATAGCTAACACATGGCTAATTTTGGTCCGAGTGGAATGCGATTTTTTATCGCACTCCGCTTGCACCATTTTTCTCGCCGTGTGTCTTAGGCCTTAATCTGTTTCTCCAGCTGATTGATCCACATGCTAAGTAACCTCGCTGTAAATGTGGCCGATATATTCAGAAACAGTTCACTTTCCCATCTAATGGGGTCCTTTAACAAGCCAGTGTTGTCAAATAGGAGAGATGTATTTCTAGCAACTTTTGAGACGGCAATGTCTATCTTTGGGACCTTGTCCCAAACTTCTGATTCTTCCGAGACAAAAGGGTATTTCCTCTTCATCTCCTTTGGAATGAATGCCTTCCTATCTGTTTTTTTCCATTCCCTTTTAATTAAAGCAGCTATATACTTGTGGACCAGGAAGCATTTGTGCCCCAGCCCCCAAACATTTTGTCCTGCATGGATTTAGGTTCCCTAATATCTTCTACTCTTATGGTGGCTTTTCCTGCGCCTTCTCCACCTTGTGCGATCGCTGTCCTCCTGCTCAGCCCCGTGTGCATGACACGTACTGCGTCATTCACACAGAGGCCTCCATTGCACTCCTGCACATGCATACTTTGATTTGCCTGGCTGAGGGTAGAGGAAAGTAATGTAATGCACAGGTATGAGTAAAAGTCAAAGACCACCCGTACATGCACACTACAGTACTTTGATCTGCCCTCAGCTGAGCAGATAAAAGTGCGCATGCGGAAAATCGCAATGAAGATCTCTGTGTAAATGATGCAGGATGCATCATCCACATGGGGCTGGGCAGGAGGACAGTTGTCGCACAAGATGGAGGAGGCGCTGGACCGAGAGCAGCAACATCCATCAGACCGGACTGCCAACTAGGTATTATAAAAGTGTTGTTATGTTTTACAGAGTGGCCTGGGCTCTTAGAAACAGTATTCTGGAATTTTGTATATAAGTCCTCACTAGTGGTGGCCGCAGCTCATAAGGGAAAATCCTGGTGACAGGTTCCCTTGCCCGATTGTATTGCACACTGTTTATTCTTCTTTATTATACGTTTGGCAAAAAAGGCAAAAAAAAAAAAGTTAGCACTAATAAAAAAGGCCCACAACACAGAGAACATAATTTGTTGTGGACGAATCCTTCGACAATACTAGTGAATTTGTTGGCTCTAAATATGCAACAAGTTATAAAATATATATATATATATATATAAAATTGATATGGTATGTATTGACAGAACACATGCTTAAATTTGATCAGCCATGTGTGCCTGAAATTATCATTGAGAAGGACACAGTCCTTGAGAACGAATTACCACTTTGTGTGCTATTGCCAAACAGATCCACTAGATATTTTCATCCATCATCAAGACTCTAAACTGATGTGTGTACAGAAGTAAAGCCTTTTGAACTTCACTACTTGGAATTGTAGATGTCCATTATCCATAGCTAGAAAAAAAAATCTGTAATTATGATGTTTATCAATCTCTATATTGGTTTTATGTAGTGTAATACATGTCCTACAAATCTCTTTATATTTTAGTATGCCATACATTTGTATACCAAGGGTGGGTATAATTAATCAGTCTGTACTCTGGTAAGTCTGTAGAGCTGCTGATTCGAATGCTGTTTTCCCATGTTGTTTGTCTTTAGTGTTTTTGTTGTATAATGAGCATAACATCAAAACATGTACATATAAATAAAAATAAAGGTTTGGCTATCACCATGAGGTGGATGGATAGAAGATCCTTGCAGATTTCACATAGGGTCAATATGGTAAATACTGCAAATTCCTTTGAGAAGGTAATAAATAAAAATAGACAATGTCCTCAAAAATTTGATAAGGTATGAAAGTGTGATTTGATTTTCCTTTGACTCACATTAGTCCTCAGGCAATGAGAATTGTTCTCTCATGATTAAAGTATGTGATGATATTTCATGCCTGATATGAGTGTCTAATACTTTAGGTTAACATTAGATCCATAGTATGTTAAGGGCAAAGTATAGTATTAATAAGCAATGAGAAATGCTGATTGTTCTGTGTCGCCCACCGCTCCCAGGGACATCTATCCACCTGCAGGGACACCGCGGGGTCTCCACTTGTTGGTATTTCTGGCCACAGGTATGTCAGGTTTATTTACATGGGAGTCGTGACGCCACTCACGGTTTTGCGGTCAGGGGTATGGGTGACCGCCACTGCAGGTTTAACGAGTGTCTGGGGCTGATGGAGTCTGCAGTCGGATGGTGTGGCCTCCCGTGAGTGAGGCTGGCCCCAGGGGCTCGGGTGTGTAGAACAACAGGTTCCAAAATAACTCAGTCACAGTCCAAAGTGTCTTTCAACTCGTTTACTCCCTTTCAGGTGTTTTTGTGAGGCAGCCCGGGCGATGAGATAAACCAGGTGGAACCAGGTATCCTTCAGGCTGGTCTAAGGGTAACCGTTAACTCGCCTTCCTAGCACTTCTTGTTCGGATAACCCCTGACTTGAAGTGCCGTGCGATTCATCCAGGGAAGTCGCTACTGCCATTTCTCCCCTTTTTGGCCTGTTTGCTGGCAGCGTGGACCAAGGAAGATGGATTCAGGCTCGATTCTCCTTATGGGCCCCCTCGCTGCTGATGCTCGGACTCTAGTTGGTTGGTGTGGGACTTGTGGTCCTCCCCACCGGCAGGTTTAGCAGACCAAATAAATGGATATCTACTTTAGGGACCTGTTCTCCGTGCATGCCTAGCCACCAGGAGTCTCCGCACTCGACCAGCTGACTTCCTCAGCGTCTTTCTGACCGACTTGCTGGTAACCGTTCTCCCCCGCTAATGGCTACATGTGCAGGGTCTGACTAGCGTGTCAGCGCACGTCTCTCCTTCAGCAACCCTCTTTCTGCGCCTACTACTATCAGACTGACTAACTCCTTCTACTTTCCTTACAGCCCCTGCCACCTTAGCTTCCAGCTCCTCGCCTACTACACTCCTTTATGAGATGTGGAGGAAGGCCCCCTCTTGGGTCTGACCAAGGGTCCGCTCTAAGGTGTGGGAGACCTGGTTGCTATGTGTCTGTGTGTACATACCCTATTCTAGCCTTTAGAATTACTTGAAAGTACTGTCCCAGCATGGGTGCAGTACTCAGTGGTGCCTGACCAGGTCAGGGGCGCCACAGTTCCATGTTGTAACCTTGTTATATTGCATAAGCTTCAATAAAACGAGTTTAAAAAAAAAAAATTAAACTTCATCATTTCATATTTTGGAAACTTAAGTTCTTCAAAATATTTGAGTACATATCATTAAAATATGGAGCCCCTTTAAGAGCAATTTACCATAAGTACAGATCAGTTGTGTCATAGGCTCAAAAAAGTATGCCATTTAAGCCTTTCAGAACTGAAATTGACGTTTTTGGGTTGGGGGACACGTTGGCAGAAATTATTTTTAAAGCAACAATCCAGTGGGGGTTTTTCAGAGCTGGAAAGATGATTTAAATACAATTCCCCAGCCCTATATCTTATACATGCCCTCTGGCATTTCCATCCTTTTTCATTGCCGCATCGGTCCTGCTTCACCATCTTGTGACTGCAGTGCAAGGACTTTCTTTCAAGGACTGACCCTCAGCTGTTATGACAACCCATCAGCGCCCAGTGATCACATAGGAGTGATAGGAGTGGGGAATGATGTGCTCCTAGCTAGCGCATTAAAACTTACTTTCAGAGATTGACAGCGGGATTTAACTAGTTAATAGGCATGGGTGTATCTCTGATCCACCAGCGCCTGTTAGTGCCACATGATGCTAATAAGATCAGCCAACGTATGCAGGGAAAGATGTGGACTCATACCAGGACATCCTATGTCAGTAATGGGTTAAATAACCACTCCAGCAATTTTTTCGCTGCAGCACTGTAGTTGTGCCACAAAAGTAAGGTTATTCCACTTAGTCTCATGTTTACTAGCCGCCATCTTCATCTGTTACCACTGCTGCTCGGGTAGATCTCTAGTAGCTTGTGACCTGTCGGATCGCTCCAATGTTTGTTGGTGAGATTCAGAAGTCACAACTCAATGTAAGTATGGCGCCCCTGAGGCTTCTGGTCACCACAGGGTACTGTGTCTCATTTAAAGCACAATATCCATCCTGGGTATTAGGTTAATGTCTGGTATGTCTCACTTAAACCACACAGCCAGAGAGTCAGCAACTTCCTTGCATAACACATACAGCAGGTGGCTTCTCACTAA
Source organism: Anomaloglossus baeobatrachus (assembly GCF_048569485.1). Taxonomy (NCBI): domain Eukaryota; kingdom Metazoa; phylum Chordata; class Amphibia; order Anura; family Aromobatidae; genus Anomaloglossus; species Anomaloglossus baeobatrachus. The sequence continues at coordinate 295,524,394 of NC_134356.1, read as the reverse complement.
TTAGAGCAGGGGTGATCACCATGACAACTAGAAAATCCCTAGCTCGGTGACTCATCCAGAGGGAGGGGGGAGCACAGTAAAATACAGGAGCAGAGACAAAATTTCTTTAGATCAGTTGGGGATGCAGAACAACACGGTCGTCCGCAGGGAGTGCTTCAGAGTTCCTGCAGATAAAATCGTCCAGACAGGGGCAGGCTGGAGACACCAAGAGGAGGAGTCCGGTATCGCTAGATCTTGTGGGACGGAGGAGTTATACAGCAGTAGCTCGGGAGAAGCAGGCGGCTGCTTCCACAGGGCCGGCACTACGACAGGGTGCAGAGTCCTAGTGCAAGTTATACTTCACATTGGCTGCCAACATCTGCAGGACGGAAAGATTTCAGGTCTCCCGTCCACCACCCAAATAGCTCGAGGCACAGTGATACAATGGATCCGGGACGGAGTTCAGCGGCTAGTCCCAAGGCGAGGATCCACTTCATCTGCGACAGAGCTAGGACACTTAAACAATCAAGGGGGAACCCAAGGTGGTTTATGCCACGGCTATCAACACAGGGCATCTTAGAAAAGGAGAGACCCACAGAGACTGCCATACCGGACCTAACCTGTGACCTATCCGGGATCGCCCAGAGCTTCATCACGGCAGAGACCAGTACCTGGGGTGCCGTCGCCTTGCGTTCCCGAGAACTGTTGTGCCCCCGCCATCCTCCCGGGGCCCGCTTCGCCTGTGGGGAGCAATACCATCCTGGCTGCACTCATCATCTGCTGTTATGAGCGTGGACGATCACAAAAAATCCCATTAATCAGGGAAAAACAAAACCACAAGAGTAGTTGGAAACTAAGCTGACCGCAATCCCCTATCAAATAACACTTGAAGTAGCAGTGGGATGTTTCTAACACACCTAGACACCTTGTCACTGCTGGAGAAACTTGCTACACCTCAAAGACAAAAATGAGGAATCCTAACTTGCCTCGGAGCAGTCCCCAAAGCAATAGCAAGCCCCCAACATGTATCAACAGGGATGTAAGAAAACACAATACACAGATAGAAAATATAGATTAGCAAAGGTGAGGCCCGACTTACTAGATACGACAGGACAGATAAGTGATTGCGGCCAACAAAAAACCCTGCAAAAAATACCAAACTCCTGGTAGGAAAAAAATACTAAGACCACTGGGTCTTCCCCCGCTGTATCAGGTACTCTTGTGCCAGACACTTTAAAATGAACTGCAGATATAATGGGAAGAAACAAAATCACAACAAACAATATTCTAAAGTGCAAATAATCCAAACATGAACAGGGAGCAAGCTCCCTTTCTTGCTGGAGGAACTTCCCTGCTCACAAAAGTAGATAGACAGATTCTCACATACAAGAAATCAAACACAGAACCAAATGGAATAAGCAGAAACACCCTTAAGTGCAATTTCAGTAATTAAGCACAGAAACTAGAAATATCTGGAGTAGATTTAGGCACAGAAAAAATAGGAGAAACTGAAGGGAAACTCCCAGCCTACTTCAGAAGCAGCAGGAAAACATTTATAACCGGTGGCCGCCAGGCAGAAAATGCTCTTCTAAATAAACTAGGCTGATCTGCAATAGGACTTCCTTGATTCCCAATTAACTACAACACCTGTCTGAGTCACAGATTCAGACTCAGCTTCATTACCATGCCTGGCCACCAGTGGAAGCTCCACACCAGCACACACTAGGATGACATTCACAACAGTGTCCCCCCTTGAGGAGAGGTCACCGAACCCTCACCAGAGCCACAGGGTCTGTCAAGATGGGCATGATGAAAGGCACAAACCAATCTGTCAGCGTGAATGTCAGAAGCAAAAACCCAAGAATTGACCTCATGACTATAACCCTTCCACTTAACAAGGTACTGAAGCTTTTGTCTATTAAGGCGGGAATCCAAAATTTTCTCTACTTCATACTCTAGATCACCATCTACCAACGCAGGATCAGGAGACGCCACCGTAGGAACTGCTGGTTCCACATGTTTCTTCAACAAAGACTTCTGAAAAACATTGTGAATTTTAAAAGACTCAGTAAGAGCCTAACAAAATGATACAGGTTTAATAATCTCTGAAATCTTATCAGGTCCAATAAATCTTGTCTTAAATTTAGGAGAAGAAACTCTCATAGGAATATTTTTGGAGGATAACCAAACCATGTCCCCCACTTTAAACCGGGGACCAACAGTCCTACGCCAGTTGGCAAATCTTTGGGCATTCTCCTGGGCCTGAAACAATTTGTCCACTACCTGACCCCAAATCGGCTGCATTCTCTCCACCACAGAATCAACTCCTGGACAGGCCGAAATCTCAACCTGCCCTGAAGAAAACCTGGGATGAAACCCAAAATTGCAGAAAAACTGAGACATCAAAGTAGTAGAGCTAGCCCTATTATTGAGAGCAAACTGCCAATGGCAAAAAGGAAACCCGGGCATCCTGATCTGCAGATACAAAATACCTCAAATAGATTTCCATGGTCTCGTTTGCTCTCTCAGTCTGAACATTGGTCTGAGGATGAAACGCAGAAGAAAAAGACAGCCCAATTCCTAATTTAGAACAAAATGCTCTCCAAAATCTGGGCACAAACTGAACTGCTCTGTCTGACACAATATTATCAGGAATACCATGTAAACAAACCACCTGTTGAAAAAGCAAGGGTATGAACTCTGATGAAGATGGCAACTTAAGCAATGGTACCAAATGGACCATCTTAGAAAATCTATCACAAATAACCCAAATAACCATCATCCTCTGAGAGACAGGAACATCTGAAATAAAATCCATAGCGATATGTGTAGGGATGGGCGAACCCCCCGATGTTCGGTGTTCGGGAGACTCGCCCGAATGTTTTGTAAAGTTCGCGTTCTGGTTCTGATAGAATGCGAACTTGCGTCCAAACACCGAACTTGGACTTTACAGTTATGGAATGGGGCTGGGGGGGCTGTAAAATAAAGAATACAGTTAATAATAAACATTGTCACTATACTTACAGGTCCCACTACGCGTCCTGCAGATTCTGTCTACCACCGCTTCTCCTTCCGAGTCCAATCATCGCTGTTCTGCCCGGTAACAAAAGGACATCATAGCATGTTTCCAGTCACGTGTGAATGTTGCATTATCTCATTGGCTATAGACTGGTCACATGGCTATGACGTCATGCTAGGTACTGTCAGTGCATCTTGCCGGTACGTGGTGCTCGCCCAAGCATCTCAGTACTCGTTATACTCGGCGAGTGCCGTGTACCGGCGAGATGCTCGGCTCCCTGTCCCTGCATGTCGACGCTCTTTAGAGTCAACCCACATGCAGTGATTAGCTGCCACAGACGGTGATGAATAGTGGTGCCGGGAATCAGGTGATCGGAGATCACCGTTGCTATAGTAACCTGCCCGTCAGGTTACTATGGCAACGGTGGCAGCAGTGACGTCACCGCTTACCAACCCACAGCTTCAGCTCACTCATTGATTGATTACACAGCACAGGGGAGCAGAAGCGTTCTTCTTCTCATCCTGTGCTATCTCATATAGCAGAGCTGCATGGGTTGAAGGAGAAAGAAGACAGAAGACCAGGATCGTAGAGGGGTGAGAGGGAGTAATAACCATGGAATCCCTGAGTGTGTCTGTGTATTTATTTGTAATAAAGTATTTTTTCTCTGTGTGGTGTCTTTTTTTTAACCCTTTATTAGAGATTCTTAATGGACTGGTCAAACTTGCCTGATATTAGGAATCTCTGGCTTAATACTAGCTAGTAAAACAAAGCTGGTATTAATCCCTTATTAACCCTTTATTACCCAAGGCCGCTGGAAGAGTCGGATACAGCGCCAGAAGATGGCGCTTCTATGAAAGCACCATTTTCTGGGGCGGCTACAGACTGCAATTTGCAGCGGGAGGGCCCAGAAAACTTGAGCCAACCTGCGCTACGGATTCCAATCCCCTGCTGCCTAGTTGTACCTGACTGGACACAAAAATTGGGCGAAGCCCATGTTGTTTTTTTTTAATTATTTCATGAAATAATTAAAAAAAGAGCTTCCCTATATTTTTGGTTCCCAGCTGGGTACAAATAGGCAGCCGGGGGCTGGGGGCAGCCCATAATTGCCTGCTGTAGTGGCTAGCATACAAAAATATGGCAAAGCCCACGTCATTGCTTTTTTTTAGTTTTTTGGCAAAACTTAAAAAAAAAAAAGGCTTCTCTGTATTTTCCATTGCCAGTGAAGGTAACACCAAGCAGTGGGGGTTAGCAGCCAGTAGCTGCTTGGGTTACCCTTAGCTAGCATTAGAAAATGCAGCGGGAGCCCACGCACATTTTTTTTTAATTATTTATTTAAATAACTAAAAAAAAATGGACTTTCCTGTATTTTGATTGCCTGACATCACAGTACTGTAAAAATAAAGAAATCATTAAAAAATGACATAGCACTCTGCAGTATTTTTGATTCTTAGCGCAGATAAAGCAGATGGGTAGGGGCTGCAACCCCCACCTGTCTGATTTACCTTGGCTGCCAATCAAAATACAGGGAAGCCCATTAATTTTTTTTTATTTAAAAAAATAATTAAAGAAAAAATGTGCTCCCGACGTATTTTGATCGCCAGTCAGGTAAAGACAGGCAGCTGGGGGCTGGGATTCTTGGCAGCCCGCAGCCACCACTGGAAATGGCGCATTGTTTCTTAGCGCCATTTCCAGGCGCTATACCCGGCTCATCCAGCGGCCGTGATGGCGGTGGCTCGCTAGGTAATAAAGCCCGAAATTCATGGTATCATGCCAAACTAGACATGGCCACCATGAATTTCTAGGAAACAGTAAAAAAAACACAACACAGAGAATTTTTTTTGTTAGAAATAAAACAAAAAAAATTTAGAGACCAAATCTTTATTACAAAAAAATACTTAGTCCAACACAATCCACAGGGACAGCCATGTCAGCTTCATCACTGTGCACAGACAAGTGTCTATACATAGTGAGAAGCAAAGCGCAAAGTTGACTCTTCTTCATCACTGTGCACAGACAGTCTATACACAGTGAGAAGCGAAGCGCAATGCCAACTCTGCTTCATTACTGTGTACAGACAGTGTCTATACAAAGTCAGAAGCAAACCGCAATGTCAACTCTGCTTCATCACTGTGCACAGACAGTGTCTATACACAGTGAGAAGTAAAGCACATAGTCAACTCTGCTTCATCACTGTGCACACAGTGTCTATACATAGTGAGAAGCACGGAGAGCCATGTCAGGTCTGCTACATCGCTCTGGACAGAGCGATGAAGCAGAGGCTGACAGTGAGGGGATGATTGCACTTACATCTCGCATTGCATCAACCCACTCTCCCGACAGCAGCGCCTCAGCTGTGGAAATAAATGCAGCTGACCCGCTTCTGTTGGAAGATTGTGCTCCATGATGCAATGACACTTGCATCACAGCGCACCAGGACCTTTGATGACGTTATACTCACGTGACCAGTCTGTAGCTAATGAGGTAGAACAACATTCACACGTGACTGGTCACATGGGTATGAAGTCACGGCAGGTCCTTTTTTGCCAGAGGTGCTTACCGGGAGGCACAGCAATGATCGGACGGACGCAGAAGCAGAAGTGCTGGGAGACAGAGTCCGCAGGACACGTCGCAGGACTTGTAAGTATGATCATAATATTTTTTTTAATAATGTGCTTTTTTTTTTTAACAGCCCCTGGACCTGAACTGTAACACAAACTGTAACACGAATATTCCAGAAAGCTCGTGTTCGGGGCCATGGCTCAGCAATATCAAGAGAATCAGCAAAGAAACTTCTAGAGAGGGCATCTGCTTTAATATTCTTTGTGCCGGGTAGAAAAGAGACCACAAAATCGAAACGCGTAAAAAATAGAGCCCACCTGGCCTGCCTAGGATTCAGTCTCTTGGGAGATTCAACGTAGGTCAGATTCTTATGATCAGTGAGCACCACAATTTGATGTCTAGCCCCCTCCAACCAATGTCTCCATTCTTCAAAAGCCCACTTCATAGCTAATAATTCCCGATTACCCACATCATAGTTTCGTTCAGATGAAGAAAATTTCCGAAAAAAGAAGGCACAAGGCTTCAGTATGGAAGTTATAGTATCTCTTTGAGACAAAACAGCTCCTGCTCCAATCTCTGAGGCATCTATCTCCACCTGAAATGGAAGAGAAACATCAGGTTGCTGCAGGACTGGGGCAGAAGTGAACCTCTTTTTAAGCTCCTCAAAGGCCATAATGGCCTCTTAGGTCCAATTCTGAACATCAGCTCCCTTTTTGGTCAAATCCGTCAAAGGCTTAACAATACTAGAGAAATTGCCTATAAATTTATGGTAGAAATTTGCAAAACCCCCAAATTTCTGAAGGGATTTCAAAGAAAGGCGGAATCCAGTCATAAATGGCCTGAACCTTGACTGGAACCATGTCAATAGAAGACGAGGACAAAATAAACCCCAAAAAGGAATTTTGGACGCCAAAGAGATATTTTGACCCCTTAACGTACAATGCATTGTTCTTAAGAACCTCAAAAACAGTCCAAACTTGCTCAACATGAGAGTCCCAATCATCAGAAAAAATCTAAATATCATCCAAACAGAATGTCCCTGTCGCAGGTGAAGTGCATCCCAAGGCGAGGATGCACTTCACCTGCGACAGGGCTGGGACACTTAAACAATCAAGGGGGTCCCCAAGGTGCTTTATGCCATGGGGATCGACACAGGGTACCTTAGGAAAGGAGAGACCCACAGAGACTGCCATACCGGACCTAACCTCTGACCTACCCGGGATCGACCGGAGCTTCATCACGGCAGAGACCAGTACCTGGGGTGCGGCGTTGAACCAGTAAGTAAATACCTGGAACCCACACCTATTGACTATGACTCTGATTGCCGTTGCCCTGAGCTCCCGAGGACTACCGTGCCCCCACCATCCTCCCGGAGCCCGCTCCACCTGTGGGGAGCGATACCATCCCGGCTGCACCCAACATTTGCCCCGGTGAGAGACCTTGCAGCGGCAGCCCCCATCTCTAGCCACGTACCAGAGGTGGCGTCATGATCCTAATATACTTTCCTAAACTCCCGACTACTACCTCCATCCTTCCTGCCACCCTCCAATCCTCCTTCCTCTACGCCTCAGAGCAACGGAATCGGGCCAGGCCACCCTATGACGACGCAGAGGATCTGCACCCCAGCCCAGCGACGAGTAAGTTAAAACACCTGCCCCATGGGGCACTACATAAGTCTATGAGAGCAAGAAAGAGACCCTCACACTAGCATTGAGAGATTGTAACTATTACCTCTGACGTCCTGTCAGTCACAGGATGATGGCGCAGGACCAGAGCATAAATGGAAAGAGCTGAAAATGGTGGTTGGTGAGTATAACACTAGAGACCTTACTTTAGTAGCACAATTCCAATAACAACAAAAATTGGAGTGGTGTTTAAAATACAGGAGCATCTGTGCTAGCATGTATAGAGAAACAGAAGGCTGAAGAAATGCAAAAAGCAAAGAAGGGTGCTCTGTATGAACATAGAGGACATCAGCAGCATACTTTTTTTTGGGCACACATTCATTTGTCATAATAACAAAATAGTTCTGCCTCAATGGAACAGGAAACGTGGTCATATTGATTATCATTCATTCTGTCAGTTTGTTCTATTAATAACAGAGTGAACGCCCATTTCGAAGATTGTAATTCAAAGAAGACATCCAATATAGCTACATTGACACAATTACAAGACTTACTCCTGCTGCACGTTTCGATTTACTAATACATAACCATTAATGATTTTGGTGGAAATCCTTAGAATTTTTCAAGGCACCTCAGAAGACAGCAGCTAAGTTTGAATTGTTTATTTTTGGCAACACCTCAATTTTTATGAAATGACTTTGTTTTCTATAGAGTATAGTATGCAGCAATTTGCCCACAAGGTGTGTTGCTTACTAACAACAAAATATACTTTACTTTAAAATATACTTATACCTAAGTAAGGGCTGTTTGCACTGTAAATTGGTAACATATTGTTTTCCATTGCACTGCGCATGAATTTGGATTGCACTTTATTGTCATGCTTGCGTATATGATGTTGTGCGTGTATGATGCCATTATGCCTTGAACATACGGGCTGCTTTAATTATTTCCCCCTGGGGCATGTTTCTGGTCATTTATGGGTCATTAGTGCCTGTGATGTTCCGCTTCATGCATACGCATTATGGATTATTTATTTGGTCTCATAGGTACCATATATTTTGCTACGCAGGCGTCCTGATCATACTCTAATGCCTGCACATTTGGGTTCAACTTTTTTATCTAGTGACTGCACATTGGCGATCTACTTCTGTCTCTATTTGGTTCGATATACCAGGTTACAGTGCGCATGAGTGGATTCCTTGGATATGTGTTAGGACATATTACTTGTATGCATCACTTCCGGGGTTTGATCCAGGCTTCTAATATACTCCTCCCGCCTCTTGCACATTGAGTGTGGTGATGCTTTGCCACATTGCGCGTGTGTAGAACCCTTGGGCATGCGTGGTGAGATTGGGTAGCTGTATGTATGGGGCGACATCCCACTCCCACAGAGTGGGAAATGACACAGGGAAAAGGTATTGAACACATGAAAAATAATATCAGCTGGTTCAACTGATGGCCTATAAAAAGGTGTCTCATTGCGAAGATGCCACACAAGAAACATTTCATGATGGGTAAAACCAGTTAGATGTCTCAGGACCATTGCAACCCTATTGTTACAAAACATATCTTGGTTACAGAAGAATTTCTAAACTACTGAAGGTTCCAGTGAGCACTGTTAGGGGTACTTTGCACGCTGTGACATCGCTAGCCGATGATAGCGATGCCGAGCGTGATAGTACCCACTCCCGTCGCACATGCGATATCTTGTGATAGCTGCCGTAGCGAACATTATCGCTACGGCAGCTTCACACGCACTTACCTGCTCTGCGACGTCGCTCTGGCCGGCGACCTGCCTCCTTCTTAAGGGGGCGGGTCGTGTGGCGTCACAACGACATCACACGGCAGGCGGCCAATAGAAGCGGAGGGGCGGAGATGAGCGGGACGTAAACATCCCGCCCACCTTCTTTCTTCCGCATAGCCGGTGGAGGCAGGTAAGGAGAAGTTCCTCGCTCCTGCGGCTTCACACACAGCGATGTGTGCTTCCGCAGGAACAACATCGTACCTGTAGATGCAGCGAAATTATGAAAATGACCGACACTACACAGATCACCGATTTACGACGCTTTTGCGATCATTTATCGGTGCATCTAGGCTTTACATGATGCGACGTCGTTACTGGCGCCGGATGTGCGTCACTTTCGATTTGACCCCGACGACATCGCAGTAGCGATGGGGCAATGTGCAAAGTACCCCTTAGGGTCATAATTCAAAGGTGGAAATAACATAAACTGGGCATTACCAAGAGCCCCCTGCAAAATTTCAGACAGAGAAGTGAAATTAATCAGAAGAGCTGTCCAAGAGCCAGGGCCACCTGTGGAAAGCTCAGAAAGAACTGGACTCAGCAGATACAATTGTTCTAAAGAAAATACATGTATGGATGAATTGGATGGGTTGTTACAGAAATCCCGTGTGAAATTCTTGTTAATAGCATCTTTAGAAATATATTTACTTAAAAGATTGGTTCATTACTTATTTAATCTGCTGTTTGAGCCTCAGAAGCAGCAGTCTTTCACTCTGACAACCACCATACACATTCAACATTTAACAAAAACTGACCAGTACAGCTAATATTGATGGGATGTGCTGACGTTCTAATATGTATGGGGGTCTCCTGACTCTCCCCCAACAGATAGTGTCGATGGAGAGAAGAATTCAGCCTGTCAGATTTCAGATAGCTTATCCAGAGAGATCTGGCAGTGGCTCCCTCATACAGAACACAGGAGAACTAAAGGGTGCTTTACACGAGATGATCTATCATGCGATAGATCGTCGGGGTCACGGTTTTTGTGACGAACATCCGGCATCGCTTGCGACGTCGGGCTGTGTGACACCTCCGAGCGACGCAGGATCGCTCACAAATCGTGAGTCGTGTACTCGTCGCTCAGTTTCATAATCTCGTTTAATTAAAATGGCGCCGGTTGCTCATCGTTCCCGGGGTAGCCCACGCCGCTCCGTGTGACACCCCGGGAACGATGAACAGCAGCTTACCTCCATCCCGCGGCACCCACCGACTATGCAGAAGGAAGGAGGTGGGCGGGATGTTTACGTCCTGTTCATCTCCGCCCCTCCGCTTCTATTGGCCGGCGGCTGTGTGACGTCACTGTGATGCCGAACGTCCCTCCCACTTCAGGAAGTGGACGTTCGTCACCCACAGCGAGGTCATCCAGAAGGTAAGTACGTGTGACGGTGGTTAAACGAGTTTGTACGCCACGGGCAGCGATTTGCCCGTGACGCAAAAACGACCCGTGTAAAGCAGGCTTAAGTGTTCCTGAGTATGAGAGACTCAGGCGAGAGAAAGCAGTCAGGCCAAAAAAATCATTCAAATACCTAATGTGTGAATTTCTAAAGCCTCCTATTTATTCCCCCTCTCTCTCTTACCCTTTCCAATCATTGCGTCTCAAGTGAAACATCTTTTTTTGATGTTGTAATTACATAGCTATAGGAATGAACCCCATTTCTGCACAAACTGACAACTTTTGAATAGCACATAATTGTCCCACTCATAGTCTACATTGGACTGTCCTGACGACACCACTGATCACCATAGCTATATGGGACTGTCTCCAGATTTCCAATATAAGCCATCACCTCAATTAGGATCTATTTCTATTTTTTTTTATTACATCTAAAAAAATAAATATTGTATACCAAAGACAAGTTTTTATATTTTCTTAAAGAAAAGTGAGGCCCTCAAACTAGGTATATACATTTATATAAGGTATTAAAACAAGATGAATAAGAAATATGTGACGGCTAACTAGACAAGTGCTGCTTCTCCAAAGCTTGTCCAGTATTAGTGTACTCAAAATGATAGCATCTGTTTTGTGTTGGCTATAACCACTGAAGACAGCTTTGTATATCAGTCTTAGAAATCATATCTGCAAATGTAGCATTTCAATAATATTGAATATAAATATTATAAAGATATTGGGGCATATCTATAAAGCTAAATTAACCATATTTATAGTTTTGACATATCTGAAAATGGAAGGTAGCCTCATATAAAAGGGGAGGGCTTATTTGAAAACAGGAGTGTCCTAACATGCGACAGTGCACTATGAGAGGAGATAAAATTGTGGAACAAAGTAAGCCAAGGAGCTGTAAACTTTGACTAGAAAGGATAGATTTATCAAACTGCATAAACCCCCTTTATAAATGTTGTGCATTCTGGTCTTAGCTTGCATCATCTAAAAATTAAACAGTATACATATACCACAGCTTATATTTAGCAGTTTCTACACAAATAAAAGATACACAAGAGAGTGCAGCTCTTATATTGACCACTAGATGTCAGCAAACAGGCTTGTACGCCATTACAGTATCTGCTTTCTATAGAGAAACTGCAGGCTTGATTTCTGGAACCTTTACTGCACTATTTATGGCTTTATACTCTTAAGTTTGGACCAGACTAGGAATTAAAATAATATTTTAATACTATTTAATAACACATTCACACATTTTTGAACTGTGGGATATTGAGCTCTAATATTACTCAATAATGACTTTTTTTTTCTTTTGTGTACAATACTATGATTTTTGTTTCAAGGGGTAAATAATGTACTAAAGCGAACACACCCATTGATCCCTCAGGCTAGTTTCACACATCCGACTTTTTGCCGGTTTGCCGGATCCGGCGCACACCAGTACAGTGTATACAGTACAATGGCAGTGCGACAAGCGCCGGTCACATGCTGCCATGTGACAGGAGCATGTGACCCAGAAGTTGCAGCATGAAATTGTACTGTATACACTGTACTGGCGTGCGCCGATTCAGGCAAACCGGCGAAAAGACAGATGTGTGAAACCAGCCTAAGGCTGCTTTCATACATTAGTTTTTTGCCATCAGGTACAATCCGGCAAAAACCTGAAAACACGTTTTCGGGTCTATTGCCGCCGGATCCTTTTTTTCCCCTATAGACTTCTATTAGCACCGGATTGTGCCGGATGGCCTTGAGTTCCATCCTGCTTTTGCCGGATCCGGCAAAATTTGCTTGTCTGGTGGCCGGATGGAACGCTGAGGGGAACTTTTTTTGTCTCCGGTGAAAAACCACATTGCGCCGGATCAGTTGCCGTACGTCGTGTTTTATAATGGAAGCCTATGGACGCCAGATCCAAGGTAATGCAGCTAAAAAAAAAAAAAAAACAGATACGGCCGCCGAATCCGTTTTTTTTAACTGAGCATGCTCAGCATCACAACGGAGCCATCAAAACTCTGAAGGAACTGATGGAAAAAACTGATGCAACTGATCCGTTTTTTCGCCGGATCATGCCTGATGCCAAAAAACTGATGTGTGAAAGCAGCCTCAAGCTTGACAAAGAACGCAGGTAGCGTTCAAAATGCGTTGCCGCACATAAGCTCCCTATTTTGTCCTTGTAATGATAAGTACTTTTAACGTCCTTTAAAATAAAACTTGCACAAGATTTTATATTATTCCGGAAGCTGGATTATCTTTTTTCTTCTATTATATCCCTGCACTACCAGAGTGTTATCCCTGCATGCCGGACCTTGCCACAGCTGAGCTGGATCACCTTTTTCCCTATGTAGCTCATACATAATTTGGAGGTGTGCTTCAAGTCATTGTCCTGTTGTAGGATGAAATTGGCTCCAATCAAACACTGTCCACAGGGTATGGCATGGCATTGCAAAATGGAGTGATAGCCTTCCTTATTCAAAATCCCTTTTACCTTGTATAAATCTCCCACTTTACCAGCACCAAATCAACCCCAGACCATCACATTACCTCCACCATGCTTGACAGTTGGCGTGAGGCACTCTTCCAACATCTTTTTAGTTATTCTGCGTCTCACAAATGTTCTTGTTTGATCCAAACACCACAAACTTCAATTTATCTGTCCATAACACTTTTTTCCCAATCTTCCTTTGTCCAATGTGTTTGTTCTTTTGCCCATATTAATCTTTCTCTTTTATTAGCCAGTCTCAGATATGGCTTTTTCTTTGCCACTCCCGGAGTCGCCTCCTCACTGTAGACGTTGACACTGGCGTTTTGCGGGTACTATTTAATGAAGCTGTCAGTGAGGACCCGTGAGGAGTCAATTTCTCAAACGAGAGGCTCTAATGTACTTGTCTTGTTGCTCAGTTGTGCAGAGGGGCCTCCCTCTTTTCTTTCTACTCTGGTTAGAGCCTGTTTGTGCTCTGCTCTGAAGGGAGTACAAATAGTTTTAGGAAATCTTCAGTTTCTTGGCAAATTCTCGCATGGAATATCCCTAATTTCTAAGAACAAGAATAGATTATCGAGTTTCAGATGAAAGTTCTCTTTTTTTGGCCATTTTGAAAGTTTAATGGAACCAACAAATGTATGCTCCAGATTCTCAACAAGCTCAAAGGAAGGTCAGTTTTAGCTTCTCTAATCAACAAAACTGTTTTCAGCTGTGCCAACTTTTTTGCACAAGGGTTTTCAAGGGATTTGTAAACATCCATTAGCCTTCTAACACAGTTAGCAAACACAATATACCATTAGAACACTGGAGTGGTGGTTGTTGGAAATGGGCCTCTATACACCTATGTAGATATTGCATTAAAAAACAGACGTTTGCAGCTTGAATAGTCATTTACCACATTAACAATGTATAGAGTATATTTCTGTTTTATTTCATTTTAGCTTCATTGAAAAAAAATGTGCTTTTCTTTCAAAAATAAGGAAATATCTAAGTGACCCCAAACTTTTGAACAATAGTGTATATCAGTATGGGGCTATGATGGGAACATATATATCAGGAAGGGGCCATGATGGGAACATAAAGACCAGGATGAGGCCATGATGGGGAATATATACCAGGATGGGGCCAAGATAGGGACATATATACCAGGATGGGGCCATATATACCAGGATGGGGCCATGAAGGGGCCATATATAACAGGATGGGAATATGATGGGGTCATATATACCATGATGGGGCCATATATACCAGGATGGGTTATAATGGGGACATATATACCAGGATGGGGCCATATATTCCAGGATATAGGCATGATGGGGGTCATGCAATGGATGGGGCCATGATGGAGACATATACCATCAGGGGGTCATGATGGGGATATATATACCAGGATAGGGTCATGATGTGGACATATACCTGGATGGGGCCATGATGTGGACATATACCAGTATGGGGGACATATTTACCAGAAAGTGGCACAGGATGGGGGACATTAGTACAGGATGAGGAACATTAGTACACAATGAAGGGGAGGGGTGGCAACTTGTATGTCTTTTTAGGATAGAATGCTAAAAATGGACCATATATCTGACGAACATATGGGGGGCTCATCAGACTCTAGTTATTCCACTGTTTTTGTGAAGGAATCCGATAAGATACTTATTTAATCAGCATTAGAGATAAGAGGACCCAAGCTTTAAAGGTCGTTGTTCATACTGAACACAGACTTTACAAAAAATCAGTGTTCGAGTTTGGAGTTCAGGTGCTTCACGTATTCAAACCACTCGAGCGAGCATTGCTGTTCTCAGGTACTCTCGGAACTCAGCCCAGTGTGAGCAGCTTGTAGTGTTTGAATGGCTCACACTGGGGATAACAACTGCATTATCGAATTTAGTGTGTACAAAAAAAACAAACCCTCTCTCCCCCGGAAGTGGCTTCCAATGAGGTTTAAAGATTGTGTCAAGTTCGGGAACAGAGCTTTATCTAAAGTCCGCCCAGGAGAACCCAAAATTTCACAGGTCTGCTCATCTCTAATCAGCATCTGATGTTTTATTCTAAATAAATTTCTGTGCATCAGGATGGGACTGGGGGTAGGATCGTCTTTTGCTCCTCCACTTGCGTCCTGTGTTTCTCTGACAGGTCACTGATTATTCAGTGACCTGCCTCATTTTTGAAAATTTGTGACACTGCTGTCATTGGCATGTGTGGTACCTGCGCAATTTGATTCCACAACCGTTCTTTTGGTTTTCAATTAATGGCACCAATGACAGCAGTGTAAAATTTCAAAAAGAAGACACATCACTAAATAATCAGTGACCTGTCATAGAAACACAGGAGGCAAGCGGTGAGGTGGAAGAGCAGAAGACAACCCTATCCCCAGTCCTGTCCCGATGCACAGAAATATCATTAGAAGAAAACTTAAGATGCTGATTAAACAAGAACCACAGATTGGTTTCCTTCATCAAATATTAATTTAATCAGTACCAGAATGGCCATACTTTTCCTTTTTATTACAACTTTAGTTGATAGGTTCTCTTTAACCCGGAAGAAATAAAGTTTATTTTCTCTTTGTAGCCATGCTTTCAGTAATGCAAATTAATACGGGGGGCTGCAGATTAGTTTTTGGCTTTGTGATCTTTTTTTGCTTCTATGGTAATGGATGTTACATCACATGAAAGCCTTATGCGTTTAATATATGTTTTCAAAATTTTGTGTTTGTTGCTTTTGGCAACAGTGTTCTACTCACACGGGAAAACAAAATGGGTCTAATGTGATATTCACAGCAATTGAGAGCAGAAGAGTGATAAAATTCTTGTTTCTGCAAGGAAAGTCCGCAAAAGATATTCATGGTGCTATGTCACAGACATGAAGGGATGAATGTCCTTCATATTCCATAGGTAAGAACTGGGTTGCCAAATTTAAAACAGCACCAATGATGAGTAACATCTTGGACGACATAGAGTGTTTGTTTTTCCGGAGATCGTCGATGCTGTGCACAACCTCATACTGGAGAATCAACAAATTTTAGCTAAAGGAATAGCAGACATCATGGGGATTTCCCGTGAACGTGTTTGTGTCATTATCCATGAAAATTTGGACATGAGGAAGCTATCTGCAAAGTGGGTCCCCAAATGTTTGACAACAGATCAGAGAAGCAGCCCAGTGAAAACTTCCCAGTCCATTTGTCAGCGTTTCTGGACCCATAAGAACTTTGTGGATCTACTGGACCTGGATTTATTTGTATGACCCTGAAAATAAGGAGCAGTCAAAACAGTGGAGGCACAGGGGTTCTCCTTGTCCAAAGAAGTTCAGGGTGCAAAAATCAACCACTAAGGTAATGGCGTGTGTTCTGGGATAAGGAGGGCATGCTGCTAGTGGACAACCTTAAAAAGGGTTCCACCATCAATGCAAAGTATTACTTTGAACTTTTCGACCAATTGAAGGCAGCTCTGAAAGCCAGAAGGTGCAGCAAGCTGTCCAAAGGAATCTTGTTCCTGCAAGACAATGCCACCGCTCACATAAGACAAGCAAACACAGCAAAACTGGCAGAGCTGGGCTTCCAGCTGATTCACCACCCACCTTATTCACCAGATCTAGCTGCCTCTAACTATCATATGTTTCCAAAACTGAAGAAACACCTCAAGGGTACCAAATTTCACACCATTTCTGATGGCATGGCTGCTATGGAAGCCTGGTTTGAGAAACAAGCGAAATCCTTTTATTTGCTAGACTTACAGAACTTGGAATACTGGTGTAAGAAGTGTGTTGACATCAGTGAAGAGTATGTGGAATAAATGTAAAGTTGTATCATCCTATCTCATTTCCTTCTGGGTAAAGCCAAAGACTTATCAGCAGCCCCTTGTAGTATTTGGGCACATGACAGATTCCTTTAAGATCATTCATTTTAGTTAATCCTAAATATTTGAAAGTAAAACTACTTCTGCATTATTGTGTTAGCATTGTACATAGTGGTCTTTTACTAATACAGTGTACACTATGGAGTGCCATGCGCTTGTCTATTAGATTAATGTATTGTCAAAAGTATTGGATGCCTAAGGCCAGTTACCAGCCAAAGCTTTGGTAGTAAAAATATCATGCGTAACTTACACCTTTTTTGTTGTGTTTTTGATGAGTTTTTAGTGGGGTTTTTTTTCCATTTGATTGGGTCCAAAATACTGAAAGAAGTTAACATTCAGCAGCATGTGCAATGATTTTAAAATTGATTTTTTTGCAGTAGTAACGTGGAAAAGATTCAAGGTGTGAACAAGCCCTTACAAAGCCATTAATCAATCACAATTTCTCATACAAATGATTAATAACTAATCATAATGTACGAAAGTGTAGGGAAGCATTTATTCAAATAAAATATGTTTGTGTGTGTTTATTTCTTTTTACTTACTGGGTTAGTAATGGAGGTGTCTGACAGAAATCTTTCCATTACTAACCTCTGGGCTTGAATCCAGCTGACTGCACAGCTGACATTAACCCCATAAACCATTACCCCAATTGCTACAGCACAATGGCATAGGGAAGAGCAGAGGCAAAGCACCAGAATTGGTACATCTAATGTGATGCACCATTTCTGGGGCTGCTGTGAGCTGCAATAACCATGGCCCTTCCCAGCCTGATAATATCAGCCAGCAGCTATCTGCTTTACCTTGGTACAAAATAGAGGACACCTCACACCATTTTTTAAATTAACTATTAGGCTACCCTTTGATGTCACATGAAAGGCACTGAAGTGTGCAAGTGTATAATATGTAGTGGGATGGAAAATTAGGTATCTGTTTACACTTCAAGATATTCAGGCGTAGCACAGTGGCTCAAAGGTTAGCACTGCAGTCTTGCTGCGCTGTGGTCCTGGGTTAAAATCCCAACAAGGACAACATCTGCAAAGAGCTTGTATGTTCTCCCTGTGTTGCGTGGGTTTTCTCCGGTTTCCTCCCACACTTCAAAGACATACTGATAGGCAATTTAGATTGTGAGCCCCAATGGGGACAGTGTTGCTGATGTATGTAAAGTGCTGCAGATTATGTTGGAGCTACATACAAATAAAGAATATTATTATTCGTGCAATGAGCAGTTTTAAAAATGTAAACGCTTGTTCACAATTACCTTTCAACGTAAATGCAATTTATTCTACTACCTCTATTAGTGATCCAAGAACCAACTTATTAAGAAATTCAAGCTTAAAAGTCCATTATGGCTGACAGCTACTCACATGGACACCATCATAAACATTCTTATTTGGATAGACTGAGCATGTATGTTACTTGTACGAATGAGACAGGATATATGACTACTAAAGGCAAATGGCATAGTTAATTTCTTAAAAGATTGAGAATACTGACCCATTCATACTAGAGGGGATTCATGCAGGATTTTATGTGATTGCTGTGCTTATTTTGTCTAATAGGTTGAGTATTTTGCTATTTTTACAATTGTGTCTTTGATCTATTTAACATGTAGTCAAGAGGCTGCACAGTATGTATAAAGCTCTAAAGCATTTTTTTTCCAGCAGCAAAATCCATTCATAAACCACTACAAAAGAGACAACATATTGGCGCTTTAAATTTGAGTGAAGCCAAAAGCAGATTGCAAGGTGGTTTAGGATAATAGAGGGTTAGTGAACAGAACATAATGCCCAGAGGGTTTGCGTTTGAAATGTCCGTTAGTCAAACTGTTCACGGAAACCAACAGAGGAATAGATTTCAGACGTACCTGCAGCTCCATTCAGCTTACAATCTCACATCATGGCGCATATACTAGACTTACTTTTCAGTTTAACTAATGCATATACAGAGCTTCATGGAAGAATGTCTTTAAAGAGATATAAACTGTATTTAAGAATATTTATTATCAGCCATTGAAACAATAACAGAAATAAATATTTTTTTGGGGGGGCGGGAATGTGATTTGGTTTCCACTTGCCTTTCACAAAGAATTTAAGAACGGAGGTTGAGCGTGTGCACTGCTGCTCCATTCACTCTCTATGGGACTGAAGAAAGGCAAGCATTTTTATAACACTCGAATATCTCTACTTAGCCCCATAGCAAATGAATGGAGAGAAGTGTACATGCCCCACCACCGCCCAATTTAAAGGGGTTTTCACAAGAACAAAGTTAATTTTAAAATTAATTTTAATCAATAGATCGCAGAATAAGAATTAGTTTCACAATTGGATGTATTTAGAAAAAATAAAAAAAAAATATGCAGGCGCACATTTATAAGATTATGTAAAACATTTTCCTGACTGTTTTTTAAAAAATATTTTACATCAAAGAGAATTATTTGTGCTGTAAAGTCTTTATACTCTCTTACTTCCCACCCAGTCCAGGAGATGTGGTATGATCAGACCATGTCCCTGTACGGTCAGACACGGCCATTACACAGTACATAGCAGGGACATATATGTAACATTATCTCAGCAAAAAACTTTTTTTTTATTGCATCTAATTGTGGAACTTATTATTATGCCAAGATCTGTTAATTAAAATGAAATATTTGGTAAAATCCCTTCAATTAAGAAATAGAAGTCCATCATACTGGAATTCAATGGAAATTTGTGGCAAAATTTCTGCCGACCAAATCATTATCACCTGTCATTTGGTTATCTGATAACATCTTACCAGAATACCATGAATAGGTCATATTTTTTAAGAGCTTCCTGGTTGTCCCCAACTGCCGATATCAAGGAAACCGAGATCGGCATGTTTCTATTTAAAATCACTGATCATTTTATCTGCAAGGAGATCAGCCAATACTATTGGGGTCTAGCAGTGTCTCAATTTTGACAAAAAAAGCATAAAAAACTACATGAGGCTATGTGCGCACACTGCGGACTTACCACGGATTTTACCGCAGAGACTGTGTCTAACATTTCTGCAGTCATTTCTCAGCAAAACCTATGGGTATAAAAAAAATGCTGTGCACACTACGTTTTTTTATACCTGCGGATTTACATGTGGATTTTCCGCTGCGGAATTAATGTGCATGTCCCTTCTTTTCTGCAGGTACCTGCGGTTTTTGCCATAGATGATGGTAAAAATCCGCAGTGACCAACTTGCGTAAAAAACACGGCAAATCCGCGGCAAATCCGCACCAAAACGCGACAAAACTGCATGCGGATTTCGTTGTGGTTTTGGTGCGGTTTTTTACCGCAGGTGCGGGATTATTTCAGAGGGTCCATATTTTCCTTGAGAAAAAGTCACTTTCTAGTGTGCACATGGCCTTAAACTGACCTGTAGATAAATTCAGTCTTATACCAGTCTATTTAGGTACACAAATCTAACTATAGTGGGATTTCTATAGGAACTAAGGTGCCCAAGTGCAGTATTCCATGCAGAGTCTGCTGTGCTTGTCAAAAGCACCCATTAGCTTATGGCGTAACGGAAGTAACTGGGCCTCCAAATACCCGAAACACATAACAGTAAATGAAATACTTTAAAATTAGAGTCAATTCATGTTGCATTTGGAGCCACAGTTAAGATTCACTTACTAAGTATTGTATCTGGAGCAGTCCAGTCAAGTGCCACTCTTCTAGGAATAATGACATCTTGGAAAGTAGCCTCTTCATTTCATTAAATAGCCACTTAAGCAAAAAAGCATTTAACCCATATGGGGAACTGAAAAATGGGAGTGCAGGAAAAAATACAGGGCAACCTAATTTTGTATATATTATAACGATGGGTTTTCCTTTTCACATCTTAAATGTAAAAGGTTTTTTGTTTGTTTTTTTTAAATAAAGAAAAAAAAAATTGGGTAACACAAAAAATCAAAATTAAATAACTAAAGCATTACATTGATAAATGCTGTGAATAAGCTTGCATTCACATGTAGCAGCCATGCTTTGGCATTTAAATACAGCAGCCCTCTGAAGCTGCAATGTTTCAACCGTTTCCCTACACAATCACTTAACCCTTTCGTGACGGAGCCAATTTTGACATTAATGACAAGGACAAATACTAGAACTCTGACCAGTGTCCCTTCATATTATAACTTTGGAACACTTGAAATGCTTCCCAATGATTCTGAGACTGTTATTTCATGACATATTGTACTTTATGTTAGTGGTAAATTTAGGTCGATATATATTTTCACAAATCAACAAAACGGAATGTTGGCAAAAAATGTCAAAAATGTCACAATTTTAAATTTTTTATAGTTAGTAATGCTGTACAAAATAATTAATAAATAACATTTCCCACATGTCTACTTTACATCTGCATCATTTTTGAAACATCATTTTATTTTGTAAGGATGTTAGAAGGGTTAGAAGTTTAAGAGCAGTTTGTCATTTTTTCAACAAATTTACAAAACTTGTTTGTTTAGGGATCTATTTAGATCTAAGTGGACTCAGAGGGCCTATATAGTGAAAATTTCTCAAAAGTGATACCATTTTAAAAACTGCACCCCTCAAATACTTCAGTACTGCTGTCAGGAAATTTTTAAACCCTTTAAGTGTTAACACAGGAATTAATGCAAAATGGAATGAAGAAAAACAAAAGTTAATGTCTCCTCTAAAATGTTTCTTTAGCCCCAATGTTTTCACTTTTACAAGGGATAGAACTAAAAAATACCCCACAATTTGTTACCCAGTTTCTTCTAAGCTCTCTGATACCCCACATGTTTGGGCGCACAGCCAGGCTTGGAAGGGAAGGCGCGACATTTGGCTTATGGCGTGTAAAATTGTCTAATTGACCGCAATCGTTAGCATTAACAGTGGAAACCTTCTACAAGTGACCCCATTTTGGAAACTAGACCCATCAAGGAATTCATCCAGGAGTGTGTTGAGCATTTTCAACTTATTGGTGCTTCACAGAACGTTTTAAAATGTGAAAACGAAAATTACTGTATTTTTCGGACTATAAGACGCAAAATTTTGGGATAAAGTGGGGGGTGTGTCTTATAGTCCCATGGCTGCGGGGAAGGGGGGTGCGGTGGTGGTGGAGCAGGCCATCAGAGGCAGGAGCAGGCTGTAGCAGCGCCTACCGTGACCACGTGAAGCCGCTCATTAGCCTCATTTCATATGCACTGCATCCTGACACCCATCATCTCTCAGCCCTGAAGCTGGCGCTGAGAAGAGGGCGGGATGATGGGCGGAGGATACGCGCATACTAAACAGCCGGCCCACGTGATCATCCCTGGCAACTACAGCCTGGAGTGATCATGTGCGGCTATATTCACTGCCCCCCGCGTATCATCATCAGCGCGGGGAGCAGTGAATAAGTATACTCACTGGCCATCGATCCATGCAGCATTGCGATGACCTCCTGTCTGCCTGCCCGGTGATGTGTGTGGAGAGTGGTGCGCTCAGCGATGACATCATCGATGTGCGCACGGCTCCATATAGGTCAGCGGCGCTGCTGCTGGCACAGACAGGAAGACGAGTGATGATGAGTGGAGGGAGGAAAGGTGAGTATACAGCGGGAGTCCTGCACTTGTTACTGTATATCAGGCTGCAGTTGAAGTGAGCGTGAGATCAGCGGTGCCTTCACTCAGGTGATGTGCGGTGACAGCTGAAGTCATCGCTGATCCCATGTGGCTCACTTCACTTGCAGCCTGACCCTCACTTCAGCGGTCGTGCTCTATAGCAACTCTCTGTGATTATCAGATGTAGCAGAGCTGGATGCATCGTGGGACCTCGTGTGGATTACACGGACCTGGAGGGGTGTTTTAGGGGTTAATAAAGTGGTGAAAGAGAGGGCTTGTTTGTGTTTTATTTCAAATAAAGGATTTTTTGGGTGATTGTGTTCATTTACTTTCACTTACAGCTTAGTGATGAGGGGGTGTCTCATAGACGCCTGCCATCACTAAGCTAGGACATAGTGGCAGCAATGGGCTGCTGCCTTTAACTCCTTATTACCCCGATTGCCACCGCATCAGGGCAATTGGGATGAGCCGGGAAAATTCCCGGGAATGTCGTATCTAATGGATGCAGCAATTCTGGACGGCTGCTGGCTGATTTTTTTAGGCTTGTGGGTCTCCCCGGCATGAGAATACCAGCCCCCAGCTGTGAGACTTTATCTTGGCTGGTATCAAAATTGGGGGGGACCGCACATCGTTTTTCTTTATTTATTTATTTAATTTACTGTACGATATAGACCCGGCCATGGCTATTTGTAATTGGCTGTAGTCAGACAGCTATCCTTCAGCATGGGGGCGGGTCTGCCTGCAACAAATCACAGCCACTGGTGAGCAGGGAAGAAGTGAATATGTTATGAGCCTAATGAGCGTCTGGCTCCGGAAGATGAAAGAGCTGCCGCGGCAGCAGTGTGGCTCCCGACTGGTGATCGGTGAGTATGAAGCGCTTGCTCCTACCCCTTTGCGCCCGATTCTGGTCCCCATAGACTTTATAAGGGGAGCAGTATCTGGCCAAATACCAGCCCTCCAAAAACGCGGGGACAAAACGCAAAAAGAACTGACATGCTGCAGTGGTAACCACAAAAATGCAGCTAAAAAAACTGTACTGTGCGGACAGCAAAAATGAAATCTTATAGACTTTGCTGGTGAAGGAAATTCATGCAGTTTTGAGACCAAAACTGTACCCAAAAAAATGCGCAAAAACACGGCAAAAAATGCAGCGTGCGCACATAGCCTAAATGTTTATGTTTTTATGTGATGGGGGACGTATATACAAGGATGGGGATAATATACAAGGCAGGAGGATT
This sequence comes from Anomaloglossus baeobatrachus, assembly GCF_048569485.1. Taxonomy (NCBI): domain Eukaryota; kingdom Metazoa; phylum Chordata; class Amphibia; order Anura; family Aromobatidae; genus Anomaloglossus; species Anomaloglossus baeobatrachus. Next base: position 295,500,860 of record NC_134356.1, on the reverse strand, counting down.
ATTACCAGGATGGGGTACCTTAGTAGAGAATTTGGGGACATTATCCCTATAACAGTGTTAGCAGCAAATCCTTGCCCCCAGTGTGTTGTTACATTTTTTGCTTAAAATTTTATTTCCCTATTTTCCTCCTCTAAAACCAGGGTGCGTCTTATGGTCCGGTGCGTCTTATAGTCCAAAAAATACGGTACATTTTTTTCCGCTAAAATGTTGGTTTAGACACAAATTTGTAAGTTTCCCAATAGATAATAGGACAAACGGACCTCATAATTTGTAAAGCAATTTCTCTTAAACGTGATGATATGTGGTCAAAAATTGCCATTGGGGTACATAGCAGGCACAGAAGGGAAGGAGTGTTAGTTGATTTTTGGAGCATAACTTTGTCTTGAATAGATTATGGACGCCATGTCACATTTGCAGAGCCCCTAACATGCCAGAACAGCAGAAACCCCCCAGAAGTGACCCCAATTTGGAAACTAGACCACTTAAGAAATTCATCTTGTGTTGTACTGAGCATTTTTAACCTACAGGTAATTCACAAAACTTTAATACATTTAGATGTGAAAGCAAACAATTATCGTATTTTTTCGGATTATAAGACGCACCTTTCCTCCCAAACGTTTAAGAGGAAAATAAGGGGTGAGTCTTATAATGCGACTGTAGCTTACCTGGAGGTGGAGAATGGGCGCTGTGCTGGCTGCGGTGGGAGCTCTGCTGGCTGCAGTGGGGGCTGTACTGGCTGTGGTGTGGGCTCTGCTAGCTGCGGTGGGAGCTCTGCTGGCTGTGGTGGGGGCTGTGCGGAGCAGGGCGGTGCAGCGGGTGAGATGCTCTGTTGGCGGTGCAGGCTTCAAATAATGGTGCCCAGAGTCGGCGTGTGCGCAGATGGAGCTCTCGGCTCAAGATCTCATCTGCGCACGCACAGCCTCCGGGCCTCTGATCTTCCAACAGCGGACTTAAAGGGAACCTGTCAGCAGAAATTTCCCCTAAAACCTAAAAGATTCCCCCTCTGCAGCTCCTGGGCTGCATTCTAGAAAGGTCCCTGTTATTATTGTGCCCCCTTTCTGACCAAAAAAAAAGAGTTTATAAAGTGGTACCTTTTTGGCTTTGGATTCTGTAAATGTGACACGGGGGCGGGCTGCCTGATGGCCGTTATTCTGCCCCCTGGTCCTGTATGCCGCCCCCATCGCTGATTTCCATACTTGTGGACGCCGCCCACTGCTCGAGTCATCCCCGCGCATGCCCAGTGCCCATCTCTCGTGGATGAGCACTGTGCCCAGTGTCACCGCTGGTGACGTGCGCGCAGGCTTTAGATTATGGGCGGTGCTGTGATGTTTATTACCAAGCAACCGCCCATAATCGCGGGACCGCGCATTCCCCCTCGGCCTGCTTCGTTCTGCGCAAGCGCGCTGCTGCTGAACTCACGTCACCTCCTTCCCATCTTGCCCTGAGGCAGGAAATAGATGGGATGAGCGCGGAAGCAGGAAGCACGAAGCAGGCCGAGGGGGAATGCGCGGTCCCGCGATTATGGGCGGTTGCTTGGTAATAAACATCACAGCACCGCCCATAATCTAAAGCCTGCGCGCACGTCACCAGCGGTGACACTGGGCACAGTGCTCATCCACGAGAGATGGGCACTGGGCATGCGCGGGGATGGCTGGAGCAGTGGGCGGCGTCCACAAGTATGGAAATCAGCGATGGGGGCGGCATACAGGACCAGGGGGCAGAATAACGGCCATCAGGCAGCCCGCCCCCGTGTCACATATACAGAATCCGAAGCCAAAAAGGTACCACTTTATAAACTCTTTTTTTTGGTCAGAAAGGGGGCACAATAATAACAGGGACCTTTCTAGAATGCAGCCCAGGAGCTGCAGAGGGGGAATCTTTTAGGTTTTAGGGGAAATTTCTGCTGACAGGTTCCCTTTAAGGAAAATAGCACCCGAAGGTGGCGCGTGCGCAGAGGAGATATCGGCTTGTCATTGAGCCGAGAGCTCAATCTGTGCACGTGCCAACTCTGGGCACCATTTCTTTGAAGCCCGCACCGCCGACAGAGCATGTGTGACACCTACCGCATTGCCCTGCTCCACACGGCCAGCATGGTGCCTGCAGCCAGCACAGCCCCCACCGCAGCCAGCACAGCCCCCACCACAGCGCCTGCAGCATAGCCCAACTCCAGCATCGCCCCTGTTTCCTGTGATCTCGCTCCACCACCGATGCCGCCCCCCTCCGATAAGACACCAATGGAGTATAAGACGGATTCCTTTTTTTTACCTTTTTTATCTCTAAATTTGGGGTGCCACTGAGGTAATAAAAAAGCAGAAAAACCCCAAATTATAAATATGCCAGTTTAGTGCCCACACATTGTAGCGCCCCTGTACAGTGTGCCCAGCTAGTTCTTCTGGAGACAAGTACACCATAAATTGTTAAGTTCATTCTCTCCCCACTACAATAATGTCACACACATAGTGGCTTATGGCAGTTTAGGAACAGGGGGGCTCAGAAGGAGGGTTTTTTTGGGAACGTAGACTTCAATGGATTTTATTTGGGGGGTGGGAGCATATCACTTTTCCAGAGTTTTTCTTCTTCTACCAGTAACATGGGAGGCCACCTATAATTTCAGAGACAGATGACGGACCTGTAGTAGGAGCTGGCTTTCTGCGGGATCAGTTAGATGTTTTATTGGCAACATTTTGGGGTACACAGCATTTTCTGATCGCAGTCAGTATAAAGCTGGGATCACTATCTTGTGTTCTGCACTGAGCACTTACATCGGTTTCCATGGAAATTCTCAAAAAATGTGATTCAGGTGAAAGCCTGGACAGAACCACTCACTCTGAATCACACGGAGACACTTTGGACTCCGTTTGGCATCTGCTTTGGTGGCATCTAATTTTTTTAGACATGCACAGAGCTGTGGTCAACTATAATTTTACACTAAAGAGATGCCTAAAATGATGGGACAGAGACCAGACTGAGTCCAAAGTGTCTGCATCTGCCTCATCAAATGCCAGCCGGGCCTTATTCCGATTTTTGGGAGGTAGAAGCAGTTACAAGAATAGTTTTTATCTTGATTTGTGTGCAGTTCACTGTACAGTATAATTAATAAGACGGTTTATTTTTCGGTTTGGTGAGATTACCGTGATATCAGATTTATATGTTTTTTTATGTTTTGCTTCTTATCACACAGTAAAAATGCTTTTTTTTTAATAATAATAAATTGTTTTTTTGCTGCCATGTTCTGAGAGCTGTAACTTTTATGGCATACACTGCTGTATGGGGGCTTATTTTTTCATTTGATGAGTTTGAAATTTCGGGGCCACCATTTTGAGATATACAACATTTTTTTGATTACTTTTTCTTCAGATTTTTCAGAAGCAGATTAAATAAAAAACAGGAATTCAGTTATTGTTTTTATTTTTCGCGCAGCTTACCGTGCGGTAAAAGTGATAAGACTGATTTATTCTTCGGGTCAGTACGGTTACAGGGATACCACATATATTGCTTTTTAGACTTTGCTACTTTTGCACATTAAAAACAGTATTTAAAAAAAATCTGACTTGTTTTTGTATTGCCATATTCTGAGAGCTTTTTTACTTTTTTGCCGAATGAGCCATATTAGGCTTGTTTTTTGAGACGTTTTGTCGTTTTCATTTAAGGCATTTTTTTTTACATATGGATTCTTTGATTGCTTTTTATTCACTTTTGTGTGTATCAGTATGATGAAAAAGTGTCATTTTTGCTGTTTTTTGTTATTGGCCATATATAACTCGACAATACCAATTGTGTACTTTTTTTGTTCATTTGTGTGTTAACCCAAATGCTGCATCTTTAGTGGCAAAACGGGTTTTTGTGACTTGTGTGTGCTTAATTTTTTTTCTATATATGTTATTTCATTTTTTTTACTTTTTCACTTACTTTCATTGTGGGATATGAATATTTTTCACTTTGAATGCTCAGTGGTTAGCACTGCAGTCTTGCAACGCTGGGATCCTGGGTTCAAATCCCACCAAGGACACCATCTGCAAGGAGTTTGTATATTCCCTCCGTGTTTCTGTAGGTTTCCTCCGGGTACTCCGGTTTTCTACCACACTACTGATAGGGACTTTAAATTGTGAGCCCCAATGGGGACAGTATTGCCAATGTATGTAAAGCGCTATGGAATTAATAGTGCTATATAAATTAATAATTATTATTAATTTCATGTATTGCAGTGCTATTGTACTCTTCTTACTCTGCTGGATGAAAATTGGTCAGATGTTTTATACACTCTTGTTATGCCGACCTAATGCAGAATTTGACGACAGGGGGGGGGGTATGTCACATAATGATAGGTACGCTTTTGGAGCATTATTTGTCCGCTATGTAACTTTGTAATTTAACGTGTAATTTAGGCACTATATGACAGCACTGAGGGACACCGCAGAGACAATGAGCCTCCAAGCACTTGGCTCTACAGTGCACAAAGCATCTGTAATATATGGCATCTGTTTTACAGGAGCAATTTAAAGCACCACTCAAGAGGTTTTTTTTCTTTCCCCACTGGAGTGGCGCTTTAATGTAAGCCCCCTGTCTTAGGCTGCTTTCACACATCCGGTTTTTGCTGTGCGGCACAATCCGGCTCTTTGCAGAAAAAATGCAACCGGTTTTTTTTGCCGCCGGTAGCGTTTTTTCCGCATAGACTTTAATTAGTGCCGGATTGTGCCGCATGGCCTTGCGTTCGGTCCGGTTTTTGCCGGATGCGGCATATTTAGACCATGCGGCAGCCGGATGGTACATTGCCTGGCACGTTTTTTTGTCCGGCAAAAAAAACGGCATTGCGCCGCATCCGCCCGATGCGGCGCTTTTTCCAATGCATGCTTATGGATGCCGGATGCGGCAAAAACCGCATCCGGCCGCCGCATGCGGTTTTTTTGCACTGCGCATTCTCAGTAGCGTGCCGCAACCGGCAAAAACCGGACGGGCCGCATGTAAAAACTTATGCAAAGGATGCGGTTTTTTCACCGCATCCGTTGCATAGGTTTTAGAGCCGGATTTAGCTGCACTGCAAAAAACGGATGTGTGAAAGCAGCCTTATACTAACCTTCTATTGCTGTTGCTCTGGTCAGTCTCCAGATTGTGACCTTCAGTGGTTCATGGAGGTCATAACTTGGGCATGATGAGGATGGGTCAGCAGACTGGGGGCACGTCTGCAGATGGGGGCCACACTCAGACATCGGAAGGGGACCAAATTGTGGTTTTCCCATTACTATGGAGGTATGATCACACACGGTTTCTTTTTTTTTGCAACGTTTTTGTCTGCATGATAAACAGTGTTGGCAAGAAAAAAAGTTGAGAACATTACATATGTATTATGCATTGAATTGAGGGGCAAAAGGCTTAAAGACTAGTGTTGAGCGAGCATGCTTGTCACTACTCGGTACTCGCACGAGTATCACTGTACTCGGGCTACTCGGCGGGGACCGAGTAATTTCGTGATACTCGTGCTGTACTCGTGGTCTTCATGTTGGCGCTCTTTTTAGAGCCAGCCCTTATGCAGGGATTGGCTGGCAGACCGCAATGCCACAGCCCTGTTGTGGAATTGCAGTGATTGGCCGGCCCTCACAGCATGACCGTGCCTTTAGCCCGACACTTCCCCGCTCGGCTACGGCCCCTCCCGCACTCCACTCCGCGTGTATATATATATATGCACGCTTACACACACACGCACGTTTTTTTTGTTTAATTTACAGTTTTATGGTTTCTACATGCTGCCGGGGTCATTTCAGAATAATACTCGGGTCTCCCATAGGATAACATTGGGCTCGGTGCTCGGGCCGAGTACACGAGTATTTTAATATGCTCGGCCCGAGCCTCGAGCTCACGAGCATTTTAGTACTCGCTCATCACTATTAAAGACCTGATATGCTATGTCTAAGGGGGGAAAGCTCATATTTTGCTGGCAAAAAAGCACATTGTGTGAACAGGCACTGATAGCAGGACAGGAGCCAGCCTTACTAGTGGCGCTTATCTCCTATTTTGGCAATGTCTCGCTTCCTTCATAGTAGCCCTGGAGGAATTCCCACCATAGTATAGCAGTTTCTGAGCCTCGCTCCTCATACACATGAAGCCCACAGCAGACACCAGCCATTACCTGGCCTGCAGGACTAGCCAGGCAGATAATTAGGTAGCCCACTTTGGCGGGGTCTCAGTAACATCCCCCTCCAGGAAGGAATCACAAAGCGCGTCCCGCCGTGCGCCCGGTGCAGGTGAAGGCGGGAGTGGGACAGCGCAGCGCACTAACTGTACCTTGCAGGGCGCCGGGGGAGGGGCTGTGGGCGGGGCCACAGCTGGGCGCTAGTGCGGCACACAGGACTAAGGGCGCCGCTGATTGGCTGCCTGGAGATGTCACGTCTCGGGGCGCCAGAATAGAAGTTGCAGCGGGATGTTGTAGAGAAGTGAGAACGTTCCATTACAGCCGGTCCGAGCAGTGCTGGTGCGGGCAGTGGCGGGTGATGTGCCGGTAGACGAGCCACACGGGGCTGGATTCTAGCAGATCGCTGACCCCAGCGCCTCCGTGCCTTATCCCGGGACAGTGCAGGAGGTAAGTCACCCATCAGCCATCCGTGTAACCATGCAGCGGTGTATGTGCCAAGTGGGCGCCCTTTTAGCCTCCACATAGGCGCCCGGGTCGGGATTACCCAGCACTTGTTGCTGTGTGCTGTTAACCGCTTACCTGCTGGTTTCGATTTTCCCTCCATTCGCTGGGCAGCAGGCGCCTCCCTGTGCGCGGCACGGAAGGGGTTAACTCTCCTTGCACGATGTGCGACTCCCCAGGGTTTCAAGTTACACTCACTTCACCAGTCTTCCCGGGATTTGGCCATTTCCTTTGCGCCAAAATAAGCAGCCCCAAAGTTCTGGAGATCAGGCGCCCAATCTGCCGCGGCCACAGCCCGGTCACATCTGGTGGCCCCTGTGCTCCATTCCTCCATGATCTGATGACAGGGCTCACTGTGCCACATCTGCTTCATTCCTAGACATGGAGGCAACAGGCTGCCTGTCACTGAAAGACCTGAGCACCAAGAAGGGCAAGAACGAGCAAGACAAGGATGCCAGGAGCGCCCAGAAGGTAAGGGCATGTGCCACCTACCACTCCGGGGAGGCCTCAGTGCCAAGCATGGGTGATAGAGTCCGGGGTGAAGGTAGCACTCATAGTGGGGGTGGGGCACACTCACCTTGTGTGGCTGTAGTGTCAATATTTACTATTAATGCTACATACATGACCGCACTAAGGCTGGGAACACTCACCATCTCCGGCAGAGTGTACACTCACCTTGTGTGGCTATATTGTCAATATTTACTATTAATGCTACATACATGACCGTACTAAGGCTGGGAACACTCACCATCTCCGGCAGAGTGTACACTCACCTTGTGTGGCTATATTGTCAATATTTACTATTAATGCTACATACATGACCGTACTAAGGCTGGGAACACTCACCATCTCCGGCAGAGTGTACACTCACCTTGTGTGGCTGTATTGTCATTATTTACTATTAATGCTACATACATGACCGTACTAAGGCTGGGAATACTCACCATCTCCGGCAGAGTCTCCACTCACCTTGTGTGGCTGTATTGTCATTATTTACTATTAATGCTACATACATTACCGCACTAACGCTGGGAACACTCACCATCTCCAGCAGAGTGTACACTCACCTTGTGTGGCTGTATTGTCATTATTTACTATTAATGCTACATACATGACCGCACTAAGGCTGGGAACACTCACCATCTCCGGCAGAGTCTACACTCACCTTGTGTGGCTATATTGTCAATATTTACTATTAATGCTACATACATGACCGCACTAACGCTGGGAACACTCACCATCTCCAGCAGAGTGTACACTCACCTTGTGTGGCTATATTGTCATTATTTACTATTAATGCTACATACATGACCGCACTAAGGCTGGGAACACTCACCATCTCCGGCAGAGTCTACACTCACCTTGTGTGGCTATATTGTCATTATTTACTATTAATGCTATATACATGACCGCACTAAGGCTGGGAACACTCACCATCTCCGGCAGAGTGTACACTCACCTTGTGTGGCTATATTGTCAATATTTACTATTAATGCTACATACATGACCGCACTAAGGCTGGGAACACTGACCATCTCTGGCAGAGTGTACACTCACCTTGTGTGGCTATATTGTCAATATTTACTATTAATGCTACGTACATGACCGCACTAACGCTGGGAACACTCACCATCTCCGGCAGAGTCTACACTCACTATGTGTGGCTATATTGTCAATATTTACTATTAATGCTACATACATGACCGCACTAAGGCTGGGAACACTCCCAAATCTCCGGCAGAGTGTACACTCACCTTGTGTGGCTGTATTGTCAATATTTACTATTAATGCTACATACATGACTGCACAAAGGCTAGGAACACTCCCAAATCTCCAGCAGAGTGTACACTCACCTTGTGTGGCTATATTGTCAATATTTACTATTAATGCTACATACATACATGACCGCACAAAGGCTAGGAACACTCACCATCTCTGGCAGAGTGTACACTCACCTTGTGTGGCTATATTGTCAATATTTACTATTAATGCTATATACATGACCGCACTAAGGCTGGGAACACTCACCATCTCCGGCAGAGTGTACACTCACCTTGTGTGGCTATATTGTCAATATTTACTATTAATGCTACATACATGACCGCACTAAGGCTGGGAACACTGACCATCTCTGGCAGAGTGTACACTCACCTTGTGTGGCTATATTGTCAATATTTACTATTAATGCTATATACATGACCGCACTAAGGCTGGGAACACTGACCATCTCCAGTAGAGTCTACACTGTCTTATCAAAAATATTTAGTAAACAACTATATATAATATAAGTTTAAGAGGAGAGAGATCATTAGTGATGAGCAAGCACTGCAGTACTCAGGACGAGCCGTTGGTGCTTAGATGGGCACGACTCATGTACAGAGTGTAATGGATGTCAATGGGGGCTCAACGTTTTTCTGGGAAATCTTCCAGAAAGATGTTCAGGTCCCCGTGGAGTTCCATTACACTCGGGTACTCGAGCATGGTAGTGCTCACTCATCACTAATTATGGATAACCTTTTGCTTTATAGCGCTGGGGTCCTAGGTTTAAATTCTACAAATGACGACAACATCTGCAAGAAGTTTGTATGTTCTCCCTGTGCTTGTGACGCTTTCCTCCAGGTTCTCTTGTGTCTTCCCACACTCTAAAAACTGATAGGGAATCTAGCTTATGAGCCCCAATGGGGACAGTGATGGTGTCTGTCTATTTATTTTACTCATTTATATAGCACTGTTAATTCTAGTGCTTTACAGATGCTATCATCACTGTTCCCATTGGGCTCACAATCTAAATTCCCTATCAGTATCTCTTTGGAGTGTGGGAGGAAACCGGAGTACCCGGAGGAAACCAACGCAAACACGGGGAGAACATACAAACTCCTTGCAGATGGTGTCCTTGGTGGGATTTGAACCCAGCCCTAGAAAGCCACAGTGCTAATCACTGAGCCACTGTGTTGCCTGTTTAATTACTGACACTATATAAATGAGTAATATAAATATATGGCTCTCACAAAGTGATAATGACATGCCCACCAGGGCCGTGGGACACTCGGGACTGGGCCGATCCTGTTTGGGAGGTCACGGCGGCAGGGCCTGACTCCGTGACCCTGGCGGGGCCATTTTAAATGGGGGGTAGGGGGAGATATTTACAGGGGCATGAGTCGTGACGCCACCTGTTCTATTCGGCAATGTATGGCTGATGCTGCTGGATGGGACTGCTGGGGCAGATGGTGATGCAGCAATGATCGTACAGCTCCCCACAGGTGGAGCAGGGCCCCAGAGCAGAATGCTTAGTCCTCAGCAGGTGAAGTGTTTGTGTGACGCCCTGGCAAAACCAGGTAGTCACAAAAGTGTCCATCCTCCTTGTCACCACCAAAAACCCACACCCAGGCACAACACACAGCCATTAAAGCCTAGCCATGCCCTCGTGATAATAAGGACACACCAGTGGGCGGGATCAGGCGGATGAGAACGCCCACCTAGGGGTCCTGAGCTGTCAGAGGTGAGAACACAACAGATCAAGTTCAGGTTTTGAAGTGTAGACAGTCAAGTGCGGACTGAGCAGTGTAGTCAGGGATAGGGGCTCTTGGACTACCCGGCTAGGTGGCAGACAGTGAACAGGGCCACAGGCGACGGAGATCCGGTCGCGGGAGACCTAAAATGGACCGGGCAGGGTTGTAGCCCGCCGGTGCCGACAGCGGGAATCCGGTCCGGAGGCCATGCACAGTCGGGGTACCTGGACCCTAGGGCGAGGAAGGTTGCAAGCCCCCTTGTCAATTGAGCAGCCGGGGACAAGGTTTCAGGCCTTGTTCTATAGAAGCCCAGAGAGTGAAACGGAAGCTCAATGCGGGGGATAGGGTGTCCGTCAGAACCCACAGAGATCCCAAGGGCAGTACACGGAGCAGAGCACCACAGCTTCGTACATTGTTTAATGGGAACTTGTCGGATAACTCAAGCTGCTCAAACAATGAGCACCTTGAATCAGAGCCTCACTCCAATATTGCAGATGTAAAGGTATCACTCTGGGAAAACCTACTTTAAAACAGCAGCCAGAGATAAGGTGACTAGGATGACTAGTCCAGGAGGCCAGTCCCTGGTTTCTTCTCCCTGCCCCTCCTGCAATGTGTATGTGAGGGTGGGCAGGAATTGGTGGAGACCTGTCTCTGTGACTAGTCATCCTTGGCTGGGGTTTCCATGTATGTCACAGCATTTCAGAGTAAATTATATTTGTCTGCAATAACTGAGCCAATCACTGATTTACGCTGCTCGTGATTCTGGCAGCAAGAATCAGCTGACAAGTTCACTTTACTGATCACTGATTTACTGATTCTAGTAATCACCGGCAGCCATAAATAGAGCTCAGCAAAGGGCTTCACAGACCGCTGATCCAGCAGCTATGTTTGTAGTCCATGGTCATCATAGCACGCCTACTACCTGCAGCATCCCTGGTACTTCTGATTAGTAGGCATTGCAATGACAAGCGGGACTAAAAGACGCACAAGGGATGCTGTGGGCATTGGAGGGTTCAGTGGCCACAGACTACCGACATAAATTTTGTAAATGTTTTTCCTCTGCTCTTATTTGTGGCCACTGCCGAGAACTGAAATACTACAGTGAGCTACCGATGTGGCTACTGAACCAGGCTCCTGTGAATCTCTTTGTTGACATCTAGCCACTAAATGTATAGAGCTGTGTTATATTGCTCGTACAATGCTTAGAGCCGGTTGCTGCCGCGGCAGACATTAACTGTTCAGTGGGGATACTGGGTATGGGACACAAACCAACCCCATATTGATGACCTAATCCGCGGAAAGGCCACCAGTATGGCATCAATGCCTTTCCAGTGACGTCTTTCATTGTCTCCTGGATATCTCTGACCTTTGTTAGCACAAGCTATATGTGAGTCATCATTGCTAAATACATGTCTCACATGTGATTCACCAAACTACTAAACAGGACTGATATTCATACGTAGTAAATCTTCAACAATTATTTTCTTTTTTTATTTTCTAAGGAGAATATGTGTGAACGATTCAGGATAAGCCCAAAGGTGCCGTTGAAATGGGAACCTATTGATTTATCAAAACACAAAGGCCTGACGCCTGAAAGAAATCCAATCACCCCGGTAAAAGTGGTTGGTAGGCCTCCTGCTGATCCATGGACCCCCACTGCCAATCTGAAGATGCTTAGTAGCGTTGCTAGCCCAGAAATCCGGGACAGAGAGAAGAAGAAAGAGCTATTCCGGCCTATTGAAAACAATGAGCAAGATGATCCCGGACTTGATGCTCAACAGGTATGATGGAGAAGTCGTCTGCATGATTTCTGGTCGACGATTACATTGAATCTACATGTGCATTTCCCAACGTTATACTCCTATCTATGTAGTTCTTCAAGTTCACATATAGTTTAGGAGCCAGGGAGAAAAGCTGAAATGTGTTCTTTTACCAGAGCGTGTCCCATACAGGAGGGAAGGCACATATGATATTTAAAGAGGTTGTTCACTACTTTACCATTATAGCCTTAGCCCCCTGATGAAGCCCCAGACATGGTGAAACATGTTGAGTAGGCTATTAGTTAGCTTTTATTAGGCAGGGTAGGGCAATATCACTCTGACAATTATTGTAGGACAGTTGTTCACTTACTCATAGTGTCCGGTCCGCGGCCGGATACATGTTTTAGTATATGTTTAATTGCTCTACCTGCTACTGATTTTAGATTGATCTGCGTTAATTTGTTAGGATTAAAAGTTAAGTTTCATTAATCTTTAGTTTAGGGTACCTCTAGTTGCCCTTTGGGCAAATTGTGTTTCCATACAGGAGGGAAGGCACATATGATATTTAAACAGGTTGTCCACTACTTTAACATCAAAGGCTTATCCTTGGAATAGGTCATCAATGTCTGATTGGTCAGGGCCCCTACCAATCAGATGTTTTCTATGTCGGTGGCAGGAAATGCTCAGTTCTGGAGCTGCTCCGTCAACGGATAGCAGCCGGGCACTGCACATCTGTATCCTATTGATTTGAAAGAGAGGCGGATGCTCAGTACCCCACTGTAGTCAAAATCAGAAGACTGGGCAGCTTCACACTGAGAAATGCCTGCTGGCACCGAGAACAGCTATTAGGTGGGGGGCCAGGTATAGGACCACGTCCGATCATGCATTGATGACCTATCCTAAGGATAAGCATATTAAAGTAGTGGCAAACTCTTTAACTATAGGTGCCAATACTAGTAGAGACAGTTGATCAATGACTGTTTCTCTTCTTGGTCACCACAGCACTGGGATGATGGCAGGTGGGTGTATCTGTTGTCTGTCTATAGCACTTGCTAACATAATGCACCTTTATGTTCAGATGCATGTGTCTATGGTAATACTCGCTTATATGCAAACTGACCTCTTGTCTGGCACCCTTGGTGACGGCAAAGTTTGCCTTGTCTTATTTACCATGGCCAGATCTGCCAACTTTAAACTTTTTACATTTGACTCTGATTATATAAGTCTGTCTTCACCACAATGCAATATAAGTGCTTGGTCACATTTCTAATACCGAAAATAAATGATATTATATTAATTATTTTCTTCTTACTTCCCAGTTTGAAAATGTTGATGATATGGATGACTTGGAAAAGAGACCAAGCAGAAAGCAAAAGAGTTTGGGTCTGCTATGTCAAAAGTTTTTAGCTCGATATCCTAGCTATCCTTTATCTGCTGAAAAAACAACCATTTCCTTGGATGAAGCTGCTTCAAGCCTTGGTAAGTTTAGAGCCCACCATATACATCGGCTTTCAGCTGATCAATGGTTCAACCAGTCATTTGGCTGGCAGCCATCTTTTCTGGCTTTCCCGTGGTTGAGCACCCCTGTGTCCTCTACGAGATCTGTCACCAAACATATCAGCTTACCTTTTGGAGAACAATGTGATCAAGGGTTAGAAATCGGACATGCCTCATTGACATCTCCCCCGACATTAGGGTGGTTGGCTTCCCCCGTGCACATTAGGCCATCGATATTGGCGTGTGCTGCCTACATAAGTACAGTGTCTATGAAGGGAATTACATATCGTAGATATTTAGATATCACCTTCTTGTTTGTATGTGTAATTTGGAATATTTTTTTATATTAAACTTGATGTTTCACCTTACAGGGGTTGAGCGTAGACGGATCTATGACATTGTGAATGTTCTGGAGTCACTACATTTAGTGAGTCGTGTGGCAAAGAATCAATACTGCTGGCATGGCCAGGACAACTTAAATGAAACTTTAAAAAATCTGCTGCGGGAAGGCGAGAGACAAAAATACAGTGCACAGATTGCCTACTTTCAACATAAAGACTTTGGTACGGAGCAGAGAAAAGATCATTCCATCATTAATCAACCTTCCCTATCAATAGAACAGGACTGCCCATCAGGTAAGGGATGAAGCGATACCGGTTCATAGAAAACATGTTGTTGGTTTTTTGTTTTTTTTTTTGTTTTGTTTTTTTTCAATCCTATAATTTTTTCTGGAAAAATCCGTATACGTTCAACTTCTTGCCTTCTTCTCCTAGCTTCAGCGAGCAGCCGCAAGGATAAATCGCTGAGGATCATGAGCCAGAAATTTGTCATGCTGTTCCTTGTGTCCACAACCAAAATCATCACTCTTGAGATCGCTGCCAAAATACTGATTGAAGAGAGCCAAGATCTTTCTGATCACAGCAAGTTTAAAAGTAAGCATTAGCAACATTCTTGTAAAGGCCGCTTTACACGCTGCGACGTCGCTAGCGATAGCACCCGCCCCCGTCGTTCGTGCGTCACAGGCAAATCGCTGCCCGTGGCGAACAATATCGCTGGTACGCGTCACACATACTTACCTGCCTAACGATTTCGCTGTTGGCGGCGAACGACTTTTTTTTTTTTTTTAAGGGGGGCGGTTCATGCGGCGTCACAGCGACGTGAGACAGCAGGCCACCAATAGAAGCGGAGGGGCAGAGAGCAGCCACATGAACTTCACTCCCACCTCGTTGCCGGAGGACGCAGGAAAGCTGTTCGTCGTTCCCGGGGTGTCACACGTAGCGATGTGTGCTGGTGCTGCCTCAGGAACGACGAGCAACCTGCGTCCCAAACAAGCAACGATATTTTGAAGATGAACGATGTGTCAACAATCAACGATTTGGTGAGTATTTGGGCTCGTTAGCGGTCGCTCGTAGGTATCACACGCAACAACGTCACTGACGAGGCCGGATGTGCGTCACGAATTCCGTGACCCCCAAAGATATCTCGTTAGCTATGTTGTTGCGTGTAACGGGGCCTTAAGACGTGACTCTATATGCTCCCAAAGTAGACACCAAGCCTCCCATGATTCTGATCTGAACTAAGATCACCATATGGTAATGATTAGTTTTTGTTCAGTAGAGAAGTGATAAGGGCTAGAATGAAGGCATATAATAGCCGTGTGAATTGGAAAAGGTGATATCTGTGGTAGAGATAATGGATTTAATGTGAACCTGCAATAGCCATTATAATTCAGAAACTAATATTACCTTGATATAAATCTGGTGGACAACTGGCCATAAACCTCTAATAGCCGTCAGCCAAAAACCCATTCAGCTGTCATTATTTCTCTCAACTCTGGCCTAAATACACATTCTCAGTTTCAGGAGAGGGGTAAGACTTTTCTCAGTGTGTTTTACCTTTTTGTGCAAGTATTCTTCAATGTTTTATGCTAAGTCACCAACAAAGCAACATCTCTTTCCCCATATAGCCAAGGTACGACGTCTGTATGACATTGCTAATGTTTTGACCAGTCTTGGCCTCATCAAAAAGGTCCACGTTACTGAAGAACGTGGCAGAAAACCTGCATTCAAGTGGATTGGACCTGTTGATTTCAAGAATGATAGTGGTGAGCTACTTTCCTTAAAATAGCCACTCTAGAAGTAGGTATTATGTATTAATAACTTTCATTTACTATTTAGAAGCATGCTTAATTTACAATTTATATTTTATTTCTTTATCGTTCCTTATGGGAGACCCAAACCATGGGTGTATAGCTACTGCCTCCGGAGGACACACAAAGTACTACACTCAAACGTGTAGCTCCTCCCTCCGGCTATATACACCCCCTGGATGACAATCTACCCAGTTCATTGCTTTGTGTTTCAGGAGGTCACACACACTTGCATTCTCTGATATTTTTCATTTTTATTTTTAAAGATTTGGAAGAAAAGCGGGTCCAGTCTGGACTCCCGGCATGTCCCTTCACGCCCCACTCTGCGGGGTGCTGTTAAGGTTGACTTTAAGGCTGGAGCCTTCACATGCCGAGCTCCTTCGCATCCTCTGTCGAGGCTCTGTTTGAAGTGGGAGCCATCACGGTCCTCTCTGCTTGCAGGAGGCCGGCTTCATCCGCAGCCCTGTCTGGTCCCTGCTGGAAGGAGCGTTTACCCCCCTCTCCAGGGACATGGCCCTGCGTCTCAAGAGCTAAGTATTGAGACGTTTTTCAGGGGTCCCGGGTACTTTTATTTGGGGGACAGTATGTGTTGTAACTTTACTGTAAATTTCGGCCGGTTCTGGGAGTTTCCTCTGAGAACCGCGCCGAAGGTGCCTGCTGCTCGGCCGCGTTTTGAAATCTAGGCCCCGGCTTCAGTTTGGGCCTAGTTTCGTTTTCGGCTCCCTGCATGTTTTGCATACGGCGCCGCCCACCGCCCGGCCAGCAGAGGGGAGGACTCTCCTCTCTGGAGAGATGTGCCCTCCCCTGTACCTCGTCCTGTATCTCTCTGCCCCCCGTTTTTCCCGCTCCTGGGCTTATACACGCCCCCCCTCCTCCTCCCAGCGCCATTTTCTCAGCGTTCTTACACTGGACGGCGCTGGGAGCTGCAGCTGTTGCTGTTTTGGGAAAGCTGTCGCTTCACTGGGACTTGGAGCTGTGGAATCCGGAGGGCACACAGAGAGTGGTGTGGTAAGCCACAACCTCTGGTTGTGGGCTTTTTATATACACTTTCAGGCATTCTACAGGAGTGTTTTATTGACATGTATGCTTTTTGCACTGCATGTAAGCGCATTCTGCCAGAGCCGAGCACATTCCCACATTGTGATGCCTGTGCTAATATGGTTGTGTCTCAGCCTAGAGCCTCCTCAGGGGTCCCCTCGGCTGCTCCGGCCCTGGTAGCTGAACCCCCGGCTTGGGTAGCATCTTTTTCACAAGCTATTTCCCAGTCTTTTGCCGACTCCATGGGGCAGCTGTCCCGGACACTGCTGTCTATGCATCAGCCCCCCCCTCAGAGTGTCTCTGCTGCTCAGAGCTCTGCGGAGCCCTCAGAGCATGTTCTAGGTCCCAGTCCCCCTAAACGGAGACGTAGGGACCCTTCTCCTCCCTCGTCCCACGGCTCTGATTCACGTGCCGACGTGCAGGGCGAGGGGGATTCGTTTACTGTGGGCTCAGACGCTACTTCTATGTACCCCATTGATTTGTCTGAGGGTGATGCGGATGTTAGTGACTTGATTGCGTCCATTAACTCCGTTCTGAACCTCAACCCACCAGAGTCAGAGGAACAAACCTCTCTGGTAGAGGTACACCAGTTTACCTCACCTAAGAAAGCTAAAAGTATGTTTTTTAACCACTCCAGCTTTCAGACCACTGTTAACAAGCCCAGGGCCTGTCCTGACAAACGCTTTCTGAAGCGTAGTTCAGATGACCGTTTTCCTTTTCCACCAGAGGTGGTTAAGGAATGGGCCCAGTCCCCAAAGGTAGACCCTCCGGTGTCCAGAATCTCAGCCCGCACAGTCGTAGCTGTGGCTGATGGCACTTCTCTTAAAAATCCCACTGACCGCCAGGTTGACCTTCTGGCCAAGTCTGTATATGAGGCGGCAGGAGCCTCGTTCTCCCCGTCTTTTGCGGCAGTATGGGCTTTTAAGGCAGTCTCTGCCTCTCTGGCGGAGATGCATTCACTCACCAGGGACTCTATTCCTGAGATGGATGCCTTAACTTCTCAAGCTTCGGCTTTTGCATCCTACGCCATGTCTCCCATCCTGGAGGCTTCTCACCGCACGGCGGTGGCCTCCGCTAACTCCCTCGCGATCCGCAGGATCTTGTGGCTTCGAGAGTGGAAAGCAGACGCTTCCTCTAAGAAGTACCTTGCGAGTCTCCCTTTTGCTGGGTCCCGGCTGTTTGGGGAACAGCTGGATGACATAATTAAGGAAGCTACTAGCGGAAAGAGTACTTCCTTGCCGCAAACTAAGGCCAGGAAACCGGTCCAGAGCAGGAACCAATCGAATTTTCGTTCCTTTCGTTCCTCTAACTGGTCAGCCTCTAAGCCCTCGACCTCGTCCACTACCGCAGCCAAGGATCGTAAACCCAACTGGCGCGCAAAGCCGCGTCCTCAAAAGGCCGGAGGAGCCGCTGCCACTAAGGCAGCCTCCTCTTGACTATCTGGCTACGCCAGCAACGTCCTTGGTCGGTGGCAGGCTCTCCCACTTTGGCGACGTGTGGTTTCAACACGTCTCCGATCAGTGGGTGCGGGATATCATCTCCCACGGCTACAGGATAGAATTTTCTTCCAGCCCGCCAAACAGATTTTTTCTGTCCACCCCCCCCCCCCTGCTCCAAAGCCGCCGCCTTCTCTCAGGCCGTGGCATCCCTGCAGGCCAACGGTGTAATTGTTCCGGTTCCCACCCGGGAACGGTTCAGCGGTTTCTACTCAAACCTCTTTCTAGTCCCCAAAAAGGACGGTTCCTTCCGGCCCATCCTGGATCTCAAGCTTCTCAACAAGCACGTTCAGGTGCGGCACTTTCGCATGGAATCTCTGAGATCGGTCATTGCCTCAATGACCCAAGGAGATTTTCTGGCATCCATCGACATCAGAGATGCCTATCTGCATGTTCCTATTGCGGTTTCGCACCAGCGTTGGCTACGCTTTGCAATCGGAGAGGAACATTTCCAATTCGTGGCTCTCCCCTTCGGCCTAGCCACGGCCCCTCGAGTATTCACCAAGGTCATGGCAGCAGTGGTTGCGGTCCTGCACCTCCAGGGGTTGGCAGTGATTCCTTACCTGGACGACCTTCTAGTCAAGGCCTCATCCAGTGCAGACTGCCAGCGGAGTGTCTCGCTCACTCTCGCCATTCTAGTCCAGTTCGGGTGGCTTGTCAATTTGCCCAAGTCCACTCTTCCAACCCAGAAACTCGAGTACCTAGGGATGCAATTCGAGACTCTGCCGGCACTTGTGAAGCTGCCCTTAGTCAAACAGCAGTCTCTTCGTCTGGCGGTACGCTCTCTGCTGAGGCACCGCCGTCATTCCATCAGACACCTCATGCGGGTGCTGGGTCAGATGGTGGCGTCAATGGAAGCGGTTCCCTTTGCTCAGTTCCATCTGCGTCCCCTGCAGCTGGACATCCTCCGCTGTTGGGACAAGCGGATCTCTTCCTTGCACAGGCTGGTGGCTGTGTCGCCACAAACCAGGAGCTCTCTTCAGTGGTGGCTTCGGCCCCTCTCTCTGTCACAGGGACGCTCCTTCCTGACTCCGTCCTGGGTAATCCTCACCACGGATGCCAGTCTCTCCGGTTGGGGAGCAGTATTTCTCCATCACCGAGCACAGGGCACTTGGACTTCGTCCGAATCAGCCCTCTCTATCAATGTGCTGGAGATCAGAGCTGTGTTTCTAGCTCTCCTAGCCTTCCACCACCTGTTGGTGGGCAAGCACATCCGAGTCCAGTCAGACAACGCGACAGCGGTTGCCTACATCAATCACCAGGGCGGGACTTACAGCCGTCTGGCGATGCTGGAGGTTCAACGAATCCTCCAGTGGACGGAGGACTCGAAGTCCACCATATCTGCAGTCCACATCCCAGGCGTAGAAAACTGGGAGGCCGATAATCTCAGCCGTCAAACCGTAGACGGCGGCGAGTGGGCCCTGCATCCGTCAGTGTTCAAATCACTCTGCCGCAAGTGGGGCACTCCAGAGGTAGATCTAATGGCATCCCGGCACAACAACAAGGTTCCGGTTTACGTGGCTCGCTCCCACGATCCTCAAGCCTTCGCAGCAGACGCACTGGTTCAAGATTGGTCTCAGTTCCGTCTGGCCTATGTGTTTCCCCCTCTAGCGCTCTTGCCCAGGGTTCTGCGCAAGATCAGAATGGAGGGCCGTCGAGTCATGCTCATTGCTCCGGACTGGCCCAGGCGAGCGTGGTACCCAGACCTGCTCCGTCTGTCCGTAGAGGTGCCGTGGCGTCTCCCGGACCGCCCAGACCTTCTCTCTCAAGGTCCGTTCTTCCGCCAGAATTCTGCGGCTCTCAGATTGACGGCGTGGCTCTTGAGTCCTGGATCCTAACGGCTTCAGGCATTCCCTCTGAGGTCATCTCCACCATGACTCAGGCTCGGAAGTCTTCCTCGGCCAAGATTTACCACAGGACTTGGAAAATTTTCCTGTCCTGGTGTCGTTCGTCCGGCCATGCCCCTTGGCCGTTCTCCTTGCCGACCATCCTGTCTTTTCTACAGTCCGGTCTACAGCTAGGACTGTCCCTCAATTCCCTTAAGGGACAGGTGTCGGCTCTGTCGGTATTGTTCCAGCGGCGTATCGCCCGACTGGCTCAGGTGCGCACCTTCATGCAGGGCGCATCTCACATCATTCCTCCTTACCGGCGGCCCTTGGATCCCTGGGACCTTAATCTGGTCCTCACGGCCTTACAGAAACCCCCCTTTGAGCCTCTCAGGGAAGTTCCCTTGTCTAGACTTTCACAGAAAGTTGTTTTTCTAGTAGCCATAACTTCTCTCAGGAGAGTTTCGGATTTGGCTGCGCTCTCTTCAGAATCCCCCTTTTTGGTGTTTCACCAAGACAAAGTGGTTCTTCGTCCGACTCCGGACTTTCTCCCTAAGGTGGTGTCTCCTTTCCACCTTAACCAGGACATTTCATTGCCTTCTCTTTGTCCGGCCCCGGTGCATCGCTTTGAGAAGGCGTTGCACTCCTTAGATTTGGTGCGGGCGCTCCGAATCTATGTGTCACGCACCGCTGTTTTTAGGCGGTGCACATCTCTTTTTGTGCTAACCACTGGTCAGCGCAAGGGTCTCGCTGCTTCTAAACCGACTCTAGCTCGTTGGATCCGGTCGGCTATCTCCGATGCCTACCAGTGTTCTCAGGTGCCTCCCCCGCCGGGGATTAAGGCGCACTCGACCAGAGCTGTCGGTGCCTCCTGGGCTTTCAGGCACCAGGCTACGGCTCAGCAGGTTTGTCAGGCTGCCACATGGTCCAGTCTGCACACTTTTTCGAAGCACTACCAGGTGCATGCTCATGCTTCGGCAGATGCGAGCTTGGGCAGATGCATTCTTCAGGCGGCTGTCGCCCATTTGTGAAGTTAGGTTTTGCCTACTTCTCAGTTGGTTTTTTTCCCGCCCATGGACTGCTTTGGAACGTCCCATGGTTTGGGTCTCCCATAAGGAACGATAAAGAAAAAGAGAATTTTGTTTACTTACCGTAAATTCTTTTTCTTGTAGTTCCGACATGGGAGACCCAGCACCCTCCCTGTTGCCTGTTGGCAGTTTTTTGTTCCGTGTGTTTCACCGGCTGTTGTTAGTAGACAGAGTTCTGGTCTTTCCGAGTTTTACTCTTTCTCTACTTATGGGTGGATGTCCTCCTTCAGCTTTTGCACTGAACTGGGTAGATTGTCATTCAGGGGGTGTATATAGCCGGAGGGAGGAGCTACACGTTTGAGTGTAGTACTTTGTGTGTCCTCCGGAGGCAGTAGCTATACACCCATGGTTTGGGTCTCCCATGTCGGAACTATAAGAAAAAGAATTCACGGTAAGTAAACAAAATTCTCTTTTTTTGGCAAATTGCACTGATATAAGCCCTTGATGTTTATAAGATAATTGTATTTTCCCTTCCAGACCAAAAGTTGGAAGTCGCAGCCATCTCTTTATCACCAGGTTTGAAGAGAGATGCTACAGCGGAGAACAGCAAGCAGCAGAGATTGCTCCGTCACTCATCATTTAATCATATTCAGTCCATTAATACTGTGAAGAGGAAGGTCTGTTCCGAGCCAAGTAGTCCACACAAAGCACGGGAAGGTAAAATGGGAACAAATATTTCTAATATATGTATTAATATTTTCCTTCTCAAATGAAGGTGGAAAAAGTAGTCTTACGTGAAATCTACTGATACATAAAGGAAAAAAATAATCTAAAAGGTCGTAACACTTCTCCACATAGGTATTACATAGGCTTGTCAACCATGTTCTGGTTAGATAAGGGTCATTTGAAAAGTAAATCTAACCACCTGCTTGTTTTTGTTTATCTTCTGTCTCCCCCTCTTCTTTGATTTGATTCCTCTTCTTCATAGAGCCAAAGAAGAGAGCAGATAGATGGAAAACAAGCAGGTGGGAAGGTGAATTTACATGTTTGGGCACATCATGATGCACCAAGCTCCTGTACTCAACCCGTCATTCTGTGCTGACAGTCCCTTTAAAGGGAGTATTTGATTGAATATAAAAAAAGGGGGAAAATAAAGTAAATGAGAGAGCTTTGGTGCACCCTTTAGGTGGCCCAAGGATTGGTGCACAATTCCCTGCCCCTTCCATTATGGTGATTGAGTGCATCCGCTTTGGAGCGCTGCCTTCTCTTACCCCAGCCCTGCACATACTGACTCTGCAGGGACCAAGAGCAGTTTCAATGTGTTCTCACCTCTCTCCTGTGTGTAGCAACCGCTCGCTGCACACAAACACAAAGCAGCAAGTGTGTGTGTGTGTGTGTGTGTGTGTGCCCATCCATCTCCTGTGTGTAGCAACCTTCCCCAATTTCCCCCCCCCCCCCCTTGCTGCTGTGTGATCCTGTTTGCAGCAAATGGCCGCTACAGACAGGAGAGAGAGAGATGAGGATGCACCTGTACACACTGACGCTGTATGTGATCTTGGACCCTGCAGCATCAGTGTGTGCAGAGCTGGGGATTTAAGGGTGCTTTACACGCTGCGATATTGATATCGATATCGCTAGCGAGCGTACCCGCCCCCGTCTGTTGTGCGTCACGGGTAAATTGCTGCCCTTGGTGCACAACATCGCTTAGACCCGTCACACGGACTTACCTTCCTTGCATCGTCGCTGTGGCCGGCGAACCGCCTTCTTTCTAAGGGGGCGGTTCGTGCAGTGACGTCACATGGCAGCCATCCAATAGAAGCGGAGGGGCGAAGATGAGCGGAACGAACATCCCGCCCACCTCCTTCTTTCCTCATTGCGGGCGGCCGCAGGTACGAGGTTGTTCCTCGTTCCTGCGGTGTCACACATAGCGATTTGTGCTGCCACAGGAACGACAAACAACCTCGCTGCTCGATTTTTGGTAAATGAACGACGTATCGCCGACCAACAATTTTTGCCTCTTTTGTGATCGTGTTTTAGGTCGCTCCAGCCTGTCGCACGCTGCGATGTCGCTAACGACGCCGGAAGTGCGTCACAAACACCGTGACTCCGACGATATATCGTTAGCGATGTCGCTGCATGTAAAGCACCCTTTAGACCAGGCAGCGCCCCCAAGGGAGCATTGTCAATCACTAAAAGGGGAAGGGCAGGGGATGGTAATTGACGGGTTACAATGTGCACAGAGTCTTTGGCTCACCAAGGGTGCACTGAAGCTATTTATAGTTCCATGTTGAAGGTGACAGGCTCCATTTAAATTAGTAGTGTACATTCTTGGGATTATTGGGTGTTCTGAAGGCCGATCACAAAATGATGGAATAATCTGACATTGCTTTAAGATGGGTAAAACCCTTTTTTAATAAGGGTTTTTGTTTTTTTGGGTTGTGTTTTTGTTTTTTTGTTTTTTTTTTTTTTTTTGCTAAGGAATAGTACTTAGAGAGTGTCTAGTTACGAAAATCCAAAGGTCATAAGTGGTTGGAAATAATTACTTGCCTACAATTATTATTTATATTATATATTATTATAGCGCCATCAATTCCATGGCGCTTTACAATTAGACCATAAATATAATAACATTAACAAATCCCTCCAATTAAAAATGTAGTATAGTTCTCTTGATTAACTATGTCACTTACGTCATATGCAGGGCATTGCACTTTAGGTATCCATGGTTACGACCACAGCAACTAACTAACCGTCATTATATGAGTGGATGTAACCATGGATACGTAAGCTGCAATGCCCTGCGCATTAGGTAAGAGGCATGGCTATATCACAAGAACTATAATAAATTTCTGAGTGGGGTTATTTACTAAAATTATTACACCTACTATATATTATTCTAAAGGCCCCATCACACACAGAGATAAACCTTTTGGCAGATCTGTGGTTGCAGTGAAATCATGGACATATTGTTCCATTTGTACACCGCCACAAACCTGGCCCTGATTGTCCACAATTTCACTTCTACCACAGATCTACCACAGATTTATCTCTGTGTGTGACAGGGCCTTTAGACTTGGAGATAGAAATAACTCTCTAACTTCAGTGTTTGGGAGTTTTGTTTCTTGGGTATAGTGTAGATTACTCTTGATATTTGTGTAAAAAAAAAAAACAACAAATATTTATGGGGTTTTTTTTTTGTTTTTTTTTTTCCTTCCCCCTCCTCAAAGCTCTGTTGGAACATGACGGTTACTCTTCCAAGATGGCACATTTAGCAGCTATTTGCAGGCAGAAGATTGAAGAAGATTCAAAGTGAGTTTAGATTAAATAAATGCATGTGAATTGTCTATGATGCCCATTTAGACATTGTGTGTATCTAAACAGGCTTTAGCTGTGTGTGCACAGAGCGTCTTTTCAGGAGGGAGTCAAATGAAAAATTGCCCCATAAAATTAACACAATCCCCATCAATTTTAAAATGACATTGCGTCTGGTCACCTCTCAACTGGTTAAGGGTTCGGAATCCCTGAAGATTTCTTCCTAGAGCAAAAGTCGCCAGCCAGAAAGACAGCAACGCCGCTTCAGGGACACAGCTGGCGTTTGCCTGGAAAATCTCGGCAAGTGTGCCTGTGACTAAAAGATGCTGTGTGCACATAACAGTGATGCACCTATATTAAGTCCGTTTTCTGACCCGGGGTTAACACCCACCTATATTGAGTCAGTTGAAATGTAAAGCTGGCAAAAGGGATCTGTTAACATGTTCTGTCATGTCTCCTAAGAGTGGGTGCCCACGATCTGTAGACACTGCGTCCTAAACACAGTGTCATCCCTCCTTCGCGCCGCATGTGTTTTCCGCATGAGAACGCAGCATCCTTTTCCATGATCAGGGTTGGGGTCACTGCAGGGTTTTTTTCTCTGTTCTCCCACTGAGAACACTCGCATCTACGCAAACAGAAATTGACATGTCGCAGCTCGGGAAGCATGCCAGCTTTGCTTCTTTTCTTTGCAGCATGAGTGGGCATGGGATTTCTATTAATCCCATCTACTGTACAACGCAGGGTTTTGGACACAACGAAAACATGGTGCTAATCCTGATCGTGTGCACTGACCCTAAGGAGAATCTGTCACCAGGTTTCGCCAGTTAATCTGAGAGTAGCATAATCTTGAGACAGATCTTGATTCCAGCTATGTGTCACTGGCTAGACTGCCCAGTTTAATTAAGATAATCTCCTGCCAATTAAATAGTGATTTTTATCATTAGAGGACTACTTGGCCTGCTGCCAGGTAGTCAAAAATATTGATGAGCTCTGTGTAACCCCGCCCCACCACTGATTGGCAGCTTCCTGCCCCTATACATAGTACATAGCTGCCAATCCATGCTGTAGGCAGGGTTAGAGCCCCACATTCAAATAACTGCTAGATCTTCCACAGAGAAAACTGATTTTTATCAAAATGACAATAAGCAGTCCAGTAAGTGGCACATTACTGGAATCAGGGTCTCTGTCTTTACATTAAGCTGCTCTCAGATGGAGGATTAAAAACCTGGTGACATCCCCTGTTTCTAATCTATCAGTGGAAAATAAGATATGTGCCCTGATTAATGGTTTAAAGTTACTGCTCACATGCTTGTGGGACATGTCTACATATTATTCTATGTTTGCTTTGGAAAAATTTAATAAAATAATCAGTTACAAAAAAAAACAAACCTGGTGACAGGACCTCAAGTTTGCAGTTAGGGAAACATGACTCTGTTTACTATTCTAATGATTAAAATAATTTCTAAAATCAGAATATCCATCCTGTTCCTTCCAAACCATATATAAGGGAGAAAAAAACATAATACCACATAGGAAAACTGGGGACAAAGGTACCATAGTGTGACAAATACACAAATTCTAAACTATGACAGTGAATAGTGCACTAACTGTAAATTTAGAGTATTCCTTTCATAGCTTTGTTGTTTTTCCATTTCAGGTATTCTGAATCTGCAACAAATCCAGTGCGTGGCAATGTAGGCCACCTACCCTTTTCTGTTGTTCCTTTCCCAATGGATCCAGAATATTGCACCCGAGATTCTGGCCACCAAAATCTATCTGTATCTCCAAATAAGCTGAACGTTATGGCTTCCTGTAATGTAGAATACAATAAACCTGGATTTTTGCCAAGTCAGCCTTACATGTATGTGCCATCAACGTCTATGTTATCCATCATGCTATGTGGAAACCCAGGCAAAGAAAATTCTGTGGATGTTCTACATGGAGCTGGCAGATCCTCACCGTCAGATCAAAAGACCATTCAAGATGATGATCGACTAGCTAAGCGTCAGAGGATTGACAGCACTGATGACGGTCCACTTCCTTTGGTTGTGCCAAAAGTAAGTTGGTGTTTGTGTTTTGTGTGGTGTGTTTTCCTTTCGTTCTAGTCCAGGAGTGGGCAATTTTTATTTTCCAGAGGGAGCACATGAGAGACTGTGACTGGTGTGGAGTATCAATTAATACTGAGCATAATTAAGTATGCTGATATCCCTCCTATATACAGTATGAGCACATACTCGGCACTGCCTAAATACAGTAAGAGTCCATAACCAGCCCCCCATATATACACTGAGTAATCCTAAAGCTCCCTATATACAATGAGCCTCCACACAGCCTCTCTATATACAGCATGAGCCCCCACATACCTACGTAAATACAGTATGAGCCACCACATACCCCTCTATATACAATGTGAGCTCCTATATAGCCCCTTTAAATTCACTGTGAGCCCCCATAAAAACACTTCTATACACAGGGTGAGCCCCCATTTAACCCCTCTGTATTTACTGTGAACCCCCATATAGCTGCTGTATATTCACTGGGGCCCTCACATAGCCCTTCTATATACAGTGTGAGCCCCCTATGTACAGTATGACACACTGATTGTTTGGGGGAAGACTGAGTCAGCGGTCCCTCATCTAACAATATTCACTGCTGTCTGCTTCCTGAGGATGACAACAGTTAGCAAGTGGCTAGGGAGAGGGCATGGTGTGGGCCACAGATTTTAGCCCTTCGGCTGTCTTAATCTTCGGGCTGGACTGGTCTAGACAATGACCCACTGAACAATGCTGAGAGATTTACACACTGACCAATCGGTAATCTATTTTTTTTTTTCTTCTCCACCTTAATCCTATACTCTAGGTCTGTTCAAATGAGAGAAATGCGTTATCTACAAGTGTACCACGAAACTCACCAGAGCCTTGTAAAGAAGATAGGCTGCAATTGGTGCCCTCTCCTGTCTGCCCAGAGGAAACCACAGAGCCGATGGTGGCTAAACATCAAGAATTACAAGAGCGAGTTGCATCAGCTACACTTCCCCAATATCTCTATGTTCCCTCTGCCACTGGTGAGTACAGATTCTGTAATGCATTAAGCCCTCATCTACTTTAAAGGGATTCTACATTAATAGAAAAAAAGATTAAATAACTCAAGGAGATATCATTTATAAACAAATTCCTCAGAACATTTAGTTAGCAAATTACTATCGTTTTATGTACACAGGTAATTGCTACAGAATTAAAATGGCCAACACCTTGTTACACTAATTGAAACCTGTTCTAAAATGTTAGGGCACAGGCCTGTGAGCATGTGCAGTAGGAAGCTCCTCTATGGTAACCTGGTGGTACTTCTATTATTCAGAAAGATCAGAAACCCAGAAGTTTGAGCGGCCTCCTCTTATCATAGTACCTCTGGTATCTCCAGTAGCATTGGTGGAGGACGGCAGGACTTCCCACTGCACTTTTTCCCAGGCACCAACCAGTCCTAACGTTCTAATGTATCGGCCTTTTTAATTCTATAGTGATTACCTCCCTTAAAAAGACATTGACTTACTAATTAAATGTATTTAGTTTATTTATACTCACATATTTACTTATTTCTTTAGTCTTTTATTTTTTTCTGTTTCTAGAGAACATCTTTTAAGAATTACATCCCCTTCTTCCTTCCATCACTCTTACTAATATCCCATTAAACCGGAAAGCTTTTAAGAATTGTCCACTTAGGTTGTTAAGTCTCCTCACTTCAGTGAATTTGATCACCTCCTTTTGTGCAGTATGCTTTGGTAGTTGTAATTTCTTCTGTGAGTATGTAGTAAACCTTTTTCTTGTAATGATGCATGTTTTATTTTCTTTCTTTTTCCCCTAGGATTAAATGGCTTCAATGTCTTTTTGCCTGCCAGTCAAGCTACTGGAGCCCTGAGTATTTCTCAAACTCCTTTACCACACCTTAATGTACCCTATGTGATGGTGCCATCTTCAGCCTTGGCTGCTTTTCCATTTATTTGCTCCCCTGCAGTTAGCAGCTCTGTTTCTGCTGCCCCCAGTGACCATGCCTTGGCTACTGGAAGCATGAATTATAGCTTGCCACCTGGCATGAACACACCACCACCTCATATCATGTTTGGAATGCCCTCAGTAGTATCTTCCTCAATACCAGCGTCCTCTCCAGACCTGCAGCCAAGTGCTACTCCAGCTAGTGCAAGCCCCCAGACTGCTACCCCTGCAACAGCCGATCCCTCCATCTGTGCCGTTCACACACTTCCTGCTAAAAGTCAAAAGGTAAATATATTGATAAATTGTGTGTGTGTGTGTGTGTGTGTGTGTGTTATACACAGGGGTGTACATAGAAATCCTGAGGCCCCATAGTAGATGATCTAGTTAGGCCCTCAAAAATCAAACATTAACCATAATAATTGTCTGGGTTACACAAGAACATATCTCACAACTTTACATTCCTTACAAAGTAATTTCCCTTCTATTGAAGCTCCTGGATCTACCTTCATTGCACCCATAAAGTATGATGCCAACAAAAGTGCCCCACCTACACTGTATACCACCACAGTGATTTCCTCCACAGTACCCTCCAATCGTGCAGTGTAATAAAAATACAGTGTAATGACCCTCATAAATTATCCATTAGATGCGGCAGTCCCGGAATTCTACCCAGCTCATCCCGAATTGCCCTGGTGCGGTGGCAATCTGGGTAATCATGGCAGACGTCTCCCCGAGATGCCTTCCATGATTAACCTGTAAGTGAATTATTATTAATCCCCAAACAACAATCCAGGTCCGAAGTAATCCACACGACGCTTTCAGCTCTGCTACTTGAAGATGACAGGGAGCGCCGTAGAACACGAGTGCTCTGTGTCCTCTCCACGCAGCACCTGAATTGAGCCACGCTGTCACCGGAGACTTCACTCTGCAATGCAGAGGTCAAGATAACCAAATCTTCCTATGCTTTTTCATTAGAGGTAGTGGCTCAATGGTTAGAGCTACTGCCTAAGGAGCATTGTTAGTTCACAAGTTCAAGTCCCGGCCTTCCCGGTAAAAAATTTAATTTATTTGTAATTTTAAATTATAATTATTATTATTTATTTATAATTTTAATATAATTTAACTATGCACTGAGGGGAGGAGCCGGACATCAGCTGTGAGCCACGGGACACACCTCTAAAATCGGAGCACTTCACGGAATGAGGCTGCATTGCTCTCTCTTTCTCTCTCTCTCTTTCTCTTTCTCTCTTTTTCTCTTTCTCTCTCTCTTTTTCTGTCTCTTTTTCTCTCTGTCTCTGTCTCTCTCTCTGTCTCTCTCTCTGTGTCTCTCTCTCTGTCTCTCTGTGTCTCTCTCTCTCTGTGTCTCTCTCTCTGTGTCTCTCTCTGTGTCTGTCTCTCTCTCTCTCTGTGTCTCTCTCTCTCTCTCTCTCTCTCTCTCTCTCTCTCTCTCTCTCTCTCTCTCTCTCTCTGTCTGTCTGTCTCTCTCTGTCTCTCTCTTTCTCTTTCTTTTTTTTTTTTCTCTCTTTTGTAGCTGAATAATCCACTTCTGGATTCTCAAGTGCAAAACAGATGTCAAGATTACCAAATCTTCCTATGGTTTTCATTAGAGGCAGTGGCTCAAAGGTTAGAGCTACTGCCTAAAGAGAATTAGTTCACGAGTTCGAGTCCCGGCCGTCCCGGTCAAGAATTTAATTTTTAATTTAAAATTACTATTTATTTATAATTTTAATTTAATTATGCACTGAGGGGAGGAGCCGGACATTCGGAGCAGTTCACGGAATGAGGCTGCATTGCTCTCTCTCCGCTCTCTTTTCTCTCTGACCTGGCGGTGATCGGCTGATGCGGTCACCTGACAGAATCAGCTGACCACTATAAGCCCAGCGGTGAGGCTGGCTTTTTACCGGCTAAACTATCAACTGCTGATGTCGGACAGGAGTCTGCACAGAAGTGTGTAGTTTGTTTTGTTTTTTTTTTTTCATTTTTGCACTGATGCATCAGCTGATTGTATAAACTGCTTTTATACAATTAGCTGCTGTGTCATGTGATTCAGGCCCTTGAACCTGACACATCATCTGATCGCTTTGCCTTCCAGCAAACCAATCAGATGATATTGGATCTGGATTGGACGGTGCGGAACCCTTGACCCAGGATTACTGCGGAGGGGGTTCTTTATTTCAATAAAGATAGAGTCACTAATTGTGTTTTATTTCTAATGAAAATATTTTTCTGTGTGTTGTGTTTTTTTTATCTGTACTAGAAATTCATGGTGGCCGTGTCTAATATTGGCGTGACACCATGAATTTCGGGCTTAGGGTCAGTTGATAATATACAGCTATCCCTAACCCCATTATTACCCAGCGAGCCACCCGTCGCCAGGGCAGCTGGAAGAGTTGAATACAGCGCCAGAAGATGGCGCTTCTATGAAAGCGCCAATTTCTGGGACGGTTGCGGACTGCAATTCGCAGCAGGGGTGCCCAGAAAGCTGGGCACCCTGCGCTGCGGATTCCAATCCCCAGCTGCCTAGTAGTACCTGGCTGGATACAAAAATTGGGTGAAGCGCACGTTTTTTTTGTTTTTTTTTTTTATAAATATTTCAAGAAATTCATGGGCTTCCCTATATTTTTGTTTCCCAGCTGGGTACAAATAGGCAGCTGGGGGTTGGGGAAGCCCGTAGCTGCCTGCTGTACCTGGCTAGCATACAAAAACATGGCGAAGACCATGTAATTTTTGGGGGGGGGGGGGGGGGGGGGGGGCAAAAAACTCCTGCATACAGTCCTGAATGGAGTATGCTGAGCCTTGTAGTTCTGCAG
The DNA here is from genome assembly GCF_048569485.1 of Anomaloglossus baeobatrachus. Classification (NCBI taxonomy): domain Eukaryota; kingdom Metazoa; phylum Chordata; class Amphibia; order Anura; family Aromobatidae; genus Anomaloglossus; species Anomaloglossus baeobatrachus. The sequence continues at coordinate 295,469,818 of NC_134356.1, read as the reverse complement.
CTGCTGTCTGTATGGAGGAGAGCAGACAGCAGCTGCAGAACTACAAGGCTCAGCATACTCCATCGATGACTGTATGCAGGAGTTTTTTGCCCACCAAAAAAATGACGTGGGTTCCGCCATATATTTGTATGCTAGCCAGGTACAGCAGGCAGGTACGGCTGCCCCCAACCCCCAGCTGCCTATTTGTACCCGGCTGGGAACTAAAAATATAGGGAAGTCCTTTTTTTAATTATTTTATGAAATAATTAAAAAAAAAAAAAAATGACATGGGCTTCGCCCCATTTTTGTGTCCAGCCAGGTACAACTAAGCAGCTGGGGATTGGAATCCGCAGCACAGGTTGGCCCGAGGTTTCTGGGCCCCTCTGCTGCGAATTTCAGTCCGCAGCCGCCCCAGAAAATGGCGCTTTCATAGAAGCGCCATTATCTGGCGCTGTATCCAACTCTTCCAGCTGCCCTGAAGCCGGGTAGCTCGCTGGGTAATAATGGAATAATACTAGCTTTGTTTTACTAGCTAGTATTAAGCCAGAGATTCTTAATGTCAGGCAAGTTTGACCCAGCCATTAAGAATCTCCAATAAAGGGTTAAAAAAAAGATCACACAGAGAAAAAATACTTTAATAGAAATAAATACACAAACACACTTAGACTCCATGTTTATTACTCCCTCTCAACCCTCCACAATCCTGGTCTTCTGTCTTCTCTCTCTTTCAGCCCATGCAGCTCTGCTACATCAGACAGCACTGCATGGGAGGAAGACGCTGCTGCTCCCGTGCAGTCTAATCGCTTAGTGAGTGAGCAGAGGCTGCGGGCTGTAAGCGATGACGTCACCGCTGACAGGCGGGTTACTATAGACATGCATGGACGGGGAGTCGACCATGTGCCAGAGCATCTCTCCGGTACACTGAGATGTTCAAACGAGCACCACGTACCGGAGAGATGCACTGACAGGACCCAGCATGACGTCTAGCCATGTGACCAGTCTATTTAATCCACAACCACCTTAAATACTTCATGCCACTACTCGATATAAATTAGAACAACTTAGAAAACTAGTCCCCTCAGTCAGGAAACACACCAGTGGTTCATGTTAAAAAATTAAATTTTATTGCGTTAAAGTTAAAAAACATTAAAAAAACAGAGAGATCCTGCAAGGGACCGGTTATATACTCTGATAATACACTATCACTGTTACTTATTTAGCCAACATATTCAAAGAAATCACATGGAAAACTATATCTCACTGATGTTGTAGAAAATAGTTTGGATATGTGCTGCGGGTAAACACCTATACAGACACCTTATATACCACTACTGATTATACTGCGATTATATCATTACACTCCCAGTGACTAGATATTTAACATGTTATAAACTATCAGCAACCTATTAGGAATGAACATATTCAAAGAGATCACACAGAAAACTATGTCTTAAGGTGGTGTCACACACAGCGACGACGACAACGACGTCGCTGGTACGTCACCATTTTCTGTGACGTTGCAGCGACGTCGCTGTCGCTGTGTATGACATCCAGCAACGAGCTGGCCCCTGCTGTGAGGTCGTTGCTCGTTGCTGAATGTCCTGCTTCATTTTTTCGTCGTCGCTCTCCCGCTGTGAAGCACACATCGCTGTGTGTGACAGCGAGAGAGCGACGAAATGAAGCGAGCAGGGAGCAGGAGCTGGCGTCTGGCAGCTGCGGAAAGCTGTAACCACTGTAAACATCGGGTAACCAAGGGAAGACTTTTCCCTGGTTACCCGATATTTACCTTCGTTACCAGCCTCCGCCGCTCTTGCTGCTAGTGCCGGCTCCTGCTCTGTGCACATGTAGCTGCAGTACACATCGGGTTAATTAACCCGATGTGTACTGTAGCTAGGAGAGCAAGGAGCCAGCGCTAAGCAGTGTGCGCGGCTCCCAGCTCTCTGCACATGTAGCGACGTTATGATCGCTGCTGCGTCGCTGTGTTTGACAGCTAAGCAGCGATTATAACAGCGACTTACAAGGTCGCTGTTACGTCACAGAAAATGGTGCCGTAACAGCGATGTCGTTATGTGTGACACCAGCTTTACTGATGCTATAAAAAGCAGCTTGGATACATGCTGCAGGTAAACACCTATACAGACACCTTATATACCACTGCTGATTTTATACTACAATTATATCATTACACTCCCAGTGACTGGCTGTTTAACATGTTAATGCTATCAGCGACCTAATTGTTAACAGACAGTGAATACGTGATACGATTATATCATTATATCATTGTCCATCAATGATATAATTGTATCAGGTATTCACTGTCTGTTAACAATTAGGTCGCTGATAGCATTAACATGTTAAACAGCCAGTCACTGGGAGTGTAATGATATAATTGTAGTATAAAATCAGCAGTGGTATATAAGGTGTCTGTATAGGTGTTTACCTGCAGCACGTATCCAAGCTGCTTTTTATAGCATCAGTGAGACATAGTTTTCTGTGTGATCTCTTTGAATATGTTCATTCCTAATAGGTTGCTGATAGTTTAGAACAAGTTAAATATCTAGTCACTGGGAGTGTAATGATATAATCGCAGTATAATCAGTAGTGGTATATAAGGTGTCTGTATAGGTGTTTACCCGCAGCACATATCCAAACTATTTTCTACAACATCAGTGAGATATAGTTTTCCATGTGATTTCTTTGAATATGTTGGCTAAATAAGTAACAGTGTATTATCAGAGTATATAACCGGTCCCTTGCAGGATATCTCTGTTTTTTAATGTTTTTTAACTTTAATGCAATAAAATTTAATTTTTTAACATGAACCACTGGTGTGTTTCCTGACTGAGGGGACTAGTTTTCTAAGTTGTTCTAATGTGACCAGTCTGTAGCCAATGAGATAATAGACACGTGACTGGTCACATGATATTTTGACGTCACGGAAGGTCCTATCATCAGTGCTGGTTACCAAGAGGGTGCAGCGATGATCGGAAGGGAAAGCGGCGGGAGATAGAGTGCAGGACGCGTCACGGGGACCTGTAAGTGTAATGGCAATGTTTATTAACTGTATGTGTACATGTATAATGTGTTTTTTATGTGTTTGTGTTTGCCTGCCATTGTTTTCAATGGGGTTCAAAGGTGTTCGTCGAACATTCACCAAACTGAGCCGCCGTTCGGCGAACCGAACTCTTAACACTAGGGGGGTGGCTCAACACTAGTTATGACCCCACATGCCTTTATAGACCTGTGCAGTAGAATTGGATACATGCATGAAACCTGCCAATCATGCATGTGTATGGAGCCATAACATCACTGGCACTACTGATCTCCTCTGCAGAAGTGTGCGGCACCAGATAACCCTTTTAGGCATTTTGGAAAATGTACTTTTTAGTGTAATGACCTAAAAGTAAAATGTTTGGCTGTGTTACCGAGACACCTTTTCCTTAATGCTTGAGTGTGGGATTATATATGGAACGCTCACTGGATCTATCTTTATTTGGATCTATATTATCCTTTTTGTTAGAATTATTTCAGTCATCATAGACCTTCCAATAGTTGAACGTTTCCGTAGTAATGTAAAACTATATATTTGGTTTGATACAGCAAATCTTAAAATAGATGTATTATATTTTTTTTTTCTCTCCTTCTTTCCTAGTCTCCTACTCCATTAACACCAAAGAGCATTCGTCCAGTTCACAAAGACACATTCTTTAAGACACCCGGCAGTTTAACAGTTTCTCCAGCTCTCCGGAAAAATGAAAGATCTCGTGCTAGAAATTCTAGCACAGCACAGAGAAAACTGGACATCTGCAGTACCACTGATGACTGACTTTATCAATGACTTTGATATTGTAGGCATTTTTGTTTTTGCTACATTCCTTAGATCTAAGCAAACTAATAGGGTATATATGTCTTTTTCTTTTCTTGAAGGGGGTGGGAGGTCGGGGAGTCGTCTAAATCTACCTAAAATGTAGCTAGGCTATGCTGACTTTTTTCTCTACACTTTAATCCTATTGGCCTAGGATTTTTGATCAAATGTAACATACCATTTTGGTGGAATGAAATGTGAACAAATATGACCTAGCACTTAGACTTTTTCTTGTTCAGCTGTCATCCATACTGCTGCTTACTAATCTGAATGGGAGCCTATTCAAAAATCTGAAATCCCAAGACACTAAATGAATTCTGGTTTTAACCCGTCTCAAGTACTGTTCATGAGCACGCGATCTTGTACAACCTTGAATTACTACTTGAAAATAATTTTCATAAGAAGAATAGGAAAATCCTCAGTATCTGAAGGCAAAAGAATGTATTCTGCGTATGACCACACAACGTCACTGTGAATCCTGTTACCATCACCCCCATGGGTTGGGAACTGTATATAAAATGACTAGTTTTATATTATTACATGGAGGGTGTTTAGTGTTTTTGTTTTTTTTGTTTTTTTTTTATTTTATTTTAAGATTTTTACTTTGTAAAAGTAAGCTTACAATGTTGGTGGTAAATGCTCGTTGAATAGGTGGATGTTGCGAGATTAGCACATAGGTACCGAATAGCCTATGCTTTAACTATTTCTTACTGTTTTTATCCATTTGGACTGGAGCTATTTTGTCTTTATTGTCAGACGGAGCATATTGTGGGACCAGTAAAACTTGAGCAGGATAGTATGAACATAAGTTATATGTTTGTTAGGTGCTAACACTACAATGGTAGTTATTGTCATTACCAATTTATTATTGCCTTGAATAGAATGTCTAGGGATATACTCACTTTGAATGTTTTAATCTAAATTTTGGTTACCCTTTCTTTTGAAAGGAAACTCTTGACCCTTTGGCCTACGCTTAAGCTCGCTTATCATACCTTGGTTACAGTTTTATAATAGGTGTCTATGCTTGCGCGCTATTTTATAGCGATCACACCATTACAAGGTGATGCTTATTTGCACTGACTAAATTGCTGGGTGGTCACCATACCATATCCCTTCATATCTTTAGTGTTATCAGGACTGTCAATACTTGAATATTTTACCAAGTTTACATTAATCACATGGTGCTATTTCCAGTACTTTTCTTAGTTCTTGTTTATTCATATTCGGCGCTGCTTGGTGTGATACTTTTATTGCACTGCTAGTTTTATTGATACTCTGTCCAAGGTCGACTTCTTTTCTGCCCCCTTTAGCTATGTTCCTCATAGCTCTAAACTTGTGTACATTGTTTTTATGCATCACTTTTATTACATGTAATTATAAATGACCAATAAAATAATGGCTATAAAACGTGTCAGAGGTTTTACTATTGCATCCCAGTAAAAAGCAAATGGCCATGTCTGTACATTGTAGTTGTAAAAAAAATCCTGCATACTTCCTGAAAAGCTGGTCACTGTACAAAATTACAATATATAAAAGTCATATATTGGATGTTAATTTCCAATCGTGGATTAAAATACAAAGATAGAAATTGTTTGCATTTAACAGTTGTGTACACTGCTCTGGATATCGCCCTCTGAATATCTGTATGTCGGAGGCTTTTGCCTACCTGGTTGCTTGTGGGCATGTCCTGTAATTCTTTCATGACGATAATACATGGTCAATAGATACCTGCTACAATTTTCAAGGGCTTAAGGGTGCTTTACACACTGCAATATTGATAACGATATATCGTCGGGGGTCACATTGTTAGTGACGCACATCCGGCGCCGTTACCGACATCGCAGCGTGTTACACCAAGGAGCGGCGCTCAACGAGCATGAAAAATCTTTGCTCGTTGACACGTTGCTCCTTTTCATAATATTGTTGCTGCTGCAGGTACGATGTTGTTCGCCGTTCCTGCGGCAGCACACATCGCTATGTGTGACACGAATGACAGGAATGACGAACCTCTCCTTACCTGCGTCCACCGGCAATGAGGAAGGAAGGAGGTGGACGGCATGTTACGGCTGCTCATCTCCGCCTCTCCTCTGCTATTGGACGGCTGCCGTGTGACGTTGCTGTGACTCCGCACGAACCGCCCCCTTAGAAAGGAGGCAAATCGCCGGCCAGAGCGACGTCGCAGGGAAGGTAAGTCCGTGTGACGGGTATTAGCGATATTTTGTGCCACGGGCAGCGATTTGCCCATGTCGGACAACCGACGGGGGCGGGTATGCTCGCTAGCAATATCGGTACCGATATTGCAGCGTATAAAGTACCCTTTAGTGTGGGCTTCCAACGCCGGGGGGCAAGGTAAGTATATACAGTATATATTTTTATTTCTTTTTTTTTTTTTTTTTTTTTTCACCAATTAGCCCATGAACAGCTAGCGCTCCCAAAGATCCTTCCACCAGGACAGTATTAAAACGCTTATCCCCTCCCACCCCCCAAGCATAGGTATTGTCATATAAGTGATGAACTTTAAAATTTGATATTCTAATATTTTATTTTTTTGCCTTTTACTAAAATAAGTTTGATAGTCAGGGCTCATACAAGTGCTATTTATCGTGCATGACCCCGTGGTATTCTATGAAGTTGTGCACATGTCATAATTATATATTTATAATTCTATATTTTTTTATTTATTTCTCCCACGTATGAGAAAATCGGATCAAATTTCTGATGACTGTGATTTGCATAGTAGGATCGAAGATTTTTATTCACCCCCCCCCCTCCAAGAGAGTCGTAGGAACCTGCCCTTGAGTGTAGACAGTGCACATGTATAAAAGTAGTTCCTTTGTAATGCATAAAGACCGTTTTGACTACACTGTGTGTGCAGAATTATTAGGCAAATGAGTATTTTGATCACATGATAAATTTTATACATGTTGTCCTACTCCAAGCTGTATAGGCTTGAGAGCCAACTACCAATTAAATAAATTAGGTGATGTGGATTTCTGTAATGAGGAGGGATGTGGTGTAATAACATCAACACCCTATATAAGGTGTGCTTAATTATTAGCAACTTCCTTTCCTTTGGTAAAATGGGTCAGAAGAGAGATTTGACGAGCTCTGAAAAGTCCAAAATTGTGAGACGCCTTGCAGAGGGATGCAGCAGTCTTGAAATTGCCAAACTTTTCAAGCGTGATCACCAAACAATCAAGCGTTTCATGGCAAATAGCTAACAGGGTCGCAAGAAGCGTGTTGGGCAAAAAAAGGCGCAAAATAACTGCCCATGAATTGAGGAAAATCAAGTGTGAAGCTGCCAAGATGCCATTTGACACTAGTTTGACCATATTTCAGAGCTGCAACGTTACTGAAGTATCAAAAAAAATCACATGGTCTGCAATACTCAGGGACATGGCAAAGGTAAGGAAGGCTGAAAAACGACCACCTTTGAACAAGAAACATAAGATAAAACGTCAAGACTGGGCCAAGAAATATCTTAAGACTGATTTTTCAAAGGTTTTATGGACTAATGAAATGAGAGTGATTCTTGATGGGCCAGAGGCTTAATCAGTAAAGGGCAGAGAGCTCTACTCAGACACCAGCAAGGTGGAGGTGGGGTACTGGTATGGGCTGGTATCATCAAAGATGAACTTGTGGGACCTTTTCGGGTTGAGGATGGAGTGGAGCTCAACTCCCAGACCTACTGCCAGTTTCTGGAAGACAAGTCCTTCAAGCAGTGGTACAGGAAGAAGTTGGTATCGTTCAAGACAAACATGATTTTTATGCAGGACAATGCTCCATCACATGCATCCAACTACTCCACAGAGTGGCTGGCCAATAAAGGTCTAAAAGATGAAAAAATAATGACATGGCCCCCTTGTTCACCTGATCTGAATCCGATAGAGAACCTGTGGTACCTCATAAAATGTAAGATCTACAAGGAGGGAAAACCATACACCTCTCGGAACAGTGTCTGGGAGGCTGTGGTGGCTGCTGCACGTAATATTGATCGTAAACAGATCAAGCAACTGGCAGAATCTATGGATGGTAGGTTGTTGAAAGTCATCATAAAAAAGGTGGCTATATTGGTCACTAATATTTTTATTTTTTGGGGGGTTTTGTTTATGCATGTCAGAAATGTTTATTTCTAAATTTTGTGCAGTTATATTGGTTTACCTGGTAAAAATAAACAAGTGAGATGGGAATATATTTGGTTTTTATTAAGTTGCCTAATAATTCTGCACAGTAATAGTTACCTGCACAAACAAATATCCTCCTAAGATAGCCAAATCTAAAAATAAACACTCCAACTTCCAAAAATATTAAGCTTTGATATTGATGAGTCTTTTGGGTTGATTGAGAACATAGTTGTTGATCAAGAATAAAAAAAATCCTCTAAAATACAACTTGTCTAATAATTCTGCACACAGTGTAATGTGCTTCTGTCATCATCTGTTGCGGCACATACAAGTGAAGCAGCAGGTGATGACAAATTTATCCGGCTTGTTGAGCTCTGCAGAAGTAGCTTTGGCAGACAAATGGCCCCACAAGTGCACAATACTTTTTGACATGGTATCGCCTTCTCACTTTGCAGTAAGACAATGCATGTGTGACTGCTCTGTTCTCACCACACAGGAGTGGGGGCACCATGGCATTGTTTACCCCCCTCTCACAGTAAGCATGTCAGTGGTGTGATAGATGCAGCCAAGCAAGAGCAGACGTAACAGCCACAAATGGCTTTTCTCATTAAAATAATTAATATTTGTAATAATTGCTGCCTTCTTCTTATAAATATAGCTGGGGTTTTATCTACACTATCTGAAAGACACTTATTATTTCTCCTAATCAGAGCGATGCTGAAGCACCGCTCCAAACAGCAGAAGCGATCGGAGTGTGCAGTAATGACGTCCTCTAGGGGAACTAGTAAAATCAATAAAAAAAAAACTAAAGAAAAAAAAAATAAAAACCCTAAAAGTTCAAATTGCCTCCCTTTTGCCCCATTGAAAATAAACCAGTAATAAAAGAACATACAGTTAGGTCCAGAAATATTTGGACAGTGACACAAGTTTTGTTATTTTAGCCGTTTACAAAAACATGTTCAGAAATACAATTATATATATAATATGGGCTGAAAGTGCACACTCCCAGCTGCAATATGAGAGTTTTCACATCCAAATCGGAGAAAGGGTTTAGGAATCATAGCTCTGTAATGCATAGCCTCCTCTTTTTCAAGGGACCAAAAGTAATTGGACAAGGGACTCTAAGGGCTGCAATTAACTCTGAAGGCGTCTCCCTCGTTAACCTGTAATCAATGAAGTAGTTAAAAGGTCTGGGGTTGATTACAGGTGTGTGGTTTTGCATTTGGAAGCTGTTGCTGTGACCAGACAACATGCGGTCTAAGGAACTCTCAATTGAGGTGAAGCAGAACATCCTGAGGCTGAAAAAAAATAAAAAATCCATCAGAGAGATAGCAGACATGCTTGGAGTAGCAAAATCAACAGTCGGGTACATTCTGAGAAAAAAGGAATTGACTGGTGAGCTTGGGAACTCAAAAAGGCCTGGGCGTCCACGGATGACAACAGTGGTGGATGATCGCCGCATACTTTCTTTGGTGAAGAAGAACCCGTTCACAACATCAACTGAAGTCCAGAACACTCTCAGTGAAGTAGGTGTATCTGTCTCTAAGTCAACAGTAAAGAGAAGACTCCATGAAAGTAAATACAAAGGGTTCACATCTAGATGCAAACCATTCATCAATTCCAAAAATAGACAGGCCAGAGTTAAATTTGCTGAAAAACACCTCATGAAGCCAGCTCAGTTCTGGAAAAGTATTCTATGGACAGATGAGACAAAGATCAACCTGTACCAGAATGATGGGAAGAAAAAAGTTTGGCGAAGAAAGGGAACGGCACATGATCCAAGGCACACCACATCCTCTGTAAAACATGGTGGAGGCAACGTGATGGCATGGGCATGCATGGCTTTCAATGGCACTGGGTCACTTGTGTTTATTGATGACATAACAGCAGACAAGAGTAGCCGGATGAATTCTGAAGTGTACAGGGATATACTTTCAGCCCAGATTCAGCCAAATGCCGCAAAGTTGATCGGACGGCGCTTCATAGTACAGATGGATAATGACCCCAAGCATACAGCCAAAGCTACCCAGGAGTTCATGAGTGCAAAAAAGTGGAACATTCTGCAATGGCCAAGTCAATCACCAGATCTTAACCCAATTGAGCATGCATTTCACTTGCTCAAATCCAGACTTAAGACGGAAAGACCCACAAACAAGCAAGACCTGAAGGCTGCGGCTGTAAAGGCCTGGCAAAGCATTAAGAAGGAGGAAACCCAGCGTTTGGTAATGTCCATGGGTTCCAGACTTAAGGCAGTGATTGCCTCCAAAGGATTCGCAACAAAATATTGAAAATAAAAATATTTTGTTTGGGTTTGGTTTATTTGTCCAATTATTTTTGACCTCCTAAAATGTGGAGTGTTTGTAAAGAAATGTGTACAATTCCTACAATTTCTATCAGATATTTTTGTTCAAACCTTCAAATTAAACGTTACAATCTGCACTTGAATTCTGTTGTAGAGGTTTCATTTCAAATCCAATGTGGTGGCATGCAGAGCCCAACTCGCGAAAATTGTGTCACTGTCCAAATATTTCTGGACCTAACTGTACACATATTTGGTATCGCCGAGTTCAGAAAAGCCCGATCTATCAAAATACAAAATTGATTAATCTGGTCGTACACAGCATAGCAGATTTACTTTTTTTTTTGTCACCGCAACATTGTATTAAAATGCAATAACAGGCAATTTTTACTAGAAATGGTATAAATAAAAACTTCAGTTCAAGACACAAAAAAAATAAGTTGTCACTGAGTTCCAGATCCCGAAAAATTAGAATGTTACGGATCGCAGAAATATATATATATATATATATTTATATATGTGCGCGTGTGTCTGAATTCTTTTGCACCACTTAGATAAAAGTAAAACTATACACATTTGGTATCTACGAACGCGTACAGACCTGGGGTATCATATTGCCAGGTCAGTTTTACCATGTAGTGAACATGGTAAATAAATAAATAAAAAAGAAAAAAAAAATCATGCAATTGCAGTTTGTTTTTTTTTTGCAATTTCACCAAACTTGGAATTGTTTTCCAGTACAATGTGTGACAGAATGAATGGTGTCGTTCAAAAGTACAACTCGTCCTGCAGAATAAAAAACCTCATATGGCTATATTGACGGAAAAATAAAAGTTATGGCTCTTGGAAGTAGGGGAGGAAAAAGCAGAAAATCGGCCTCGGATTAAGGGGTTAAGTATCAACGTGTCTGATCTATCTAAAGCGGGCTTTACACGCTGCGATCTCGCTAGCGAGATTGCAAGCGATTGTACCCGCCCCCGTCGGTTGTGCGACACAGGCAAATCGCTGCCCGTCGCGCACAACCTCGCTTACCCCCGTCAGACGGACTTACCTGTCCGGCGACGTCACTCTGGCCGGCGAACCGCCTCCTTTTTAAGTGGGCGGTTCGTGCGGCGTCACAGCGACGTCACACGGCAGCCGTCCAATAGAAGCGGAGATGAGCGGGACATAAACATCCCGCCCACCTATTCCTTCCGCATTGCCGGTGGAAGCAGGTAAGGAGCTGTTCCTCGCTCCTATGGTGTCACACATAGTGATGTGTGCTGCCGCAGGAACGAGGAACAACATCGCTAATTAGAGGTAAACAATTTTTTGTTTTAGGACGACCTCTCCGCGGCAAACAATTTTTGCCGCTTTTGCGATCGTTTTAGGTCGCACATAACTGTTACACGCTACGATATTGTTAATGACGCCGGATGTGCGTCACAAACAACGTGACCCCGACAATAATTCATTAACGATATCGTAGCGTGTAAAGCCCGCTTAAGTGTAAAATTAACCTTATTTGTTAGGGCACATGAGCACGTTGCGTAATTACATGCATTTACGCTGCGTATTGCACTGCAGCGTAAATGCATGCGTCCTGCATCCCCTGCGGTCAAATCGCTGCAGAAATTTCAGCATTTATGTGCGAACACAGCCTAAAGCCTGATTTACACGTTTCGATTTCTCGTGCGATCGCATTTGCGATCGCACCCGCCCCATCGTTTGAGTGCCCGTGTCGCACAAAGTCATATACCCCCGTCACACATACTTACCTTCCAAACGACCTCGCTGTGGGCAGCGAACATCCTCTTCCTGAAGGGGGAAAGACATTCGGCGTCACAGCGACGTCACACAGCAGCCGGCCAATAGTAGCAGAAGGGCGGAGATGAGCGGGACGTAAACATACCACCCACCTCCTTCCTTCCGCATTGCCGGTGGGACACAGGTAATCTGCAGTTCAGTATTCCCGGGGTGTCACACGGAGCGATGTGTGCTGCCCCGGGAATGATGAACAACCAGCGCGCAGAAGGACGTGCGATTTTTAGTAAATGAGCGACGTGTCAACGAGCAACGATAAGGTGAGTATCTTTGTTCGTTAACAGACGCTCGAAGCTGTCACACGCTACAATATGTCAAATGGCGCCTGATGTGCGTCACTTACAACGTGACCCCGACGGCATATCGTTTGATGTATCGTAGCGTGTAACGTGCCCTTAAGGAGGAAAAAAAATGGAAATGCCAGGTTTTTGGTTGCTCCAACTGCACACACAAAAAATGTAGTAAGAAGTTATGAAAGCGCTGTATCTAGCTCAAAATAGTATCAATAAAAACATCAGATCACCAAGCAAAAAATAAGCTCTCACACAGCTCAATCGAAAGAAAAAAAATGGTTTTGAAAAATGGTTACTGAGGCAAAAAATTGTGGCATTGGGAGGGGGCAAAATTTTTTACTTCAATTACAAATTCTTCAAAATTCTAACCAGTGGTAAAATGCACATTTCTGGGTAGGAGCTTGCCTCTAAGGGTATGTGCGCACGTTGCTTTTTACCTGCTTTTTACCTGCTTTTTTGCTGCTTTTTCTTCTGCGCTGTTTAATGCCAAAATGGATGTGTTCTTCTATTCAAGCAAAGTCTATGGGAATTTGGGTTTCTTGTTCACACTATGTTGTTCAAAATGCTGCCTTTTTGTGGCAGAACTTTGGTCAAAAACTCAGCTTTTCAAAGAAGCAACATGTCAATTGTTTTTGCCATTTGGGTTTTGCACTGCAAAGCTGAGTTTTTGACCAAAGTTCTGCCACAAAAAGGCAGCATTTTGAACAACATAGTGTGAACAAGAAACCCAAATTCCCATAGACTTTGCTTGAATAGAAGAACACATCCATTTTGGCATTAAACAGCGCAGAAGAAAAAGCAGCAAAAAAGCAGGTAAAAAGCAGGTAAAAAGCAACGTGCGCACATACCCTTAGAAGATGAGCCAAAGGCAACGTGAACACGTTGAGTATTTGGGGAGGGTTTTTTTTACCTCAGTAGTTGTAAGGCCACATGCACATGTGTATTTAGTGAGTTTTTTTACCTCAGTATTTGTAATGCCACGTGCACACCCTGAGTATTTGCTGAGTTTTTTTACCTCAGTATTTGTAAGACCATGTGCACATGTTGAGTATTTGGTGAGTTTTTTACCTCAGTATTTGTAGAAAAAAACAGGAGTGGAACAATCAAAGGAAACGTAAAATAGAAACATGGGCACCATTTCTGCAATTTTTTTGGGGGGGAGGGGATTTACCCACTCCTAGTTTCAATTTACAAATCCTGAGGTAAAAGGCTACTGACAATACCAGATAATACAAACTAATAGTGTCTCAGTAGTAAGATAGAGAATATAATGATGTGTACAGACGGAGTTGTATCATAAACCCAGCTATAGGAGGAATCATGCTATAATGAGCAGCCAGTCAGAATTGTGGATCATGCACACTGCTGTAAAAATGATCCTGCAGAGGCAGAGAGTCAGATCCAAAAAAAAAAAAAAAAGTGCAAAGACTGGGATTCACTCAGGGTAAAAAGAGGTCAGAGTGACATAGTTACCAACCAGGCCTGGTATGGTCAAAAAAGCTGCAGGCTGGAGTAGAGGAGTATATGGAGCAGGATGAGGCCATGGAGAAAAGCCTCTTGTCTCTATCTTACTACTGAGACACTATTAGTTTGTATTATCTGGTATTGTCAGTCTGAATTTTTTTGCATGCTTCTGGTCACTCTGGCACTGTGCCTACTGTTTATCATTTTGGTTTTTGGGGTTTAACTATTATTTGCCATATAATCATAGCCACTCTTAATGTACATTGATATTGAACCAAACTATGTTTGTAGTACTAATGAAGAACCTTGATTCTATATGAGTGGATATCTACTCTTTGCAGTGTTTGCAATGTTTTGTAATTCTGTCCTCTATCCCCATTGGTAACTCAATCTGCTCAGTGTCCCTCAGGCCTAAAACACACTTCCGCAAAAAAAACATCCGTGTGACACGGTCCGTTTTTCGGGTCCGTGTTCCGTTTTTTTGGGGCGTTTCTCCGGTACGTATGGCATCCGTGTGATGGCGTATGCGAGCCGTGTGTACGTGTAAAATGTCCGTGTTTGTGTGTAAAATGCACGTGTATGTGTACGTGGAATGTCCGTGTGGAATGTCTGTTTGTGTGTTGCACAATGTCGTTGATACATGTCGGCTGACAGCAGACAGAGTTGCACGATGAGAATGAACTCGGGTGAACTTCACCCGACTTCATTGTCATGCCGCGGCTCTGTCTGTGTGCCGCGTACTGATTAGCGGTCACTCGTGAAGGATTCACCAGTGACCGCTAATCCCCCGAGTGACTGAAGTGAGCAGCCCTCTCTCATACTTACCGCTCCCCGATCACCAGCGCGACGAGGAACAACTGTGCAGAGAATATGCGGCAACAATTACTTTGAATATGCCGGCCGCTCATTAATCAATCTCGTATTCCCTGCTTTCCCCACCCACAGACGCCTGTGATTGGTTGCAGTCAGACACGCCCCCCACGCTGAGTGACAGCTGTCTCACTGCACCCAATCACAGCAGCCGGTGGGAGTGTCTATACTGTGCAGTGAAATAAATAATTAAACAAAAACGGCGTGCGGTCCCCCCCAATTTTCCCTTCATTAGCTGCGTGGAGGTGACAGGAGCGGCTGTGTATTCTGCAGCTCCGGTCACCTCCATGCAGCAGAGCTGGAGGGCGACGCTGGACCATCCTGGAGTACGCCGGACATGGAGGGCTTTTTCTGGCTTATTAAATTAGTGAACCAGGGTATATGTTTGTGTTTTTTATTTCTAGTAAAGGATTTTTTCGGGTGTGTGTATTTATTTACTGTCACTTACAGATTAATCATGGAAGGTATCTCAGGGAGACGCATGACATGATTAATCTAGGATTTACTGGCAGTTATGGGCTGCCAATAACTCCTTATTACCCCGATTTGCCAACGCACCAGGGCAAATCGGGAAGAGCCGGGTACAGTCCCAGAACTATCGCATCTATTGTATGCGGCAATTCTGGGCGGCTGCTGACTGATATTGTTAGGCTGGGGGGCTCCCCATAACGTGGAGCTCCCCATCCTGAAAATACCAGCCTTCAGCCGTATGGCTTTATCTGGCTGGTTTGAAAATTGGGGGGGACCGCACGCCGTTATTTTAATTATTTAATTATTTATTTCACTGCACAGTATAGACACACCCACCGGCTGCTGTGATTGGGTGCAGTGAGACAGCTGTCACTCAGCGTGGGGGGCATGTCTGACTGCAACCAATCACAGGCGTCTGTGGGTGGGGAAAGCAGGGAATACGAGATTGATTAATGAGCAGCCGGCATATTCAAAGTAATTGTTGCCGCGTATTCTCTGCACAGCTGTTCCTCGCCGTGCTGGTGATCGGGGAGCGGTATGAGCCGGGGCAGAGAAAAACCGAGCGCCAATGTAAGTATGACTGAGAACAGCAGAAAAAAAGGTAAGTATACTGAATTTAATTTAAAAAAAAAAGATCGCTAGTGTAAAAACGAACACGCACGAAACGTGCTGAACACGGAGATACTCCGTGTGCGGTCCGTGCAGGCACGGACCCATAGACTTTAGCGGGTCCGTGCCTGCGTGCTGCCGGCCAAAAACGGACATGTCGTCCGGGTAGAAAAGCGCACACACGTACTTATCACACAGACACATGTTCCGTGTGATTTTACGTGTGTGTGCCATCTACCATTGATTAACATGGGTCTCCGTGTGTACGTGTCTCCGGTACGTGCAAATACGTACCGCACACGTACAAATTAAACGGATGTGTGTTGCGGGTCTCACACATTTGTGCCTACAACTACTGCATGCTGCCTGTATACTTTGTTAACCAATTTGAGGAGTACTAATATATTTCTGTGATATTGCTTGAATTTTTAAGATATTTATTTCTGATAGTGGTACCAATTGGTATATGATCCTGGAGCCATATGATGAGATTTTGAGGCCTTGTTTGTCATTTTCTGTCCTTTTAATGGTTTTTAATTGTGTGTTTTTTCACTTTTTGACCCAATAAAGATATTTAACATATAACAGAATTTATTATATTATTTCTTGATGTGCGCCCAACTTATGTGTGCCCTCTTTCTCCATTGTACACATTCTGTTTTTCACACATAGGGCAGCACTCTCTTGTTTACTCTAGGCTGTGCATCCCTCTTCTTTATTAAAGGGACATATCATTCCATTATTTTGATGACCTAAACGCATGCGTTTATGTAGTCCAAAACGCATGTTTTCTGCAGGTAAAAAGCATGGAAAACGCTGGAATTTTGATGTTGCATGCTTTTTGCAACTTCTCATTGACTTCAATGTTAGCAAAACGCAGCGCAAATGGCAAAAACAATTGACATGCTGCTTCTTTGAACGCAGAGTTTTTGCTCAAAATTATGCAAATTAAACGCTGCGTTTTGAACTGCAAAGTGCGCACAAGAAATCCCCATTTTCCATAGACCTTGCTGGAAAATCAAAACACATGCCTTTTGGCATGAAAACGCTGCAGTTCAAAACGCTGCGGAAAAGCAGCTGAAACGCAGGTGAAAACGCAAAGTGCGGACACAGCCTAAGAGGGAAACCACCTCTCCTGCCGCTACATCCTATATTACCGTATTTTTCGGACTATAAGACGCACCTGACCATAAGACGCACCCTGGTTTTAGAGGAGGAAAATAGGAAAATAAAATTTTAACCAAAAAATATGGTCATGACACACTGTTATGGGGCGAGGATCTGCTGCTGACACTGTTATGGGGTAATGTCCCCAAATTCTCTACTAAGGTACCCCATTCTGGTAAGGATCCTCCTGCCTTGAATATGATCCTGCTCATATACCCCCATCCTGCTCATAATATACCCCCCATCCATCCTGCTCATAATATACCCCCCATCCATCCTGCTCATATTATACCCCCCCATACATCCTGCTCATAATATACCCCCCATCCATCCTGCTCATGATATACCCCCATCCATCCTGCTCATGATATACCCCCATCCATCCTGCTCATGATATAACCCCATCCATCCTGCTCATGATATACCCCCATCCATCCTGCTCATGCTATACCCCCATCCATCCTGCTCATGATATGCCCCCATCCATCCTGCTCATGATATACCCCCATCCATCCTGCTCATGATATGCCCCCATCCATCCTGCTCATGATATACCCCCATCCATCCTGCTCATGTTATACCCCCATCCATCCTGCTCATGTTATACCCCCATCCATCCTGCTCATGATATGCCCCCATCCATCCTGCTCATGATATGCACCCATCCATCCTGCTCATGATATACCCCCATCCATCCTGCTCATGAAATGCCCCCATCCATCCTGCTCATGATATACCCCCATCCATCCTGCTCATGTTATACCCCCATCCATCCTGCTCATGTTATACCCCCATCCATCCTGCTCATGATATGCCCCCATCCATCCTGCTCATGATATGCCCTCATCCATCCTGCTCATGAAATGCCCCCATCCATCCTGCTCATGAAATGCCCCCATCCATCCTGCTCATGTTATACCCCCATCCATCCTGCTCATGTTATACCCCCATCCATCCTGCTCATGATATGCCCCCATCCATCCTGCTCATGATATGCCCCCATCCATCCTGCTCATGATATGCCCCCATCCATCCTGCTCATGAAATGCCCCCATCCATCCTGCTCATGATATGCCCCCATCCATCCTGCTCATGATATGCCCCCATCCATCCTGCTCATGATATGCCCCCATCCATCCTGCTCATGATATGCCCCCATCCATCCTGCTCATGATATGCCCCCATCCATCCTGCTCATGATATGCCCCCATCCATCCTGCTCATGTTATTCCCCCATCCATCCTGCTCATGTTATTCCCCCATCCATCCTGCTCATGTTATTCCCCCATCCATCCTGCTCATGTTATTCCCCCATCCATCCTGCCCATGTTATACCCCCATCCTGGTATATGGCCTGTGGCACAGAAAAAAAAAATAAACGTTTATACTCACCTTTCCTCACTCCCTGAAGCACCGATCTCTGTCTCAGCTGCAGCGCTGCTGTGTGGAGCCGTCACCGCGTGTGGAGCCGTCACCGTCTGCAGCATCGCGAATCGATGTCTTCCTGTCTGTGCCGGTCAGCTGAGCTGGTGGACACTAGCGTCGCGCACAGCGATGACGTCATCGCTGTGCGCGCCGCTAGTGACCAGATCAGCTGACCGACACAGACAGGAAGACATCGCGCGATGCTGCAGGGGGAAGGCTCCACACGCGGTGACGGGTGAGTGTACTGATTCACTGCTCCCCGCGCTGATAATGATGCACGGGGGGCAGTGAATACGGCCGCACATGATCACTCCAGGCTGTAGTTGCCAGGGGTGATAACGGCCGGCTGTTAATTATGCGCGCACCCCCCCGCCCATCACCCCGCCCACCTGTCAGCGCCGTGTTCGCTGAGAGATGATGGGCGGGAGGATGGGCGTGCATATGTAATGAGCGGGCCCACGTGGTCACGGCAGGCGCTGCTGCAGCCTGCTCGTGCCCCCGATGACCCGCTCCACCGCAGCACCCACATTCCCGGCCGCAGCCCTATAGTCAGACCATAAGACGCACCCCCCACTTTCTCCCAACATTTGGGGGGAAAAAAGTGCGTCTATGGTCCGAAAAATACGGTAGGTCTCAAAACTACAGTGAAACCTTTAACCCAAATTATTCAGGGAAAGTGTACAAATACAATACAAAACCATTAATTAATCCTTTCCCCCTTGGCCATTTTCATTTTTGCACTTTCGTTTTATCCTCCTTTTTCCAAGAGCCTTAACTTTTTTGCTTTTCTGTAAATATAAACATGAGGATTTGATTTTTGTGGGACGAGTTGTACTTTTGAATGACACCATTCATTCTGCCACATAGTGTACTGGAAAACACTGAAAATCAAAATGCGGTGAAATTGAAAAAATAAAGTTCATTTCTGCAATGCTTTTTCATTTACCATGTTCACTATATGGTAAAACTGACCTGGCAATATGATTGACCGGGGGCAAGATGAGTTTGTAGATACGAAACATATACCGTATATATGTATATATGACTCGCCCCAGAGCTATGGGGTACTCGGTCCCGGGCGGTATACTGCTGGGATATGACACTGGGTGGCGTCACGCTCCCCGGGTCCCGACGTCGTTCCTCACTCACCGCTCCGGTCCCCGGATCTCCTGCCTCAAGTCACACGTCCTCCTCGGCACCGCTCCCTGCTCTGGCCTCCGGCACCCGGGCGTCTCACATGCGCATTAGGGCGCGCGCGCGGTCACTGACCTCCTCTTAAAGGCCCAGCACTCCCTAAACAGGATATTGCATCAGTCAGGGTCAGGTATATTAGGAGCTTCCTGCCTGGAGGGCGTCGCCTGTTCTACGAGTTCTATAGCTAGGAGTCCAGGCCACACTTGCTGTGTCTTGCATTAACACCGTGTCTTCCACAGAACCACTTCTACCAAGTTAACCTGGTCCTGTCCACAACCTGTCCGAGAGCTCCTGCGGGGACTGTCCTGCCAAGCTATCCTGGCCTGGGCCACAGCCTGTCCGAGTGGTCCTACGGGGACTATCAGCTGAGACGCCACCATCGTCTTCAGTCTGAACCTGCCTCCTACCCTCGGCTTCACCCGGTGACCTTTGCCTCCTCTACCGGTTGGGCTCTGTTCACGTCTGACGTCTCTACCTGCCATCAGTAACCGGGCACCGTCATCACACCTGGCACCAGGAACTCTTTGTCCCCACGGACTTCCTCATTCCAGCTTCTGGAAAGGACTCTGACCTTATCCCGCTTAGTGCTCCGGCAACCGTGCACCTAGGCCCTCTGGTGGGGTGACCGGACAGTCCCTGTATAGGGGTTAGCTCTGTGTTGCCTCACTGGGGGAGTCCGGTGCACGGCCCAGAGGATCCACCACCCGTGCATTACAGGTGGCTGTTGCCCGCTTCCGTGGCCCTGGGGGTTGCTTTAAAAGGGGTTATTTAAAAGGGAAATATAATAAAAGTTTGTCGTGATGCTACTTGCGGGTTGCGGCTAAGTAAATGGAGCCGCTGCTGCACAGTTTCTCACTGCTGGGGCTGGTGTTAGTAGCAGCCTGGATGTTGGGCCCTCCATAAGTAGGGCCAGGCCCCAGGGGATAGATGATGTTGTTGGGCGTGGAAAGAAGGTAGGCTACACAAGGGATTGCAGTGTAACTGGTTTCTTTACTCACAGCGATGTTATGGCTGGCAACCTGAAGAAGGCTGTTCCTGACCACTGGTTCCCTTAGTCCCAGTGTCGGTGTGGTGACCTGGTGACTTCTTTCCCCTGCACCTGTCTCTGGTTGTCTCTGGTTGGTGGGTCCCCGTGCCTTGAAGCATCTGGGTGTCCCCTCCTGGTAGTCTCTCAGTCTAAGTTCGTATGACAGGTAGCTTAAACCCTGTGGGGTCAGTTCCTTTGGTCCTGCTCCCCGGTTCTCCCGTTGCTACTGTGTCCCGAACTATATGGTCGGTGAGGTCCTGGATGGTCCCCTCACTTTGCAGATATTATCAGGTGTGCCTGGAGCGTTTGCCTGACCTAGGGCTCTGTATCCCGTTGGTCCTATGGTTCCGAAGTACTCTACCGGCAACCACACACCTGGGCCTTCAGGTCACCGTTACAGTCTCCTGTCTTTCTCAATTCCATTTACTAACTTGTCTGACGCCTCCCCTCTGGTTGTCGCCTAGTGGACTGGATCGTTTCCACCCCTAGGTGGCCATCCATTGGGTCTAACCCAAGCCTGTCACCAGTCTTTGGGAATGTGAAAAACAGGGATTAAAATGAATGTTTTGCTGTTACCGGCACTGGTCTTCTGGGTACCTGGTGGTAATGCAGTTCCCTGTAGCTCCTGATGGCTTCAGTGGCGCTACAGATACTCAAGTATAAGCCGAGTTTTTCAGCCTATTTTTTATGCTGAAAACGCCCCCCTCAGCTTATACACGAGTGAGGTAAAAAAAAAAAAAGCACCACAAAATTCTCACCTGTCCTTCATTTCTGTACTGACCCTAACAAGCTTCTTCCTGAACGGAGGCTCACAGACCCCACGGAGGTCGATGCACGAGGCTGTCGCATCATATCAGGAAGGAGCCCATACATTCTAGCATCTACCAAGCCGTCTGCCGTCATCGCTTTACTGCAGTTGACTGCTTTGCCACCACAAAGCAGTCAACTGCAGCAAAGCGACGACGTCAGACGCCAGCGACGGCTCCATGCACCCGCAGCGATCACGGAGGGGTCTGTGTGGCAGCGGTCAGCAAGAACAGGTAAAGTCGGAGTCTCGCATCACATCACACGCTACGGCCTGACACTCTCCAGACATAAGCATCTCAGCTGCATAGAAATACATGCAGCCAACCCACGCCTCTCAGGAGAGTGTGCGCCGTGTTGGGTGATATGAGAGCCACCCGCAAATGTGACTCCGGTCTAAGAGGAAGCGCAGGAATGGAGAATAGAGATGAGCGAACCGGTCGCGGTTCGGCTCGAGGTCGGTTCGCCGAACGGGGGTCCCGTTCGAGTTCGGTTCGTCGAACGTTCGACGAACCAAACTCGAACCAATAGGCTATAATGGGAGGCAATCACAAACACATAAAAATGCATGATAAATGTACACAAACAGTTAATAAACATTGCCATAACACTTACCGGTCCCCGCGATCCCTCCTGCACTCTGTCTCCTGCCGCTATTCCATCCGATGATCACTGAATCCTCCCGGTGACCGGCACTGCCAGCAGAGAAGCAGGACCTATCGTGACGTCAAAATAGCCATGTGACCAGTCACGTGGCTATTATCTCATTGGCTACAGACTGGTCACATGACTATGACACGTCATGTAGGACCTGCGAGTGCATCTCTCCGGTACATGGTGCACATTTGTGTATCGCCGTGTACCGGCGATATGCTCTAGCACACGGTCGACTCCCCGTTCCGTTAGGGACCGGCTGACACAGCCGGTCATTAACGGAGATCACCGTTGCCATAGCAACGCAGTTAGCGGTGACGGCACCGCTAACCGCGGCTCCGGGAGCACCGTTGCTATGGTAACGCGTCTGTCAGCGTTACCGCTGTTACCGCTAGCAGCACTGATCACTAACGGAGTGAAGGCTGCACGCTGCTTCCCGATTGTAGTGAGGATTGTAGTGAGGATGAGGTGCCCTAGCCCATGATGGGCTGGTGCACCTCATCCTCACTACAATCGTCACTACTACTACACTAGTGAGGATTGTAGTGAGGATGAGATGCCCCAGCCCATGATGGGCTGGTGCACCTCATCCTCACTACAATCATCACTACTACTACACTAGTGAGGATTGTAGTGAGGATGAGGTGCCCCAGCCCATCAAGTAATGGGCTGGGGCACCTCATCCTCACTACAATCCTCACTACAATCCTGAAGTGCAGTTTCTTCAAATTCATTTAAAGGCACTTTAACGCTGAAATTGCTGCTTATAATTTAAGCCTCTATTAAAAACCTCTTATCAGCGCTGGTTTATTGGGGATTTATTGGGCTGACAGGGGGTAATAAAGATGGAGTCTCTAATGTGTCTGTGTATTTATTTCTATTAAAGTATTTTTTCTCTGTGTGGTGTCTTTTTTTTAACCCTTTATTGGAGATTCTTAATGGCCGGGTCAAACGTGCCTGACATTAAGAATCTCTGGCTTAATACTGGCTAGCAAAACAAAGCCAGTATTAACTCATGATTACCCAACAAGCCACCCGGCTCCAGGGCTGTTGGAAGAGTTGGATACAGCGCCAGATGATGGCGCTTCTATGAAAGCGCCATTTTCTGGGATGGCTGCGGACTGCAATTCGCAGCAGAGGCGCCCAGAAACCTCGGGCTAACCTGTGCTGCGGATTCCAATCCCCAGCTGCCTAGTTGTACCCGGCTGGACACAAAAATGGAGCGAAGCTTACGTTGTTTTTTTTTTTATTATTTCATGAAATAAGTGAAATAATTAAAAAAAACGGGCTTCCCTATATTTTTGGTTCCCAGCCGGGTACAAATAGGCAACTGGGGGTTGGAGGCAGCCCGTGGCTGCCTGCTGTACCTGGCTAAGATACAAAAATATGGCGCAGCCCACGTTTTTTTTTTGGTGGGCAAAAAACTTCTGCATACAGTCCTGGATGGAGTATGCTGAGCCTTGTAGTTCTGCAGCTGCTGTCTGCTCTTCTCCATACAGACAGACAGCAGCTGCAGAACTACAAGGCTCAGCATACTCCATCCAGGACTGTATGCAGAAGTTTTTTGCCCCCTGAAAAGATTATGTGGGCTTCGCCATATTTTTGTATGCTAGCCGGGTACAGCAGGCAGGTACGGCTGCCCCCAACCCCCAGTTGCCTATTTGTACCCGGCTGGGAACCAAAAATAAAGGGAAGCCCTTTTTTTATTATTTCATGAATTTCATGAAATAATTAGAAAACAAATGACGTAGGCTTCGCCCCATTTTTGTGTCCAGCCAGGTACAACTAGGCAGCTGGGGATTGGAATCCGCAGCACAGGTTGGCCTGAGCTTTCTGGGCCCCACTGCTGAGAATTGCAGTCTGCAGCTGCTTCAGAAAATGGCATTTTCATAGAAGCGCCATCATCTGGCGCTGTATCCAACTCTTCCAGCACCTGCCTGCTATACCTGGCTAGCATACAAAAATATGGCGAAGCTCACGTCCTTTTTTTGTAGTTTTTTGGCAAAAAAAAATAAAAAATGCTTCCTTGGATTTTCCATTGCCAGTGAAGGTAACACCAAGCAGTGGGGGTTAGCAGCCAGTAGCTGCTTGGATTACCCTTAGCTAGCAATACAAAAAATGCAGCGGGAGCCCATATATATTTTTTTTAATTATTTATTTAAATAACTAAAAATAAAATGGGCTTCCCTGTATTTTGATTGCTGGACATCACAGTGCTGTAAAAATAAATCTTTAAAAAAATGACGTAGCGCTCCGCAGTATTTTTGATTCTCAGCGCAGATAAAGCAGACAGCTATGGGTTGCCACCCCCATCTGCCTGCTGTTATCTTGGTTGGCAATCAAAATACAGGGAAGCCCATTAATTTTTTCTATTTAAAAAATAGTTAAAAAAAAATGACGTTGGGTCCCCCCATTTTTGATAGCCAGCTAGGGTAAAGCAGACGGCTGTAGCCTGAAAACCCCAGCTGGCAGCTTTACCGTGGTTGGGGATCCAATGTGGAGGTCCCCTCAGGCTCTTTTTTATAATTATTTTATAAATATTAATAATTACACAATAAAAGTAGGGTCCCCCCCAAATTGGATCACCAGCCAAGGTAAAGCGGACAGCTGTGGTCTGGTATTCTCAGGGTGGGAAGGTCCATAGTTATTGGGCCTTCACAGCCAAAAATAGCAGGCCGCAGGCACCCCAGACGTGGCGCATCCACTAGATGCGCCAATCCTGGCGCTTCACCCCAGCTCATCCCGTGCCCTGGTACAGTGGCAAACGGGGTAATAAATCGGGTTGATACTAGCTGTAAAGTCACCTGAGATCAAGCCCAGCAGTTTGTGATGTCATGGCGTCTATTAGATACCCAACATCATAAACTGTCAGTACTAACAAAAAAAAATAATCGACAAAAGAAATTTATTTGAAAAAACAGTCCCCAAAACATTTCCTCTTTCACCAATTTATTGTAAGAAAAAAAATAAAGGGGTCCCACGACGACTCTGGACCGTCTAGAATATGGGGGGGAGACACTCAGGGAACGTATCCCCCATTTTCTAGGAGTGCGGACCCTTCATGTGAGGAGTCTGGGTGCAATGAATCTGCACTCACTCTTCTCGGGTCCACAGCAGCAGAGTCCATGTCGTAATGGTTGCTACCAAAGCTGCAATGCCCTGCTCATGAGGTAAGGGCATGCCTAATCAGGAGAACTACTGTAGAGGAAGCTCTGCTCACTGGTATATAGGTGCTCAGAGGTAATAATAGATAAAATTAGTGAGTAACCTCGGCACTCTAAATCTCCCAGACTAAGTCAGTAAGTCACAACGGATAGTAATGCAAAATCACTCTTTATTGGTCCGTATTAAGAAAAAAAAATTTTCAAAATTTTTTTCATAAGCATATATGTTTTTGTCCAAAACAAGTTACAAATGACGTTTCGGCCTGAGCCTTCGTCAGATTGGACTTATCTGCATGTAATCATGAAAAATGACAATAATCAGTATCACATAAGAGTGAGAGAACAATAACATAAACTCGAACAATGTAGAGGTACAATTGGGATGCAGCAAAAAAATTGCAACACAGCAAGAAATGAAACACATGATACAAATGTCATAATACAGTACAAGGACAATATAGTAATGACAAATATGGGGTCAGAGTAGGCTTAGACAGCTCTGGTATGAAAGAGATGTCAATCATAAAGTAACATGTGCAGTAGGTGTAGAGCTACACTATGCATGGCAGAGCTAATGGGTAGACCGACCATAGAAAAAGAATGGAGAAAAAGTGGAGAAAAAGTGGATTAAAAATGTAGAAAAAGTGGAGAAAAAGTGGAGAAAAAGTGGAGAAAAAGTGGAGAAGTGGAGAAGAAGTAGAGAAGTGGAGAAGAAGTGGAGAAGAAGTGGAGAAGAAGTGGAGAAAAAGTGGAGAAAAAAGTGGAGAAAAAGTGGAGAAAAATAGTGGAGAAAAAGTGGAGAAAAAGTGGAGAAAAAGTGGAGAAAAAATGGAGAAAAAAATGTAGAAAAAGTGGAGAAAAAATGGAGGAAAAAATGTAGAAAAAGTTGAGAAAAAGTGGAGAAAAAGTGGAGAAGAAGTGGAGAAAAAGTGGAGAAAAAGTAGAGAAAAAGTGGAGAAAAAGTGGAGAAAAAATGTAGAAAAAGTGGAGAAAAAATGGAGAAAAAAAAGGAGAAAAAGTGGAGAAAAAGTGGAGAAAAATGGATAAAAAGTGGAGAAAAAGTGGAGAAAAAATGGAGAAAAAGTGGATAAAAAGTGGATAAAAAGTGGAGAAAAAACGGAGAAAAAACGGAGAAAAAGTGGAGAAAAAATGTAGAAAAAGTGGAGAAAAAGTGGAGAAAAAGTGGAGAAAAAATGGAGAAAAAAATGGAGAAAAAGTGGAGAAAAAGTGGAGAAAAAATGTAGAAAAAGTGGAGAAAAAATGTAGAAAAAGTGGAGAAAAAGTGGAGAAAAAATGTAGAAAAAGTGGAGAAAAAGTGGAGAAAAAGTGGAGAAAAAGTGGAGAAAAAATGGAGAAAAAAATGTAGAAAAAGTGGAGAAAAAGTGGAGAAAAAGTGGAGAAAAAATGGATAAAAAGTGGATAAAAAGTGGATAAAAAGTGGAGAAAAAACTGAGAAAAAACGGAGAAAAAGTGGAGAAAAAATGTAGAAAAAGTGGAGAAAAAGTGGAGAAAAAGTGGAGAAAAAATGGAGAAAAAAATGGAGAAAAAGTGGAGAAAAAGTGGAGAAAAAATGTAGAAAAAGTGGAGAAAAAATGTAGAAAAAGTGGAGAAAAAATGTAGAAAAAGTGGAGAAAAAGTGGAGAAAAAGTGGAGAAAAAATGGAAAAAAAAATGTAGAAAAAGTGGAGAAAAAGTGGAGAAAAAATGGAGAAAAAAATGGAGAAAAAATGGAGAAAAAGTGGATAAAAAGTGGAGAAAAAACGGAGAAAAAGTGGAGAAAAAATGTAGAAAAAGTGGAGAAAAAGTGGAGAAAAAGTGGAGAAAAAATGGAGAAAAAGTGGAGAAAAAATGTAGAAAAAGTGGAGAAAAAGTGGAGAAAAAGTGGAGAAAAATGGAGAAAAAAATGGAGAAAAAGTGGAGAAAAAGTGGAGAAAAATGGATAAAAAGTGGAGAAAAAGTGGAGAAAAAGTGGAGAAAAAATGGATAAAAAGTGGATAAAAAGTGGATAAAAAGTGGAGAAAAAGTGGAGAAAAAATGGAGAAAAAACGGAGAAAAAGTGGAGAAAAAATGTAGAAAAAGTGGAGAAAAAGTGGATAAAAAGTGTAGAAAAAATGGAGAAAAAGTGGAGAAAAAGTGGAGAAAAAATGTAGAAAAAGTGGAGAAAAAGTGGAGAAAAAATGGAGAAAAAATGTATAAAAAGTGGAGAAAAAGTGGAGAAAAAGTAGAGAAAAAGTGGAGAAAAAATGTAGAAAAAGTGGAGAAAAAGTGGAGAAAAAGTGGAGAAAAAGTGGAGAAAAAAATGGAGAAAAAAATGTAGAAAAAGTGGAGAAAAAGTGGAGAAAAAATGGAGAAAAAGTGGAGAAAAAGTGGAGAAAAAGTGGAGAAAAAGTGGAGAAAAAGTGGAGAAAAAATGTAGAAAAAGTGGAGAAAAAGTGGAGAAAAAATGTAGAAAAAGTGGAGAAAAAGTGGAGAAAAAATGTATAAAAAGTGGAGAAAAAGTGGAGAAAAAATGTAGAAAAAGTGGAGAAAAAGTGGAGAAAAATGGAGAAAAAAATGGAGAAAAAGTGGAGAAAAAGTGGAGAAAAATGGATAAAAAGTGGAGAAAAAGTGGAGAAAAAATGGATAAAAAGTGGAGAAAAAGTGGATAAAAAGTGGAGAAAAAATGGAGAAAAAACGGAGAAAAAGTGGAGAAAAAATGTAGAAAAAGTGGAGAAAAAGTAGAGAAAAAGTGGAGAAAAAATGGAGAAAAAAATGTAAAAAAAAGTGGAGAAAAAGTGGAGAAAAAATGTAGAAAAAGTGGAGAAAAAGTGGATAAACAGTGGAGAAAAATGGAGAAAAAGTGGAGAAAAAGTGGAGAAAAAATGTAGAAAAAGTGGAGAAAAAATGTAGAAAAAGTGGAGAAAAAGTGGAGAAAAAATGTATAAAAAGTGGAGAAAAAGTGGAGAAAAAGTGGAGAAAAAATGTAGAAAAAGTGGAGAAAAAATGGAGAAAAAAATGTAGAAAAAGTGGAGAAAAAGTGGAGAAAAAATGGAGAAAAAAATGGAGAAAAAGTGGAGAAAAAGTGGAGAAAAAATGTAGAAAAAGTGGAGAAAAAGTGGAGAAAAAATGTAGAAAAAGTGGAGAAAAAGTGGAGAAAAAGTGGAGAAAAAATGTATAAAAAGTGGAGAAAAAGTGGAGAAAAAGTGGAGAAAAAATGTAGAAAAAGTGGAGAAAAAGTGGAGAAAAAGTGGAGAAAAATGGAGAAAAAAATGGAGAAAAAGTGGAGAAAAAGTGGAGAAAAATGGATAAAAAGTGGAGAAAAAGTGGAGAAAAAATGGATAAAAAGTGGATAAAAAGTGGATAAAAAGTGGAGAAAAAATGTATAAAAAGTGGAGAAAAAGTGGAGAAAAAGTGGAGAAAAAGTGGAGAAAAAATGGAGAAAAAAATGTAGAAAAAGTGGAGAAAAAGTGGAGAAAAAATGGAGAAAAAAATGTAGAAAAAGTGGAGAAAAAGTGGAGAAAAAATGTAGAAAAAGTGGAGAAAAAGTGGAGAAAAAATGTAGAAAAAGTGGAGAAAAAGTGGATAAAAAGTGGAGAAAAATGGAGAAAAAGTGGATAAAAAGTGGAGAAAAAATGTAGAAAAAGTGGAGAAAAAGTGGAGAAAAAATGTAGAAAAAGTGGAGAAAAAGTGGAGAAAAAGTGGAGAAAAAGTGGAGAAAAAATGTATAAAAAGTGGAGAAAAAGTAGAGAAAAAGTGGAGAAAAAGTGGAGAAAAAATGGAGAAAAAAATGTAGAAAAAGTGGAGAAAAAGTGGAGAAAAAATGGAGAAAAAAATGGAGAAAAAGTGGAGAAAAAGTGGAGAAAAAATGTAGAAAAAGTGGAGAAAAAGTGGAGAAAAAATGGAGAAAAAAATGTAGAAAAAGTGGAGAAAAAGTGGAGAAAAAATGGAGAAAAAAATGGAGAAAAAGTGGAGAAAAAGTGGAGAAAAAATGTAGAAAAAGTGGAGAAAATGTGGAGAAAAAATGTAGAAAAAGTGGAGAAAAAGTGGAGAAAAAGTGGAGAAAAAATGTATAAAAAGTGGAGAAAAAGTGGAGAAAAAATGTAGAAAAAGTGGAGAAAAAGTGGAGAAAAAGTGGAGAAAAATGGAGAAAAAAATGGAGAAAAAGTGGAGAAAAAGTGGAGAAAAATGGATAAAAAGCGGAGAAAAAGTGGAGAAAAAATGGATAAAAAGTGGATTAAAAGTGGATAAAAAGTGGAGAAAAAACGGAGAAAAAACGGAGAAAAAGTGGAGAAAAAATGTAGAAAAAGTGGAGAAAAAGTGAAGAAAAAGTGGAGAAAAAAATGGAGAAAAAGTGGAGAAAAAGTGGAGAAAAAATGTAGAAAAAGTGGAGAAAAAATGTAGAAAAAGTGGAGAAAAAGTGGAGAAAAAGTGGAGAAAAAATGTATAAAAAGTGGAGAAAAAGTGGAGAAAAAGTGGAGAAAAAGTGGAGAAAAAGTGGAGAAAATATGGAGAAAAAAATGTAGAAAAAGTGGAGAAAAAGTGGAGAAAAAATGGAGAAAAAAATGTAGAAAAAGTGGAGAAAAAGTGGAGAAAAAATGGAGAAAAAAATGGAGAAAAAGTGGAGAAAAAGTGGAGAAAAAATGTAGAAAAAGTGGAGAAAATGTGGAGAAAAAATGTAGAAAAAGTGGAGAAAAAGTGGAGAAAAAGTGGAGAAAAAATGTATAAAAAGTGGAGAAAAAGTGGAGAAAAAGTGGAGAAAAAATGTAGAAAAAGTGGAGAAAAAGTGGAGAAAAAGTGGAGAAAAATGGAGAAAAAAATGGAGAAAAAGTGGAGAAAAAGTGGAGAAAAATGGATAAAAAGCGGAGAAAAAGTGGAGAAAAAATGGATAAAAAGTGGATTAAAAGTGGATAAAAAGTGGAGAAAAAACGGAGAAAAAACGGAGAAAAAGTGGAGAAAAAATGTAGAAAAAGTGGAGAAAAAGTGAAGAAAAAGTGGAGAAAAAAATGGAGAAAAAGTGGAGAAAAAGTGGAGAAAAAATGTAGAAAAAGTGGAGAAAAAATGTAGAAAAAGTGGAGAAAAAGTGGAGAAAATGTGGAGAAAAAATGTAGAAAAAGTGGAGAAAAAGTAGAGAAAAAGTGGAGAAAAAATGGAGAAAAAAATGGAGAAAAAGTGGAGAAAAAGTGGAGAAAAAATGGAGAAAAAGTGGAGAAAAAATGGAGAAAAAATAGAGAAAAAATGGAGAAAAAATGGAGAAAAAGTGGAGAAAGAGTGGAGAAAAAGTGGAGAAAAATGGAGAAAAAGTGGAGAAAAAGTGGAGAAAAAGTGGAGAAAAAATGTAGAAAAAGTGGAGAAAAAGTGGAGAAAAATGGAGAAAAAAATGGAGAAAAAGTGGAGAAAAAGTGGAGAAAAATGGATAAAAAGTGGAGAAAAAGTGGAGAAAAAATGGATAAAAAGTGGAGAAAAAGTGGATAAAAAGTGGAGAAAAAATGGAGAAAAAACGGAGAAAAAGTGGAGAAAAAATGTAGAAAAAGTGGAGAAAAAGTGGAGAAAAAGTGGAGAAAAAATGGAGAAAAAAATGTAAAAAAAAGTGGAGAAAAAGTGGAGAAAAAATGTAGAAAAAGTGGAGAAAAAGTGGATAAACAGTGGAGAAAAATGGAGAAAAAGTGGAGAAAAAGTGGAGAAAAAATGTAGAAAAAGTGGAGAAAAAGTGGAGAAAAATTGTAGAAAAAGTGGAGAAAAAGTGGAGAAAAAATGTATAAAAAGTGGAGAAAAAGTGGATAAAAAGTGGATAAAAAGTGGAGAAAAATGTAGAAAAAGTGGATAAAAAGTGGAGAAAAAATGTAGAAAAAGTGGAGAAAAAGTGGAGAAAAAATGTAGAAAAAGTGGAGAAAAAGTGGAGAAAAAGTGGAGAAAAAGTGGAGAAAAAATGTATAAAAAGTGGAGAAAAAGTAGAGAAAAAGTTGAGAAAAAGTGGAGAAAAAATGGAGAAAAAAATGTAGAAAAAGTGGAGAAAAAGTGGAGAAAAAATGGAGAAAAAAATGGAGAAAAAGTGGAGAAAAAGTGGAGAAAAAATGTAGAAAAAGTGGAGAAAAAGTGGAGAAAAAATGGAGAAAAAAATGTAGAAAAAGTGGAGAAAAAGTGGAGAAAAAATGGAGAAAAAAATGGAGAAAAAGTGGAGAAAAAGTGGAGAAAAAATGTAGAAAAAGTGGAGAAAATGTGGAGAAAAAATGTAGAAAAAGTGGAGAAAAAGTGGAGAAAAAGTGGAGAAAAAATGTATAAAAAGTGGAGAAAAAGTGGAGAAAAAGTGGAGAAAAAATGTAGAAAAAGTGGAGAAAAAGTGGAGAAAAAGTGGAGAAAAATGGAGAAAAAAATGGAGAAAAAGTGGAGAAAAAGTGGAGAAAAATGGATAAAAAGCGGAGAAAAAGTGGAGAAAAAATGGATAAAAAGTGGATTAAAAGTGGATAAAAAGTGGAGAAAAAACGGAGAAAAAACGGAGAAAAAGTGGAGAAAAAATGTAGAAAAAGTGGAGAAAAAGTGAAGAAAAAGTGGAGAAAAAAATGGAGAAAAAGTGGAGAAAAAGTGGAGAAAAAATGTAGAAAAAGTGGAGAAAAAATGTAGAAAAAGTGGAGAAAAAGTGGAGAAAAAGTGGAGAAAAAATGTATAAAAAGTGGAGAAAAAGTGGAGAAAAAGTGGAGAAAAAGTGGAGAAAAAGTGGAGAAAATATGGAGAAAAAAATGTAGAAAAAGTGGAGAAAAAGTGGAGAAAAAATGGAGAAAAAAATGTAGAAAAAGTGGAGAAAAAGTGGAGAAAAAATGGAGAAAAAAATGGAGAAAAAGTGGAGAAAAAGTGGAGAAAAAATGTAGAAAAAGTGGAGAAAATGTGGAGAAAAAATGTAGAAAAAGTGGAGAAAAAGTGGAGAAAAAGTGGAGAAAAAATGTATAAAAAGTGGAGAAAAAGTGGAGAAAAAGTGGAGAAAAAATGTAGAAAAAGTGGAGAAAAAGTGGAGAAAAAGTGGAGAAAAATGGAGAAAAAAATGGAGAAAAAGTGGAGAAAAAGTGGAGAAAAATGGATAAAAAGCGGAGAAAAAGTGGAGAAAAAATGGATAAAAAGTGGATTAAAAGTGGATAAAAAGTGGAGAAAAAACGGAGAAAAAACGGAGAAAAAGTGGAGAAAAAATGTAGAAAAAGTGGAGAAAAAGTGAAGAAAAAGTGGAGAAAAAAATGGAGAAAAAGTGGAGAAAAAGTGGAGAAAAAATGTAGAAAAAGTGGAGAAAAAATGTAGAAAAAGTGGAGAAAAAGTGGAGAAAATGTGGAGAAAAAATGTAGAAAAAGTGGAGAAAAAGTGGAGAAAAAGTGGAGAAAAAATGGAGAAAAAAATGGAGAAAAAGTGGAGAAAAAGTGGAGAAAAAATGGAGAAAAAGTGGAGAAAAAATGGAGAAAAAATGGAGAAAAAATGGAGAAAAAATGGAGAAAAAGTGGAGAAAGAGTGGAGAAAAAGTGGAGAAAAATGGAGAAAAAGTGGAGAAAAAGTGGAGAAAAAGTGGAGAAAAAATGTAGAAAAAGTGGAGAAAAAGTGGAGAAAAAGTGGAGAAAAAATGTAGAAAAAGTGGAGAAAAAGTGGAGAAAAAATGGAGAAAAAATGTAGAAAAAGTGAAGAAAAAGTGGAGAAAAAGTGGAGAAAAAGTGGAGAAAAAAATGTAGAAAAAGTGGAGAAAAAGTGGAGAAAAAATGGAGAAAAAAATGGAGAAAAAGTGGAGAAAAAGTGGAGAAAAAATGTAGAAAAAGTGGAGAAAAAATGTAGAAAAAGGTGAGAAAAAGTGGAGAAAAAGTGGAGAAAAAATGTATAAAAAATGGAGAAAAAGTGGAGAAAAAGTGGAGAAAAAGTGGAGAAAAAATGTAGAAAAAGTGGAGAAAAAGTGGAGAAAAATGGAGAAAAAAATGGAGAAAAAGTGGAGAAAAATGGATAAAAAGTGGAGAAAAAGTGGAGAAAAAGTGGAGAAAAAATGGATAAAGAAGGGAATTTTGTTTACTTACCGTAAATTCCTTTTCTTCTAGCTCCAATTGGGAGACCCAGACAATTGGGTGTATAGCTACTGCCTCCGGAGGCCACACAAAGCATTACACTTAAAAGTGTAAACCCCTCCCCTCTGCTATACACCCTCCCGTGCATCACGGGCTCCTCAGTTTTGGTGCAAAAGCAGGAAGGAGGAAACTTATAAATTGGTCTAAGGTAAATTCAATCCGAAGGATGTTCGGAGAACTGAAACCATGACCAAGAACAGTTCAATCTGAACAACATGTGTACACAAAAGAACAAACAGCCCGAAGGGAACAGGGGCGGGTGCTGGGTCTCCCAATTGGAGCTAGAAGAAAAGGAATTTACGGTAAGTAAACAAAATTCCCTTCTTCTTTGTCGCTCCATTGGGAGACCCAGACAATTGGGACGTCCAAAAGCAGTCCCTGGGTGGGTAAAAGAATACCTTGGTAAAAGAGCCGTAAAACGGCTCCTTCCTACAGGTGGGCAACCGCCGCCTGAAGGACTCGCCTACCTAAGCTGGCATCTGCCGAGCGTAGGTATGCACTAGATAGTGCTCCGTGAAGCGTGCAGACTCAACCAGGTAGTCGCCTGACACACCTGCTGAGCCGTAGCCTGGTGCAGCAACTCCCAGGACGCACCCACGGCTCTGGGAGAACGGGCCTTCAGCCTTGAAGGAACCAGAAGCCCAGCAGAACGGTAGGCTTCAAGAATTGGTTCCTTGATCCACCGAGCCAAGTTGACTTGGGAGCTTGCGACCCTTTACTCTGGCCAGCGACAAGGACAAGAGCGCATCCGAGCGGCGCAGGAGCGCCGTACGAGAAATGTAGAGTCTGAGTGCTCTCACCAGACCTAACAAGTGCAAATCCTTTTCACGTTGGTGAACCGGATGAGAACAAAAGGAAGGTAAGAAGGTATCCTGATTGAGATGAACAGAGGATACCACCTTCGGGAGAGATTCCAGAACCGAGCGCAGAACCAGCTTGTCCTGGTGAAACACCAGGAAGGGGGACTTGCATGACAGCGCTGCTATGTCAGACACTCTGCGGAGTGACGTGACTGCACTAGGAAGAGCACCTTCTGCGAAAGGCGTGAAAGAGAATATCCCTCATTGGTTCGAAGGGTGGTTTCTGATCCCAGGGTACCAGCCGACGCTTGTAAGGAGGGACTATGTGGCAAACCCCCTGCAGGAACGTGCGTACCTGAGGGAGTTTGGCTAGACGCTTTTGAAAAAAAACACAGAAAGCGCCGAAACTTGTCCCTTAAGGGAACCGAGAGACAACCCCCTTTTCCATTCCGGATTGAAGGAAGGACAGAAAGTGGGCAAGGCGAATGGCCAGAGAGTAAAAACTCTGATCAGAGCACCAGGATAAGAAGATCTTCCACGTCCTGTGGTAGATCTTGGCGGACGTTGGTTTCCTGGCCTGTCTCATAGTGGCAATGACCTCTTGAGATAACCCTGAAGACGCTAGGATCCGGGACACAATGGCCACGCAGTCAGGTTGAGGGCCGCCGAAATCAGATGGAAAAAACGGCCCTTGAGACAGCAAGTCTGGCCGGTCTAGTAGTGTCCACGGTTGGCCTACCGTGAGATGCCACAGATCCGGGTACCACGACCTCCTCGGCCAGTCTGGAGCGACGAGGATGGCGCGGTGGCTGTCGGATCTGATCCTGCGTAACTCTCTGGGCAGCGGTGCCAGAGGAGGAATACGCGAGTCAGGGAAACTGCGACCAATCCTGCACTAATGCGTCTGCCGCCAGAGCTCTGTGATCTTGAGAACGTGCCATGAATGCCGTGACTTTGTTGTTGTGCCGGGACGCCAATATGTCGACGTCCCGCTTCCCCCGGCGGCAACAAATCTCTTGAAACACGTCCGGTCGAAGAGACCATTCCCCTGCGTCCATGCCCTGGCGACTGAGAAATTCTGCGTCCCAGTTTTCTACGCTCGGGATGTGAACTGCGGAGATGGTGGAGGCTGTGGATTCCACCCACAGCAGAATCCGCCGGACCTGCTGGAAGGCTTGCCGACTGCTTGTGCCGCCTTGGTGGTTGATGTATGCCACCGCCTTGGCGTTGTCCGACTGAATTCGGATCTGCCTGCCTTCCAGCCATGGCTGGAACGCCTTTAGGGCTAGAACACTGCCCTTATCTCCAGAACATTGATCTGGGGGGAAGACTCTGCTGAGTCCATGTACCCTGAGCCCTGTGGCGGAGGAAGACTCCCTGACAGACTCGTGTCCGCCGTGACCACAGGCCAGGATGTGGGCAGGAAGGACTTTTTCCTTTGACAAGCGTGGGAAGAAGCCACCCCTGAAGGGAGGCCATGGCTGCCCGAGAAGGAGCAACGTCCTTGTCGAGGGACGTCGATTTGCTGTCCCATTTGCGGAGAAAGTCCCATTAAAGTGGGCGCAGATGAATCAGCGCAAACGGAGCTGCCTCTATTGCTGCCACCAACTTCTCTAGGAAGTGCATGAGGCGCCTCCAAGGGTGTGATTGGGCTCGAAGGAACGATTGCACCCCTGTCTGTAGTGAACGCTGTTTGTCCAGCGGAAGCTTCACTATCGCTGAGAGAGTATGGAACTCCATGCCGAGATATGTCAGTGATTGGGCCGGTGTCAATTTTGACTTTAGGAAAAATTGATGAACCACCCGAATCTCTGGAGAGTCTCTAGAGCCATGTTCAGGCTGTGCTGGCATGCCACCCGAGAGGGGGCCTTGACCAGCAGATTGCCTGAGAGAGTAGGACCGCTACCACAGTTGTCATGACCTTGGTGAAGGCCCGTAGGGCTGTCACCAGGCCGAAAGTTAGTGCCACGAACTGAAGGTGTTCGTTCCCTATGTCGAAGCGCAGGAAGTGCTGATATCCTGATACAATCGGCACGTGGAGATAAGCATCCCTGATGTCGATTGATGCTAGGAAGCCTCCTTGGGCCATCAAAGGCGATGGCAAGCGGAGAGATTCCATCCGGAACCGTCAGGTTCTCTGTCCGTTGAGCAGTGTGAAGTCCAGAACGGGGCGGGGTGATCCGTCCTATCTGGTACCACGAACAAGCTGGAGTAAAAAGCCGCGACTACGTTCTTGAAGGGGAACGAGGATCGCAACTCCTCCTGCCTTCGGAGTGTTCACCGCCTGGAAACGTGCATCGGCTCGCTCGGGGGACTGAGCTCTATCCTGTGACCGTAAGACAAAATGTCTCCTACATCGGTCTTGGACATGTGGGGACCACTCCCCTGACCTGGACCGCCATGCAGAAAAGGTTCTCTGTGCCCGGCGGAGGATGGAAATACCCTCGCCTGAGACGTCAAAGACGCTAATTGCGGAGCCCAGGATGACCGCATTGATCTGAGACAGAGCAGCTGAGATAGCCTGGAGTGCCCACCCCTGCAAAGGCAGGGGCAACGGACGCGCCTATGGCTTCATAGATGGATCCCATTAGGAGTGCTATCTGTCTGTCCGTGGCATTTTTGAGCGTGGACCCGCCAGCCACTGCTACTACTGATCTAGCCGCCAGTCCAGAGACTGGAGGGCACCTTATGACACTGAGCCGAAACGGTAACAACGTCAGAGAGGAAGGGGCAACGTGTGTTATAAGGCGTTCAGTAAAACGCTTGTCCGGGAAGGTGTGCTTCTGGACAGTATCTGTGCATTAGCTGGACTGGGACTGCGGTTCGTGCTGGAGTTTACCACGTAATAACTAGAGGCCACCCCTGGAACACGCTTCGTCGCAGACCGATAGAGGCCTGGGGGGATCCCGCAGTGCCCGGGCCTGTGTAAGGGGCCGGTCTGGACTGCAAACTCCTAGTCTCTTAGCCGACCATTTGTCCATAGCCTGAGACATGGATAGTGAAAATGACCCAGAGAGTTTCTCAGCAAAGCTGTAACTCTGTCCCTGCCGCCTGGACAGGGAACGCCGGCGAAGTTTTCATCATGCAAACTCTGTCGCTGTCATCTGTGCAGTGCCCATAATATAGGCGCACAAGAGGTTAAAATAAGCCAGTGTCATGGCACCCTAAAGCCTGCTTTACACGGTACGACCGATTGTGCGATTTCACAATCGATCGTACCCGCCCCCGTCCTTTTTGCGTCACGGGCAAATCGCTGCCCGTGTCGCACAAAGGTAGTAACCCCCGTCACACATACTTACCTCTCGTGCGACCTCGCTGTGGGCGGCGAACGTCCACTTCCTGGAGTGGGAGGGACGTTCGGCGTCACAGCGACGTCACACGGCCGCCGGCCAATCAGAGCGGAGGGGCGGAGATCAGCAGGATGTAAACATCCCGCCCACCTCCTTCCTTCCACATAGAGCCGGCGGCGGCCGCGGGAGGCAGGTGAGCTGCTCATCGTTCCCGTGGTGTCACACGGAGCGGCGTGTGCTACCACGGAAACGATGGTCAACTAAATTAAACGATTTTATGGAACCTAACGAGCAGTACCCGACTCACAATTTGTGAGCGATACTGCGTCGCTAGGAGGTGTCACACAGGCCGGCATCGCCAGCGATGCCGGATATGCGTCACAAAAACCGTGACCCCGACGATCTATCGCACGATAGATTGCCTGGTGTAAAGCAGGCTTTACTCTTTAAGAGCAGACAACAGCCTGTCGTCCGCAGAGTAATCAGTGAGGGTATACAGCCAAAAACAAATAATGCTGCCGAACAGTGAAATCATATACCATATAAATAAACACATATATATATATATATATATATATATATATATATATACACTGCGGCACCAAGGGGGGGACAACACCCTAGGAAGACCACCTTTGACAAAAACTCGTGCCCCCCAGTGCTCAGTGAGGGGGAAGGAGGATAGCAACGTATGCTCCAGCCCTCCCCACGTTATGATGCAGGGCTCTGTCTGCGGGAATCCGGTGGTCTATAGTGATCAGTGAGGGGGGGCGGAGGACAGCGAGGTGTGCTCCAGCCCTCACTGTCGGCAACATACCGACCATCCCGCCCTTCTCCCTGACTGGCAGGCTCAGGGGCGGGAGTTTAACACACTAGGCCGCAAAAAACCGGGGACTAAAGTACAAACCGCGGCCGGCAAACAGGCACGGTCGGCGCGGTAGTCCCGGATAAAAAATGCACACCGCAGTTGCAGCTGCGTCTGAGGCCAAGGTGCTTCATGCACCGTGCCAACGGGGACACAGAGTACCTGTAGCTGCAGGGTGTCCCTGACGATACTCCGTCTCCTGCCCGGCAGGGGCTGCGGATGTGGCTTGTAGCCATCAGATTCTCTGCCCCGGGTCTCCCTCAGCTGCAGCCAGAAGTTGCTGGAAAACATGGCTGACGGCGTTCTCTGAGGAGGAGGGAGGCGTGGGCGTAGTCACAAAAAAGTGCGGGAATCTGGAGCCTCAGCGTGGGTAGTGAGGGGGGCGGAGGACAGCTCAATGTACTACAGCCCTCACTGTCGGCGTCATAACGACCGTCCCGCCATTTTCCCTGACTGGAAGGTCTGGGGGCGGGAGACTCCCATACTAGGCCGACCTCAGTGCTGACTTCACGTACAGCGTCCCGCCCTTCCCCTGACTGACAGGCCTGGGGGCGGGAAAAGAGTGAGACTAGGCCGCAAAAGCCGGGGACTAAAGTTATAAGCGCGGCCGGCGTATAAGCCCGGTCGGCGCGGTAGTCCCCGGCGCACTAACAGTCCCAGCCGCGCCGCAGTGTAAAAATGGCAGCGGCGGTCAGCGCGGTAGTCCCCATGAACAAACACACCCAGCCACGCTGCAGTGTGTGATGGCACAAGCGCGGTCAGCGCTGCGGTCCCCGGCGCACTAACACACCCAGCAATGCTGGAGTGTTTCTGTGCGCGGTCCCCACGGGGACACAGAGTACCTTAACGTAGCAGGGCCTTGTCCCTGACGATACTCGGCTCCTTATCCAGCAGGGTCCCCAGGAGCTGTGGATGGAGCACGGTCTCAGTGCCTGGAGACCGATTAGGATCCCACTTCACCCAGAGCCCTAAAGGGGATGGGGAAGGAAAACAGCATGTGGGCTCCAGCCTCCGTACCCGCAATGGATACCTCAACCTTAACAACACCACCGAAAAGAGTGGGGTGAGAAGGCAGCATGCTGGGGGCCCTGTTATGGGCCCTCTTTTCTTCCATCCGACATAGTCAGCAGCTGCTGCTGACTAATCTGTGGAGCTATGCGTGCATGTCTGCCTGCTTCGCACAAAGCTTAAAAACTGAGGAGCCCGTGATGCACGGGAGGGTGTATAGCAGAGGGGAGGGGTTTACACTTTTAAGTGTAATGCTTTGTGTGGCCTCCGGAGGCAGTAGCTATACACCCAATTGTCTGGGTCTCCCAATGGAGCGACAAAGAAAAGTGGATAAAAAGTGGATAAAAAGTGGAGAAAAAATGGAGAAAAAACGGAGAAAAAGTGGAGAAAAAATGTAGAAAAAATGTAGAAAAAGTGGAGAAAAAGTGGAGAAAAAGTGGAGAAAAAATGGAGAAAAAAATGTAGAAAAAATGGAGAAAAAGTGGAGAAAAAATGGAGAAAAAGTGGAGAAAAAGTGGAGAAAAAATGTAGAAAAAGTGGAGAAAAAATGTAGAAAAAGTGGAGAAAAAGTGGAGAAAAATGGATAAAAAGTGGAGAAAAAGTGGAGAAAAAGTGGAGAAAAAATGGATAAAAAGTGGAGAAAAAGTGGATAAAAAGTGGATAAAAAGTGGAGAAAAAACGGAGAAAAAACGGAGAAAAAGTGGAGAAAAAATGTAGAAAAAGTGGAGAAAAAGTGGAGAAAAAATGGAGAAAAAAATGGAGAAAAAGTGGAGAAAAAGTGGAGAAAAAATGGAGAAAAAGTGGAGAAAAAGTGGAGAAAAAATGTAGAAAAAGTGGAGAAAAAGTGGAGAAAATGTGGAGAAAAAATGTAGAAAAAGTGGAGAAAAAGTGGAGAAAAAGTGGAGAAAAAATGGAGAAAAAAATGGAGAAAAAGTGGAGAAAAAGTGGAGAAAAAACGGAGAAAAAGTGGAGAAAAAGTGGAGAAAGAGTGGAGAAAAAATGGAGAAAAAAATGGAGAAAAAGTGGAGAAAAAGTGGAGAAAAAATGGAGAAAAAGTGGAGAAAAAGTGGAGAAAAAGTGGAGAAAAAATGTAGAAAAAGTGGAGAAAAAGTGGAGAAAAAAATGGAGAAAAAGTGGAGAAAAGGTGGAGAAAAAGTGGAGAAAAAATGGAGAAAAAATGGAGAAAAAATGTAGAAAAAGTGGAGAAAAAATGTAGAAAAAGTGGAGAAAAAGTGGAGAAAAAGTGGAGAAAAAAGTGGAGAAAAAGTGGAGAAAAAGTGGAGAAAAAATGGAGAAAAAGTGGAGAAAAAGTGGAGAAAAAATGGATAAAAAGTGGATAAAAGTGGATAAAAAGTGGAGAAAAAATGGAGAAAAAGTGGAGAAAAAGTGGAGAAAAAGTGGAGAAAAAGTGGAGAAAAAATGGAGAAAAAAATGGAGAAAAAGTGGAGAAAAAATGTAGAAAAAGTGGAGAAAAAGTGGAGAAAAAATGGAGAAAAAGTGGAGCACCCTTTGGTGCCTTTCATGTGGCACTAAGGGGTGCTTAGCTTTGTATTTAGAAAAAAAAATGAAAAAAAAAATGACGTAGGGTTCCCCCTATTTTTGTAGCCAGCTAGGGTAAAGCAGACGGCTGCAGCCTGCAGACCACAGCTGGCAACCTCACCTTGGCTGGTAATCCAAAACTGAGGGCACCCCACGATGTTATTTTAAATTAAATAAATAATTTAAAAAAAAAACACGTAGGGGTCCCCCCAAAATTGGATCACCAGCCAAGGTAAAGCAGACAGCTGGGGTCTGATATTCTCAGACTAAGGAGGTCCATGGTTATTGGACTCTCCCCAGCCTAAAAATAGCAGGCCGCAGCCGCCCCAGAAGTGGCGCATCCATTAGATGCGCCAATCCTGGTGCTTCGCCCCAGCTCATCCCGCGCCCTGGTGCGGTGGCAAACGGGGTAATATATGGGGTTAATACCAGATGTGTAATGTCACCTGGCATCAAGCTCTGGGGTTGGTGAGGTCAGGCGTCTATCAGATACCCGACATCACCAACCCAGTCAGTAATAAAAAAAAATATTTGAAAAAACACTCCCCAAAACATTCCCTCTTTAACCAATTTATTAGAAAGAAAAACAAATCCAGGTCTGGTGTAATCCAAGGGGTTGCCATGACGATCCACACTGTCCCAGTCAATGAAGAGCAGGATGTTCCCCATTGGCTGGGAGAGCAGTGCAGTGACCTGAGCTAACATCAATGGGTCAGCCCAGGTCACTGCAGGGCATGACAAGTGCTGCTGTCAGCGA
This sequence comes from Anomaloglossus baeobatrachus, assembly GCF_048569485.1. Taxonomy (NCBI): domain Eukaryota; kingdom Metazoa; phylum Chordata; class Amphibia; order Anura; family Aromobatidae; genus Anomaloglossus; species Anomaloglossus baeobatrachus. The sequence continues at coordinate 295,428,288 of NC_134356.1, read as the reverse complement.
GGTACATTACCTGCGCTGATCTCCAGCACACTGACAGCCCCTGTCACTAAGTTCAATGACCGGCGCCTTCACACCAAGTATCGCGAGAGGCCCGTGACGTCACCGCTAGTCAGTCTCGGGTCGGAAGCGAGAGGTGATGTGACAAGCGGCGGCCATGGAGGACAGTGACAGCGCTGAGGTCGGGATGGCGGGACTTCATCACCGCAGGTAAGCCGAGCGGGGGGGGGTGTGGGTGTGTGCAGAGTATGTGTGTGTGTGTGTGTGTGTGTATGTATGTGTACATGCCGCGGGCAGGAGGGGGCGGAGCGAGCTGAGCGGGGAAGTGTGGGCTTCCTGCACGTAACTAGGATAAACATCGGGTTACTAACCAAAGCGCTTTGGTTGGATACCCGATGTTTATCTTGGTTACCAGCTTCTGGCAGGCTGCCAGCGATGGCTCCTGCATACTGTAGCTGTAAAAAGCCCTGCTTTTTGCTGCTAGAACCGTTCTCGAACGTATCTAGAAGTATCGAGCTTTTGCAAAAAGCTCGAGTTCTAGTTCGATCTCGAACAGGCCCCAAAATCACTCGAGCCTAGAACTGGAGATCCGCGATCCGCGAACCGCGCTCAACTCTAATGGAGAACAAGTGAGAATTTTTATTTTGTGAATGGCATAATATACGTAGGGGAGAAGAATGGGACCTAAATGAGCACATTACTAAAGGATGGGTCACATAACTAGAGGACTTATTACTACAGGGGACATTGCTACAAGGGGCAAACAGACATTGCTACAAGGGCCAAACAAGGATGGGGCACATTGCTACAAGTTGCATGCAAGGATGGGGCACATTACTACAAGGTGCATGCAAGGATGAGGTACATTGCTGCAAGGGGCATGCAATGATGGGGTACATTGCTGCAAGGGGCATGCAAGGATGGGGTACATTACTACAAGGGGCATGCAAGGATGGGGTACATTGCTACAAGGGTAAAGCAAGGATGGGGTACATTGCTACAAAGGGCAAACAAGGATGGGGCATATTGCTACAAGGGGCATGCAAGGATGGGATACATTGCTACAAGGGGCATGCAAGGATGGGGTACATTGCTACAAGGGTAAAGCAAGGATGGGATACATTGCTACAAGGGGCATGCAAGGATGGGGTACATTGCTACAAGGGTAAAACAAGGATGGGGTACATTGCTACAAGGGGCATGCAAGGATGGGGACATTACATTTTATTAGTATCTATTTTTATTTTTTAAATTTACTCATAGCTGCTGCATTTCCCACCCTAGGCTTATACTCGAGTCAATAAGTTTTCCCAGTTTTTTGTGGTAAAATTAGGTGCCTCGGCTTATACTCGGGTCGGCTTATACTCGAGTATATACGGTAGGGTTTTTTTTATTTCTGTGGTGAAAAAAAATTCAGACATTTTTCCAAAAAAGGGACGCTTTTGGCGCCATTTTCTAAGACCTGTAACATTCTCATTTTTGCGGGATCTGGGGCTCAGTGATGGCTTATTTTTTTCACCCTGAACTGACGCTTTTAATTATACCATTTTGGTGTAGATGTGATGTTTTTATCTCTTCTATATTACATTTTATTGCAATGTTGCGCAACAAAAAAAATTCAGTTTTGATTTTTTTTTTTTATTACATCTTTTACCGATTGGATTATTTATTTTATATTTTGATAAAGCGTAATTTCTGAATGTGGCGATATCAAATATTTTTTATTTTTAATTTTTTTTAATCTTTTTATTTTCAGTGAAGCAAAAGGGTAGTGATTTGAACTTTTGTGGGGGGTTTTCTTAAAATATTTCATATTTTTAAAAGCTTTTTTACTCATTTTTTTATTGTATTTACTAATCACCTCAGGGTTAGTACACATGATCATCGTTTGCAACGTTTTGGACGCAGTGTGTTTTCGCTGCGTCCAAAATGCTGCGTTGTACAGTACAAGCACAGTGGGTGGGATTTATAGAAATCTCACGCCACTATTCTTCTTTTAGATGCTGCGTAAACTGATCTGCAGTGTTGCTTTCTGAGCCACAGTATGTAATTTATTCTTGCAAAGATGCTAATGGTCTCAGTGGGAGAATACAGTGAAAATATGTTGCGTCTGTAATCCTGATAATGTGCACAGACGCTGCGTTCTCCTGAACAAGACACTAACATCTCGGGAAGAGAAAATATGCTGCTTCAATAACGCTAGCACTCCTGATCGAATGCACATACCCTTAGACAGGGGTGGACATATTAATGATGATACCTGTGCGGCCGTACAGGGTCCCAAGAGGCCCCTGTACAGGCAAATTTCTAGTTCCAAATCTTGGAGAATTATGCATTTTAACGAGCTACTGGACTACAAAGGGCCCATATATTGTTTTTGCATAGGAACCCTTCTCTGTCTCTGCCTGATAGTGTCCTTAGGGGACTTGAAGCTGCGATTCTCTGATCACTTGTGCTGTATCAAAAGATTGGCAAATGATGTAAATAACATAGATGATACACAATGTTCTGACATTAAAATATATTCCTAATAGTATAAGTCGTCTACAAACAATGTGATCTATGAACTTCAGGTCACAGAATTACAAGGTGATATTATTGAATGAGAGCAAAGCATCCACAGTCAAAATGGTTCAAGACGGAAGGACCAAGTCTTAGGTTAGCTTCACTGAACAAAGCAATATGCTACATATTGAGCATGCAACGAAATTTACAACTGGTGCATGCTCAGTGTCTAGCCCAGCCCCCTACACAGGAATCACTTATTGCTCTCAAGCATCCACATTTACTGATTCCCTCTAACACTCACTCTCTTCACTGGCTTCGTAGGATGGAGCTAGCATCTCTTTGCACAGACATAAATAATTGTCTTCTGCTCTGATCCCCCCAAAAATTTAAAGGGAACCTGTCAGGTCAAAAAAGCATTCTGACCTACAAGCAGGAGCCTGTGTGAGCTGCTAGCCCCTTCCTAACCATCCCTGTGTTGTTATATTATGTAATATGAAAGTAATAAAATGACGTTTTATTACTTTCATATTCCCTATGTAAATAGCACAGGTCTCTAGCCCCATGGGTGTCTCATCGCCCTGTGGGCGTCTACATGCTTTCATGGTATCACGCCCCTGTGGGCGTGATACCATGGATTTACATCAGCGACGTCACTTCTGCAGCTTCAGAATCTCGTGTGCACGCGCTTACCATTCTCATCGCCTTCTCGTCCTGGTTGCTTCTTGGCTTCTGAAGCGCACTGCGCATGACCGGAACCGCAGGCGTCTTCTGGGCATGCGCAGTGCGCGTCAGAAGCCGACACACAAACACAAGGATGAGGCGGCAAGAATAGTAAGCATGCGCACACGCGAGATTCTGAGGTAGCGACGATCACGTCGCTGATGTAAATCCATGGTATCACGCCAACAGGTGCGTGATACCATGGAAAGCATGCAAATGCCCACAGGTCGATGCAACGCCCATGGGGCTAGAGACCTATGCTATTTACATAGGGAATATGAAAGTAATAAAGCGTATTTTATTACTTTTATATTACACAATATAACAACACAGGGATGGTTGGGAAGGGGTTAACAGCTCACACTCCTGCTTGTAGGTCAGAACGTTTTTTTTGACCTGACAGGTTCCCTTTAACTCACAACTTCCTTGTTCTCAGGCAGCAGCAGCTTTAGCTATGAGCCACAGCCCACATTGAAGAAGATTGGAGAATTTGATATTTTTGAACTGTATTACAGACATTGAACCCAGAATCAGAGTTTACTGGTACATAGAGATACATTGTACATAACAATGTCCATGTATTCTAAAGTGAAGAAAAAAACAATTTTTTATTGTACCTATAAATTATTAAAAATTAAAAAGCAGCTACAAAAAATGTCATTTCCTCAATTTTATTGATTCTAGATAGATGTTATTGTTGTGCTTAGGGAAATAGGTTGATGTGAAGTGTGACCCCTGAATTCATATAGTGTCCAGATCAACCACGAAAGATAAAATTGACTACTGACACTGCACATCGTAGACCTACACGTTAGATGAAGAGATCATACATAGAACAATCCATCTGTACATGGAAATCTGTGAACTTGACAAAAACAAACAACTGTTAAACAAAACCATAACAACACATCGCAAGAGTGGTGATTTTGAAGACTAGGCCCAAACTACCTTTTCACCAACGGCATCTTAAAAGACATGGGGGACCCATGAAATACACATGAGATTCACAGAAAACACACTAGAATAAACAAAAAGATGGAGTATAATATATTTTTAAGGAGAAAGATGAATAGAAAAAGAGTGAATAAATGCCTGAACTACAAAATTGTAGGAGAAAAGACAGAAGGAACAGGCATAAAAACTTTAATGAAAAGGACCTTTTATTGTAAACTCACAAAACCAAATTAGGTAAAAATATTCCAGTCACAAGAAAAACCTTACAACTCTGACCTAGGTTAACTGACCATTCTTGGAGTTGGCCGATTTGATGGGGAGGACATTCTCAGCATTATGGAATCAGCATGGGTCTGTCAGAAGCCATAGACCTTGGTGGCGGAGAATGGCGTAGAAGAGTTGAAAGGTTCCACTAAATGCCTTGTTTATGGAGCAAGTCCTGTGCTTCTCGCAGGAATCAAACAGAGGAGTGGTATTTGGAAATTGAGGTTGACGAAAATCCTCAATGATACAGTTGCTAAAAAATGTTTACATACCCCTGGCATATTTTTTTGCTTTATTGGCCTCCTTTTTCAGAGAATGTTAATGATAACACAAAATCTTTTTTTCCCACTCATGATTAATAGTTGGGTGAAGCCATTTATTGTCAAACTACTGTGTTTTCTCTTTTTAAATCATAATTACAACCAAATACATCCAAATGACCCTGATCAAAAGTTCACATACCCCAGTTCTTAATACTGTACTGCGCCCTCTAACTTCAATGACAGTTTGAAGTCTTTTGTGCTAGTTGTGGATGAGGCTCTTTATTTTCTCAGATGGTAATGTGATGCCCTGGCCTATCAGGTCATCACAGGGTATTGTGCAATCTGCCGTTCTGTACAATATCCACCTCCTCCTTGGTTACAGGTCCCTGACCTTTGGTGTTGCTAATCAAAATCCTAGGAACACTCTGCACCACACCCACCAGACACACCAGTGGCTAACCTGAAGGGAATAGGGTTGCCCACTGCGGGGGTTGGTTAAGGGGAGGTTAGGAGTGTCAGGAGACAGTCAGTAGAGAAGTGACTCTCAAGAGGAGATGTCAGGATTTGGGCTCCTTGAGGCTACTAGGTGGCAGACGTTGGTCTGGGCCTGGTAGTAGCTGGACCCCGGTTGCAGGGCATCGTGACAAGGGGCACAGACTGTCGAAGAGGACAGCCGGCAGCCTTCTGCCATCACCGGGCAGGGGCCAGGGCACGACAGGGTACGTGGACCCTAGGTCAGGAAGGCGCTTCAGGCGTCCTGGCAATTTACCCGACGAGGACAGAGCCTTCAAGATCCGTTCTCCACCCGCTCCAAAATCGGTGTACTAGCGCAACGAGGGGGGATAGGACTTTCCCACTACATAGTCCAGAAAATCCCAAGCGTGAACCCTGAGAGCAAGCTCACTTAGTTAGCCATACTGGTGAGCGGGACCTGACTAGTTTTATGCTAAAGGGACCAGTTAGAAGAAAAGGTGCCAAGGAAAAGGTCACAGGCTAACAGGTAACACCAACAGGCATGGAATCCAGGCATGCTCCCTCCCAGCGGCAGCGGTGTCAAGAACTTTGGTTTACCACAGTTCTCGGTGTCAGCGTTATTGGACTGAATACATAAGTGACCTTTACCGTCCCCGCGGAACCTCCCTGTCACCATCACCGAGTCCCGGGGCATCCCCCTACCCGTGGAGGGGTTAAACACCTGGCTGCCTACACCATTGCCACCGGGTACTCCCAATCGCAGCGGTGGTACTCCATCTTACCACACACCGTCACAAACTGTCCATACCATCCCCTGTAAATAAACCCTCTTTATTCCGAGTGGCCGCGCGACCCCCAACCCCCGGGTCCAGAGACCCTTCAAGCCACCACGGATCCAGATCCGAGCGGCGGCTGGCTGCTGACGTGGGGGCGGCACAGTAAAGCTACCCATTTTTCTTGGTATAAAGCCTCCAGTTCCTGTAAATTCCTAGGCTTTCTTGCATGAACTGCGCGCTTGAGTTCTCCTCAGAGTAGCTCAATGATATTGAGGTCAGGAGACTGAGATGGCCACTCCAGAACCTTCTCTTTGTTCTGCTGTAGCCAATGACAAGTCGACTTAGCCTTTTGTTTTGGATCGTTGTCATGTTGGAACGTCCAAGTACGTCCCATGCGCAGCTTCCGAGCTGATGAGTGCAAATTTTCCTTCAGTATTTGCTGATAATGTGCTGCATTCATCTTTCCTTCAACTTTGACCAAATTTTCTGTGCCTTTCTAGCTCACCCATCCCCACATCATCAGTAATCCACCTCCGTGCTTTACAGTATTTCCACAGTTTTTCCTCGCAGTTGTGGACGAAATTTTTGTTGCTCTACCTGATCATATTTTGGTTTTAACAGAGCCCCTGATTTTCCATTTGTTAATCACAGTTTGAACACTGCTGACGGGCATTATCAATTCCTTGAATATCTTTTTGTATCCCTTTCCTGATTTATACAGTTCAACTATCTTTTCCCATAGATCTGTTGCCAATTCTTTTGCTTTCCAAATGACACACAATCCAGCAATGTCAGTGGCTGGATGAAAGATGCTAGAGTCTGTCTGGATCCCAGAAACTCACTTAGCTTTTATGCACACACACTGATTTCAAGCAAACAGGTCACAGGTGAGCATGTTACCTGTATTAGCTGTTTAAACCCATTTGTGTTAACTTCTGTGCATGTTATCAGGCCAAAATCACCAGGGTATATGAACTTTTGATCACAGTCATTGCGATGTTTTTGGTTGTCATTTTTATTTTAAAAGAGAAAACACAGTAGTTTGACAGTAAATGACTTCACCCAACCACTAACCATGAGTTAGAAAGAGTTTGTGTTATCATTCATATTCTCTGAAAAAAGAAATAAAAAAATCTGCCAGGGTATGTTATGTTTGAGCACAACTGTAACTGCCTTGTTCCTTCTGTAAGATTAATGTAAATGTTGTGAGGTCCCGTTTCTTAGGCCCCTTTCAGGCGTCCATGTTTGAACAGGTGCAAGCCACATGTACCGGTATGGTCAACCATGTGACATCTGTGTGTCATATGTGTGACGTCCGTGTTTGCATACGTGTGACATCCCTGTGACTGGTACCGGTAAAAAATGCAAGATACTGAAATGAATAGTTTTTTAACGTGTAAAAGATGGGCAAAGCCTGGAAAAGTATAGATAGATATAGAAAGCTAGAACAGACAAAATAGAGAGCTATAAAGAAAGAAAATAAAAACATATAAAATAGACAAACAGAAAGAACAGATAAAATAGCTAGCTTCGCCAGCTGTTTTGCAACATGATTTTTTAATTAAAAAAAATGACGTGGAGTCCCCCGCAATTTTCATATCCAGCACAGGAACAGTAGCAGCTGCGGGCTGCAACCCTCAGCTCTCTGCTGTACCTTGACAGGTTATTAAAAATAGAGGGGATCCCACGCTTGTTTTTTTAAAATTTGATAGATTTTTCAAAAATTACGTGGGGTCCCCTCCATTTTACTAAAACCAGCCAAGGTGCAGCAGACAACTGGGGCTGATATTATTAGGGTGGGAAGGGCCATGGTTATTTGGCCCTTTCCTGCCTAACAATAGCAGCCTGCAGCCGCTCCAGAAGTGGCACATCCATTAGATGCGCAAATTCTGGTGCTGGACCCAGTTCTTCCTGTTGCCCTGGTGCAGTAGCAAACAGGGTAACATTTGTGGGGTTGATGCCAGCTCTAGCTGGCATCAAGCCCTGGTATTAGTAATGGGTGGCGTCTAACAGGCACCCCCACTACTAACCCAGTAGTTCAAAGGAGAATAAAAAAGTTTATTTGAACAAAAAACCCCCGAATCCAGCCCTCGTTCACCAATTTATAATTTTTTTTAAAAATAAAAAAAATAGAAAAAGTCAGCCGTAATCAATAGTGAGGTCCCAAGACGCTCCCCAAAAGCGAACCTGAAAACACATAAAAAGAGAAAATTATTCAATAAATAAAGACAAGCGACACCCTCTTTTCCAATTTATTTCCCTGTCCAAGCCCTAATCCTGGTCCACCGTAATCCAATTAGGAGGGTCCCACGTCGATCCCATATTGCTGGCACATTCAATGCAGAACCAAAATTCCTAATTGATTGTGAGAGCAGCCCCTACAGGCACACACACACTGCTGTGTATGCTTCTCTGCAGTGACCTGGACCTCATAAGGTCAGCCCAGGTCACCGCAGAGGTGCCCTCAGCAGTGTTTGCTTCCGTACGAGGACCTGGACCTCATAAGTTCAGCTCAGGTCACCACAGGGGCACCCTCAGCAGTGTGTGTACAGCCGCAGGTTAATCGGAGTTTCCAATGAACTCTGATGAACCTGTGAAGTCACTGTCGCCAAACCCGCAGTGTCACGAGGGTGTCGTCAGGAGGTCATCCGAGTTCCTTGGATAGTCTGATGACCTACTGACGTCACTGCACACACACACTGCTGGATACACACCTGTCCCCAGCGTTGATGTCCCTGGCGATGCTGCTGCTTCCAGGTCCTCGATGCAGTGTATCTTCAATGAGCATAATGAGCGGAGGTCAGAAGCAAGTGACAGCAGCTAAGAAGACAGCAGCACTGGAGACAGGTGAGTATAGAAAATAATTTTATTTTAAAGACACGTATTTTCTCCAGTACTTCACATGTATCACATCAGTGTACGATCCGTGTGACACCCATGCTGCCGGAGAAAAAACGGACATGTCTCCGTGTGTGCATGTGGGGCCACACGGTCCATGTGAAAACACGGCCGTGTGAGTAACACCATAAAATGACATTGGTACGTATGGCATCCGTGTTAAAAACGGATGTCACACATACCTGAAACACTGACGTCTGAAAGAGGCCTTATTCAGGGTGCAGGTGCCCAAGTCAGCATACAGGTACACAAATGGTGGTAAAGCAGGGGACTATTCTAGTTTCCAATTAGAAATCTAATGGTTTAGAAGTGTAATGGAAATATAGAATGACATCTATCCGGATGTGACATTTGCAAGGCTTAAACAATGTGCAATGAATATGATCAGATCTCTACATATTTATATTCTGTTGTGAGAGCAATTCTTTGACAAGAGTTGTAGCCAACTACTTGAGATTAACAAAACTTTCAAGCAGACCCCTAACACAGTGGTTGCTGTTTACTGATATTCTTCTCCATCTTGTGCAAGTCGTTTTCCAGCATATTAATTTTCCAACTTGCTTAGAAATGTCCTATAAAAGCCTGTTTAAGTTATTATTTGAACATTAGTTGAATCTTCTGCAACAAATTTGAGGGGTTCAGGAATTCTTCTTATGTCTCCAGGAAGGCATGAGGTGGCTGCATCATTATTTCTAGTCTAGAAAGTTCTGGTCTTGTAACTTGTGCACTGATGAAGATATCAAGAATAGTTTGACAAAGCTTTATTTCGCCATGCACAACACGTCACCTGATAAATCTGGTACGTTGAGCTGCTAAAATTCGGAAACGTAGGTGTCAAAAAGCATGTGAGATTACACCCATGAAAGTTGGAGGCATTTTCTACATCTCAGGTCCAGGTAATTACAAACTCATCAATGTTTGGGTTTGTTATAGCAAAGTATTGTTTTCACTTAAAATGGTTATCCAGCTTATTTTGACTTTTTTTATTATTACCCTATTGGACTACATTGGGGCAGGTAAGTAGATAGTGACCACTTACCTGCCCTGCTGTCAGCCCCTCTTCCCCGGCTCAGAGTGGTCATGTGACCGCTCCTGCCATGATTTTGCTGCTTCCGGTCATTTCATGTCAACATGGGCAGGACCATGTTGACATGCAAATCTGGGAACAGCATGTTGCCACCCTGCTGGGCGGGTACAGTGCATGGAGTCCCCGTCCCCCTTCCCTGCACCCTCCCACACATTCCTCCGCACCCCGTACTCTCCCCGTCCACGGTGTCACCGCCAGCATCGGGCCCCCTGCTCAGGATAGCAGGAGTGCCCGTGTGGTCTGTGTCCCGCTCCAGCCCCGCGGCTGCCCGCACTGCAGTGTCAGCAGCTTCTCACACTGCAGTGCGGGCAGCCGTGGAGATGACGAGTGCTGCTGTCAGGCGGTTAGATGAGATCATTACCTGCTGTGACGATCTCCTGCTCTCCTGACGTCAGCGCTGTCACTGACTTCTATGCCCGCTTCGTTCTCACATCACGTCTCGCGGACGGCCCGAGACTGTGACTAGTGTTGACATCACAGGCTCCCGCGATTCTTCGCTAAGAACGCGGCAGGCATAGAAGTTCGTGACAGTGCTGACGTCAGGAGTGAAGGAGATTGTCACAGCAGGTAATGATCTCATCTAACCTCCTGACAGCAGGTCGTCATCCCCTGCAGTGACCTGGGCTGACCTATTGATGTTAGCTCAGGTCACGGCACGGCTCTCCCAGCAAATATGGAACATTCTGTTCTTCATTGACTGGGACATTGACTATGGTATGGATCGTCATGGGCCCACCTTATTGGATTACGCCGGACCCGGATTTGTTTTCTTGTCAATAAATTGGTGAAAGAGGGAATGTTTTGGGAATGTTTTTTCAAATAAAACTTTTTTGTTGTCTATTTTTTTTTAATTGCTGACTGGGTTTGTGATGTCGGGTATCTGATAGACACCATGACATCACTAACCCCAGGGCTTGATGCCAGGTGACATTACACATCTGGTTTCAACCCCATATATTGCCCCGTTTCCCACCGCACCAGGGCACGGGATGAGTTGGGGTGAAGCACCAGGATTGGCACATCTAATGGATGCGCCACTTCTGAGGCGGCTGTGGCATGCTATTTTTAGGCTGGTGAGTGTCCAATAACAGTGGACCTCCCTAGTCTGAGAATACCAGACCACAGCTGTCTGCTTTTCCTTGGCTGGTGATCCAATTTGGGGGGGACCCCATGTTTTTTGTTTTAAATTATTTATTTAATTTAAAATAACAGCGTGGGGTGCCCTCTGTTTTGGATTACCAGCCAAGGTGAAGCTGCCAGCTGTGGTCTGAAGGCTGGAGCCGTCTGCTTTACCCTAGCTGTCTACAAAAGATAGGGGGGACCCCACGTAGTTTTTTTTTAATTATTTATTTATTTTTTGGCTAAATACAAGGCTAAGCACCCTTTAGTGCCACATGAAAGTCACTAAAGGGTGCCAGCTTAGAATATGCAGGGGGGTAGGACATTATATATGTCTTTCTCATCTATCTATCTCTCTATCTATCTCTGTTCATTCATTCATCCATTCATCCCTCTATCTCTCTGTCTCTATATCTATCTATCCATCTCTAGATCTACTCATCTATTTATCTTTCTTGCTTCTTCCGTTATTTTTGCGGTCCGCAAAAAAACGGAAGGCACACGGATGACACGGATGCATCCGTGAAAAAAAGGACCGCTTTTTGCGAACCACAAAAACAGAACGGTCATGTGAACGTAGGCTACATGTGTTCCCTATGGGGGTAGGGGTCGGTACAGAACGATGGAGGGGGTCGGTGAAGAACGATGGGGGGGGTCGGTACAGAGTGCCGTGTGTGTGTGTGTGTGTGGCGTAGAGCCCGATTTGTGCGTGTGTGGGGGGGGGCGCAGAGCCCGATGTGTGTGTTTGTGTGTGTGTGTGTGTGTGGGGCGCAGAGCCCGGTGTGTGTGTGTGTGGGGGGGGCGCAGAGCCCGATGTGTGTGTGTGTGTGTGTGTGTGTGGCGCAGAGCCCGATGTGTGTGTGTATGTGTGTGTGTGGCGCAGAGCCCGATGTGTGTGTGTGTGTGTGTGTGTGGGGGGGGAGCAGAGCCCGATGTGTGTGTGTGTGTGTGTGTGGCGCAGAGCCCAATGTGTGTGTGTGTGGGGGGCGTAGAGCCCGATGTGTGTGTGCGTGTGTGGGGGGGGCGCAGAGCCCGATGTGTGTGTGTGTGCGGCGTAGAGCCCGATGTGTGTGTGTGTGTGGCGCAGAGCCCGATGTGTGTGTGTGTGTGCGTGTGGGGGGGGCGCAGAGCCCGATGTGTGTGTGTGTGTGTGCGGCGTAGAGCCCGATGTGTGTGTGTGTGTGGCGCAGAGCCCGATGTGTGTGTGTGTGTGTGTGTGTGTGTGGCGCAGAGCCGCCGGATGTGTGTGTGTGTGTGTGTGGGGGGGGCGTAGAGCCCGATGTGTGTGTGTGTGGGGGGGGTGCGCAGAGCCCGATGTGTGTGTGTGTGTGTGGGGGGTGCAGAGCCTGATGTGTGTGTGGGGCACAGAGCCTGATGTGTGTGTGTGTGTGTGTGTGTGTGGGGGGGGCGTAGAGCCCGATGTGTGTGTGTGGGGGGGGGGGCGCAGAGCCCGATGTGTGTGTGTGTGTGTGTGTGTGTGGCGCAGAGCCCAATGTGTGTGTGTGTGTGTGAGGCGCAGAGCCCGACGTGTGTGTGTGTGGGGGGGGTTTGGGCGCAGAGCCCGATGTGTGTGTGTGTGTGTGTGGGGCGTAGATGCCGATGTGTGTGTGCATGTGTGGGGGGGGCACAGAGCCCGATGTGTGTGTGTGTGTGTGTGTGTGGGGCGCAGAGCCCGATGTGTGTGTGGGGTGCAGAGCCTGATGTGTGTGTGGGGCACAGAGCCCGATGTGTGTGTGGGGCACAAAACCCGATGTATGTGTGGTGCGCAAAGCCCGATGTGTGTGTGTGGGGCGCAGAGCCCAATGTGTGTGGTGCGCAGAGCCCGATGTGTGTGTGGAGCACAGAGCCCGATGTGTGTGTGAGGCGTAGAGCCTGATGTGTGTGTGTGTGGGGTGCAGAGCCCAATATGGGGCTGTTATTTCCAATGCTAGATTGATAACAGGCCAGGTGCTGGGGCAGAATACTGACAGGGAATGAGTGTGCAGGGGGCGGGCAGGGGGTGGGGCTGGACACTGAGGCCGGGCGGTGCAAGCTCTGACTGGGAGGTTCAGCACAGGAAGAGGTCAGTTTGCTGGAGCTGAATGTAAACAAAGAGCTGCAGAGAATAAAGGGATAATTCAAGAGGAACGAAAGTTACAAAACAAAAAATAATGTAGGGGGGAACTATAATAACAATACAGCACAAATAAACTCAACATTTTTTGATAAGCTAATGTCGGACAACTCCTTTAATTGTATAACTATGCCTTTGCTCAGTCTCTCCACAAGATGGCAGAATTGCTTCGCAAAAGTGGTTTTGCAATGAATCACACATCATTAGTTTGCAATTGCCTTGAGATAGAAAAAGTAGGTCCCACTCTTCTGGGAAGTTTTTCTGCAAGATACAAGCGCATCTCAATAAATTAGAATATCATCAAAAAGTTAAATTATTTCAGTAATTCAATATAAAGGGGAAACACATAAGTTATATAGAGTCATTACAGAGTGCTGTATTTCAAGTGTTTGTTTCTGTTATTGTTGATGATTATGGTTTACAGCCAATGAAAACCCAAAAGTCATCATCTCAGAAAATTAAAATATTATATAAGACCAAGTGAAAAAATGATTTTAAACTCAACAATGTTGTCCTACTGAAAAGTCTGTACAGTAAATGCACTAAATACTTGGTCGGGGCTCCTTTTGCATGAATTACTGCATCAATGCGGCGTGGCTTGGAGGTGATCAGCCTGTGGCACTGCTGAGGTGTTATGGAAGGCCAGGTTGCTTTGATAGCAGCCTTCAGCTTGTCTGCATTGTTGAGTCTGGTGTCTCTCATCTTCCTCTTGACAATACCCCAGAGATTCTCTATGGGGTTTAGGTCAGGCAAGTTTGCTCGGCAATCAAGCACAGTGATACTGTGGTTATTAAACCAGGTATTGGTACTTTTGGCAGTGTGGACAGGTACCAAGTCCTGCTGGAAAAGGAATTTTCCATTTACAAAAAGCTTGTCGGCAGAGGGAAGCATGAAGTGCTCTAAAATTTCCTGGTAGACGGTAGCGCTAACTTTGATCTTGATAAAAAAAAACAGTGGACCTACACTAGCAGATGACATGGCTCTCCAAACCAAAAATGATTGTGGAAACTTCACACTAGACCTCAAGCAGCTTGGACTGTGGCCTTTCCATTCTTCCTCTGGACTCTGGGCCCTTGATTTTCAAATGAAATGCAAAATTTATTTTCATCTGAAAACACATTAGACCACTGAGCTATAGTCCAGTTCCTTTTATCCTTGGCCCTCGTAAAACTATTCTGGTGTTGTCTATTGGTCATGAGTGGCTTGACACAAGGACAGTTGTAGCCCATGTCCTGGATACATCTGTGTGTGGTGGCTCTTGAAAAAGTCCACTCCTTATGATTCTCCCCCAAATTTTTGAATGGCCTTTTCTTAATAATCCTATCAAGGCTTTGCTTATCCCGGTTGCTTGTGCACCTTTTTCTACCACACTTTTTTCCTTCCACTCAACTTTCCATTAATATGCTTGGATACAGCCCTCTGAACAGCCAGCTTCTTTAGCAATGACCTTTTATGGCTTACTCTCCTTGTGGAGTGTGTCACTGACTGCCTTCTGGACATCTGTCAAGTCAGCAGTTTTCCCCATTATTGTGTAGCCTACTGAACCAGATTAAGGGACCATTTTAAATGCTTAGGAAGCCTTTGAGGTGTTTTGTGGTAATTATTCTAATTTTTTGAGATAATGACTTCTGTGTTTTCATTGGCTGTAAGCCATAATCACCAACATTAACAGAAATAAACACTTGAAATAGAGCACTCTGTAATAATCCCTGTAATGGATTGTAAATGTTTGTAATGACTCCATATAATATATGTGTTTCCCTGTTTGTATTGACTTATTGAAGTAAATTAACTTTTAGATAATATTCTATTTTTTATTAGGATGCACTTGTATAAACTCCTTGCAGATGTTGTCCTTCTTGGGATTTTAACCCATGACTCCAAAGCTGTAAAGTTCTTCAAAGCTATCCACCAGAAATGTCTTATATCTATATTTCTGCGTATGGCTTTACTTACGAGTGTAATTTGTATTTTGGGGCCACGAAAAGTGCTGGTAATACTGTTTTGGAAAGAAAATGTCAGAAGCCTGTTCATTCTGTCTCTTAAGAGACTAAAGCAAGTGAATGGTGAGTAAGTGCACTTTACCTAGACAGATAAAGGATTTCACAAAAGAAGTCTGCGCAGCTGATAATACATCCCTCTTATTGAATTAGAACAGCACTTCTCAAGAACAAAAAACGTATTCTATGGAGTAAAAATCCTGTAAAGATGTCCCGTGTTCAGTTTATGGGTCTATTCTCCATCTCACCAAATCCACTATCTTCTTTTTGGCTACTAGAACTCTGGTATTAGATGAAGCTGCTATAACTTACATTATGCGGCCTGAACAACATCAGAGAAAGACAAGGATCCGTAAATATTACGAGGCTCCACAACACTCAGTGTTTAAGAGTTTCTAATATTTCATACAACTTGTATCCCCTCATTTTAAAAATTATTGAGGGTCATAGCTCCCACTCGCTGACTGATCTGACATGTCTTTGTAGCACCCCTGAGAACCATCAGGGTGATACAAGGTTCTGCATCCCCACTAGGATGCAGGGCCTACCCCCTTAGGGACCCAGAACCCCAGTGCCGGTACCCACAAAAACCTTGGTAATCCCAGTTTTCCCCAACAATCCCCCATATAATGGTACCCAGCTAGGGTGGGACCAATGGATGGCCGCCTAGAGGTGGAGCCACTCCAGTCCACTAGTTGACCAGGTGGGAAGGGCGGACTGTGGACAGAGAGAACACAGGAACTCAGTAGTAAGAACTACAGTGACTGTGGAGAGGAGAACTGCAGTCACTGTAGGAGTGTGAAGGTGGAAGCAAAGTAACATCCTGACTCAAGTTAATGGTGACCTGGTACCCAGGAGAAGTGGTTGCTATTGGAGTACGGTGGAGTACTCCCAGAACTACGGACTGACGGGGTACAGGACCCTAGGACAGGAAAGAGGTTCAAGGCGACCTGTTAAAACCTGCACAGCAAAGGGGACCATCAAGGACTTTGCTGATCCTAAAGAATCTGAAGACTCAGTAGCAAAGAGAGAACCTGGGACAGGACCAGAGACTCCCACCCCACGGGGTTCACGCTACCGTCAGGCGGGTAGAAGTGGACAAACCACAGAATGGGGACCCCCCTGTGTTCTATACCACGGGGACCCACTTTCCAGAGACAGGTGCAGGGGAAGAAGGTAATAGAGAACCAAAGTGGCACTGGGACGAAGGGGACCTGGAGGCGAAGCCAGCTGGCCTCGGGCAACCAGTTAACATCTTAAGCAGTGAGTAAACCAGTTGCACTGAACATCTGTGTGGACTACCTTCTTCCGACGACCCCTGCACCATACACCCTCTGAAGCAAAACCTTAATTGTGGAGGGTCTACCATTCTAGCTGCCAATACCACCAGCCCCAGTAGAGACATTCTTCAGTGGCAGCTGCCTAGACTTAGCCGCAACACCGCAAGTGGCGTCACAAGTGAACATTATTTTATTCTCCCCTGTAAATATCGCCATTACAAAAAGGGCCCAGGGCACGGAAGCGGGTGACGGCCACTACCATGACATTCCCAACAGAGACTCTGCCCGGAACCGAGTACCCTATATCCCTGGGTGCTACAACACCTTTTTTCCTGGCGTCACGAACAGGATTGAACTGGACCCGGTCAAACCGGATGACGTGTGCCTTAAAAACTGTGCTTTATGGAATGAACTTTATTGCTTGAAAAACCGCTGCCATTTTGTTGTGAAAAGTAACTGCGCCACAGCAGACCAAAAGGTGTGAAAAGAAAGCCCTACCCCTTGGGAGTAACCGGAATGTAAAACGAAACCAGCAGCAGGGAGCCCAGAGGCCCTGCACCAGAATGCTGTTAGGGCCAGGTGGACGGGCAGACCCAGGAGGTGGATCCACTGGGCCGAACTCCTTGATGATGGTAAGGGGTCCGGTAGCTGGAGCACTACAGGTAGCAGGCCAGTCCGTGTACAAGAGGAGAATGCAGAAGTCCCTGGGACCACGGAGTCACTGATGGTAGTCCGGGTGACGGAGCTCAGGTTCGGAAGCCGAGATGTTGTCAGGCGGAGTCCGGAACCGATGGAGCGAGCAGACGGGTCACCGCAGGGGTCAGAGATGGAACGGACTGTCAGGATGGCAGATAGGCAGCGTTCGGGGTTCGGGATTCGGCAGGACCGGATGGCGAGGCAGGATCGGCTCTAGAAGAGAGAGAGGTGAGTATCTCACAGGAACACAAGGAGACCTGACTCCTAGCTTCCTAGCTTGGGAAACACAAAGAACAGGCCCCGCCCACTTGGACACTTAACCCCTTTATACCCTGTACCTGTGTGCCCAATTTCCTGTTAGTGGACGCTGGCCCTTTAAGAAAGGGTGAATGACCGCGCGCGCCCTAATGCGCATGCGCGAGGCCCAGGTGCCAGAAGCCAGGGCAGGGAGCGGTGAGGAGGAAGCAACAGAGCCGGGCTGGGGCTGAGAAGCCGACGGGCGCCGGGAGCGGGGACCAGGACGCCTGGGAACCGCAGGCAATGGAGGCTGGAGACCGGGGAGCGGCGGAGACCGGACAGAAGACCCGGGGAGCGACGCAGGGAAGCCGGGGAGCGTGGCAGGTGAGCCGGGGAGCAGAGCAGGGGACCCGGGGAGCGTGACAGTACCCCCCCCCACGCCCCCCTCCCCGCAACCGGGACAGGAAGGCACGGATCAAAGGAGTACCCACATTCTCCCGGGGTTCCCAGGACCTATCCTCAGGACCATAGCCTGCCCAGTCCACCAGGAAGAACTGTCGGCCCCGTACAGTTTTCATGGCCACGATATCCCTTACCGCATAGATGTCGTCATCGGCAATAGGAGGAGGAGCCGAACTGGCAGCAGCGGAGAAGGGACCAAGGACAACTGGCTTGAGCAGGGAGACGTGGAAGGAGTTGGGTATCTTCATCGTGGCCGGGAGCTGCAGCTTGTAGGAGACCTCATTGATCTTGCTGAGGACTTTAAACGGCCCGATGTAGCGAGGTCCCAGCTTGTAGGATGGTAGCTTCAATCGGACGTACTTGGAAGCAAGCCAGACGAGATCTCCTGGAGAGAAACACGGAGGGTCCAGACGCCTCTTGTCTGCGTGTCTCTTCATCCGCAGGGAAGCACGTTCAAGGGACGCCTTAACAGAGTCCCAAATGGTTGCAAAGTCACGGGCTACAGCATCAGCAGCAGGGACATCCGAGGAAGAGGATACAGGCAATGGGACGGAAGGCTGAAGTCCGTAAACGACATGGAAGGGAGAGCTGGAGGAGGACTCACTGACGTGGTGGTTATGGGAGAATTCAGCCCAAGTAAGAAGCGTGGACCAGTCGTCATGATGGGCGTTGACGTAGTGACGTAAGAAGGAGGTCAAGATCTGATTGACCCGTTCCACTTGGCCGTTCGACTGAGGATGGTAGGCTGAAGAAAAGTCCAGAGTCACTCCCAGATGTTTGCAGAGAGCCCTCCAGAAGCGGGAGGTGAACTGAGTTCCTCTGTCGGACACAATGTGTGATGGAAAGCCATGCAACCGGAAGATGTGTTGTACATAGGCGTCAGCGAGTTCCTGGGCAGAGGGCAGTCCAGCCATAGGGACGAAATGAGCCATTTTAGAGAACCGATCCACCATGACCCATATGACTGTGTGTCCGGAGGACAATGGCAAGTCCGTAATAAAGTCCATCGCAATGTGTTGCCACGGTACTGAGGGTATAGGCAGAGGCAGAAGACGGCCATATGGCAGATGTTTGGGCGTCTTATTCCTGGCACAAGAGGAGCAGGCTGAGACAAAAGAAGCGACGTCCGTGCGAAGGGATGGCCACCAGTAATGACGTACAATCGTACTCCATGTTCTCTTCTGACCAGCATGACTGGCTATTTTCGAGGCATGGCCCCAGTGTAACACTTTTTGCCTGTCAGTCTCAGAGACATAGGTCTTCCCGGGCGGTATTTGGGCCAGGGTGACAGGAGTCACCGGAATGATCTTACTAGGGCAGATGATGGGCTGGGATGTCTCCTCCTCCTGCTCCATGGGCATGAAAGACCTGGACAAGGCATCTGCGCGTACATTCTTGTCCGCGGGTCGGAAATGGAGCTGGAAATCAAATCTGGCAAAGAACAAGGACCACCTGGCTTGCCATGGGTTCAGTCGCTGAGCAGACCGCAGGTATTCCAGGTTCTTGTGGTCCGTGTAAATAATAACGGGGTACACTGCTCCTTCCAGAAGGTAGCGCCATTCCTCCAGAGCCAGTTTGACTGCCAATAGTTCTCGGTCACCGATGGTGTAGTTGCGTTCAGGCGCTGAGAAGCTCTTGGAGAAGAAACCGCAAGTCACCATCTTCCCGGAGGAGGACTTCTGCATGAGCACTGCTCCGGCTCCCGAGGAGGAGGCATCCACCTCCAAGGTGAACTGTCGGTTTAACTCCGGACGGTGGAGCACAGGAGAGGAGGCAAATGCCCGCTTCAGAGAGCCAAACGCGGCGTCGGCCGCAGGTGACCAGTCCTTTGGATTAGTCCCCTTCTTGGTCAAGGCGGAGAGAGGAGCAGTCAGAGCAGAGAAGTGAGGCATGAACTGGCGGTAATAGTTGGCGAATCCCAGAAAGCGTTGGATTGCCTTTAGTCCAGAAGGAGGAGGCCAGTTGAGAATGGAAGAGACCTTCTTCGGATCCATCTGCAGTCCGGTATCGGAGATGACGTAACCCAGGAAGGGAAGAGAAGACTGCTCGAAGACACACTTCTCGTACTTGGCGTACAGACGATTCTCCCTCAGTCGTCGTAGTACCAGCTGCACGTTCTCTCTGTGGGTCTGGAGGTCCGGAGAAAAGACCAGGATGTCATCAAGATACACCACCACACAGATGTAAAGAAGGTCCCGGAACACGTCGTTCACCAATTCCTGAAAGACTGCTGGTGCGTTACACAGGCCGAAGGGCATCACACAGTATTCATAGTGCCCATCGCGAGTATTGAACGCGGTCTTCCATTCGTCCCCAGAGCGGATGCGGACCAAGTTGTAGGCACCCCGAAGATCCAACTTGGTGAACACACGAGCTCCTCTAAGCCGATCAAACAATTCGGGGATGAGCGGCAGAGGGTACTTGTTTTTCACGGTGATTTGGTTTAATCCCCGGTAGTCTATGCATGGGCGTAGGTCACCTTCTTTCTTCTTAACGAAGAAGAAGCCTGCTCCAGCAGGAGAGGAGGATCTCCGAAGGAATCCCCTTGCCAGGCTCTCTGTGATGTAAGTAGACATGGCCCTTGTTTCGGCTGGAGACAGCGGATATATCCATCCTCGAGGTGGTGTAGTTCCCGGGAGCAGGTCGATGGCACAATCGTAAGGACGATGTGGCGGAAGTACCTCTGATTCCTTTTTGTCGAAGACATCCGCGAAGGACCAATAGGCCGAGGGCAGTCCCGGTAGGGACTCTGGAACCGGAGGTCGTCGGATGGGTTGTATGGTCTTCAGACAGTTCTCATGGCAAGAAGAGCCCCATCGGGTGATTTCACCAGTGCCCCAGCTGACTGATGGTTCGTGTGTCCGTAACCAGGGAAGTCCCAGCAGGATTTGATGGGACATGTGTGGAAGGACGTAGAGAGCGATGTTCTCGGTGTGCAGGGCACTGATACGCAGTTCGACCGGCCTGGTGATCCAGGAGATGGTGTCAGAGAGGGGTCTCCCATCCACAGAGGCAATCACGAGGGGTTTGTCGAGTGGAGTAACAGGCACCTGGTACTTGTCCACCGTGGCCTGCTGGATGAAATTGCCTGCTGCCCCGGAATCGAGGTACGTCTCAGCCGTGAACCGCGTCTCTCCTGTTGTCACTTGAACAGTCCAGGTAACCGGGTCTGAGAGAGTCCCAGCACCTAGGGTGGCCTCTCCTACCAACCCTAGGCTTTGGAGTTTCCCGGCCTTTCTGGACAGGAGCGTAGCAGGTGTGTGCCCTCTCCGCAGTAGAAGCAGAGGCCCTTGGCGAGCCGCTCTGCTCGGCGTTGTTCAGACTGCCGCACATGGTCGATCTGCATGGGCTCGTGGACGGAGACACCAGATGCCGTTGACTGAAGTACGGCGGGCTTCTGCGGAGGAGAGGAATGCCGTACCAGACGTCTCTCACGGGAAACCTCTTTGGATCGCTCCTGAAAGCGAATGTCCACTCGAGTCGCTAGGGTAATCAGGGCATCCAGGGTGGACGGTACGTCACGACCAGCCAGCTCATCTTTAATTCGACCCGAGAGTCCTTCCCAGAAGGCGGCGGTTAGAGCCTCGTTGTTCCACCCGAGTTCCGAAGCCAAGGTGCGAAAACGGATGGCGTATTGACCCACCGTCAGAGTCCCCTGACGTAACCGGAGAAGAGATGAGGCAGACGCGGAGGCGCGTCCGGGCTCGTCAAAGGTGCCACGAAATGCCTGCAGAAACTCCTGGATGTTCGTGGTCACAGGATCCTCCTTTTCCCACAAGGGGTTCATCCACGCCAGTGCCTCACCCTCTAGATGGGACATGATGAACGCGACCTTGGCTTGGTCGGAGGCAAACAAATGCGGCAGCTGCGTGAAATGGAGGGAGCATTGGTTTATGAATCCCCTGCAGGTCTTGGGATCTCCGGCGTACCGGGGTGGTGAGGCCAAACGAAGTCTGGAAGCATCCGAAGAGGCTGCCACGGGGTCTGGAGCCGTGGATTGTCTAGTGGAAGCCCGAGATGCTGAAGATGTAACTGACGCTTGTAGCGTGTTCAGGCGGGCGTCCACAGAAGACATGAATTGCAGCATGCGGGTCTGAGTCTCACGCAGGCATGTGAGTTCCTCCTGCAGGGCTGCTAGTGCCTCAGCGGGATCCATGGCCTGTTCTTACTGTTAGGGCCAGGTGGACGGGCAGACCCAGGAGGTGGATCCACTGGGCCGAACTCCTTGATGATGGTAAGGGGTCCGGTAGCTGGAGCACTACAGGTAGCAGGCCAGTCCGTGTACAAGAGAATGCAGAAGTCCCTGGGACCACGGAGTCACTGATGGTAGTCCGGGTGACGGAGCTCAAGTTCGGAAGCCGAGATGTTGTCAGGCGGAGTCCGGAACCGATGGAGCGAGCAGACGGGTCACCGCAGGGGTCAGAGATGGAACGGACTGTCAGGATGGCAGATAGGCAGCGTTCGGGATTCGGCAGGACCGGATGGCGAGGCAGGATCGGCTCTAGAAGAGAGAGAGGTGAGTATCTCAGAGGAACACAAGGAGACCTGACTCCTAGCTTGGGAAACACGAAGAACAGGCCCCGCCCACTTGGACACTTAACCCCTTTATACCCTGCACCTGTGTGCCCAATTTCCTGTTAGTGGACGCTGGCCCTTTAAGAAAGGGTCAATGACCGCGCGCGCGCCCTAATGCGCATGCGCGAGGCCCGGGTGCTAGAAGCCAGGGCAGGGAGCGGTAAGGAGGAAGCAGCAGAGCCGGGCTGGGGCTGAGAAGCCGACGGGCGCTGGGAGCGGGGACCAGGACGCCTGGGAACCGCAGGCAATGGAGGCTGGAGACCGGGGAGCGGCGGAGACCGGACAGAAGAACCGGGGAGCGACGCAGGGAAGCCGGGGAGCGTGGCAGGTGAGCCGGGGAGCAGAGCAGGGGACCCGGGGAGCGTGACAAATGCCTCCAGGACTGCAACAAACAACATGTCTGTACCAGGGGATCGTGCGAGTTCCCCATGTCAACCAGAGACATGGACGGCAGAAAGGCTAGAGGTGGAGGTCCAGCGACTGTGCTGGACTCTGCGAGCGGAACACCTGCAGCGAGTCAAGGAGTGCAAGGCAGAGATGATGGAGATAGTGGCAGCCATGCGGGATCAAGAAAGTGGAGTGCCGCTTGACCAGGCTGCACTGATCCAGCTACCGGGATCCGTCCTCAACCAGGCCGTGCGACCGCCAGAGCCAGAGAGACTAGAAGCGGTCACATCACCTTCTCCGCTGGAGAAGGACAAAGTGTTGCCAGCGTCCCCTGCCAGACCAGAAGCGGTCGCATCACCTTCTCCACTGGAGAAGGAACAAGCTTAGTCCTCTGATCCAATGACAGTAGCCCAGGAGATGATGTCATCGGGAGCCGCGAAGGAGGCCGCCACCAGTACTGATGACTGTCCCCAGGTACTGAACCCGGCAGTGAGCTACCCTGAACCAGGTAGCGGGAAGTCAGCAGTTGTCACCTGGGAGCGGGCACGAAAGGAGGAGAACACCCATGGAGGCTGCCAGGCCATCATCACCCAGTTGACCTGAGAGTGGGAGCAGCGGGAGGCACGGAGGCCAGAGACCTCCAGGAGAAGCAGCGCCTGTGGCTCGCCACCTACCATGCCCGAGGCCTGATGTACCAGGGTGTGGTTGAACGGTTCAGTATCAAAAGGGAATGGGGGTTTGTTGCAGAGCCCGGCCTGAAGGAGGGAGTGTTCATCTCCCGCCAGGATGGGAGACCCCATCTCCCCAGAGGACACCCCAACCAGGACTTGCATGTGGGTGACAAAGTGGTCTACATCCGGCACTATGAAGAGCGGGGCTGGTATGCCCTTGATGTGGAGGTTCTTGCTGAAAAGCCAGCCCCTGCTCCCACTTCGGCACTCACTCCTGTTTCGCAACACCGCAAGTGGCGCCACAAGTGAACATTATTTTTTTCTCTCCTGTAAATATCCCCATTACAAAAAGGGCCCAGGGCACGTAACCATGTAATGGCCACCACCGTGACATTCCCAATAGAGACTGTGCCCAGAACCGAGTACCCCATATCCCTGGGTGCTACATCTTTATGATGACTCAGCAGGAAAATTAAAGGTAGACTGTCACCCCCAATACTAAAATTATAACATTTATACATTCATATAGGGGATTCAGCCCATATAGAAGTCATACTTGTGGTACAGATAATAGTTTATTTTATGTAAAAACACATTTATCTAATATATAAAGCTGAATGTGTGTGTGTGTGTGTGTGTGTGTGTGTGTATGTACGGGATTGGCATCCACACCGTCGCAGCTACAGCCACAAAATTTTGCACACTCACACTTCTGGACTCCGAGAGCGTCATAGGCTATGTTTTGAGGGGAAATTTTAACCCCGCACTTTACAGTTATTCACCAAAAAACCTGCCTCCATTAAAGCGAATGGAGCTGGGAGCCACAGTGCAGCCAGAACTTCAGAAGAATATACAGCCACGCCCTTATATGGAATGTTGGAGTGTCAAAATGCAGCCAGGGAAAGAGGCAGACACAGACAGGGTAAGAAACAGACATAGACAGGGTAAGAGACAGACACAAAGAGACAGACACAGACAAAGAGACAGACTGACAGGGAAAGAGACAGACAGGGAAAGAGAGGGAAAGAGAGAGACAGGTTAAGAGTAGAGTTGAGCGCGGTTCTAGGTTCGAGGTTCTCCAGTTCTAGGCTCGAGTGATTTTGGGGGCTGTTCGAGATTGAACTAGAACTCGAGCTTTTTGCAAAAGTTCGATAGTTCTAGATCCGTTCGAGAACGGTTCTAGCAGCAAAAAGCAGGGCTTTTTACAGCTACAGTGTGCAGGAGCCATCGCTGGCAGCCTGCCAGAAGCTGGTAACCAAGATAAACATCGGGTATCCAAGCAAAGCGCTTTGGTTAGTAACCCGATGTTTATCTTAGTTACGTGCAGGAAGCCCACACTTCCTCGCTCAGCTCGCTCCGCCCCCTCCTACCCACGGCATGTACACATACACACACACACACACACACACACACACACACATGGTCCCGCTTGGCTTACCTGCGGTGATGAAGTCCCGCCATCCCGACCTCAGCGCTGTCACTGTCCTCCATGGCCGCCGCTTGTCACATCACCTCTCGCTTCCGACCCGAGACTGACTAGCGGTGACGTCACGGGCCTCTCGCGATACTTGGTGTGAAGGCGCCGGTCATTGAACTCAGTGACAGGGGCTGTCAGTGTGCTGGAGATCAGCGCAGGAAATGTACCTCGCTGACAGCAGCACTTGTCATCCCCTGCAGTGACCTGGGCTGACCCATTGATGTTAGCTCAGGTCACTGCACTGCTCTCCCAGCCAATGGGGAACATCCTGCTCTTCATTGACTGGGACAGTGTGGATCGTCATGGCAACCCCTTGGATTACACCAGACCTGGATTTGTTTTTCTTTCTAATAAATTGGTTAAAGAGGGAATGTTTTGGGGAGTGTTTTTTCAAATAAAAATGTGTTTGTCGTCTATTTCTTTTTATTACTGACTGGGTTGGTGATGTCGGGTATCTGATAGACGCCTGACCTCACCAACCCCAGGGCTTGATGCCAGGTGACATTACACATCTGGTATTAACCCCATATATTACCCCGTTTGCCACCGCACCAGGGCGCGGGATGAGCTGGGGCGAAGCACCAGGATTGGCAGATCTAATGGATGCGCCACTTCTGGGGCGGCTGCGGCCTGCTATTTTTAGGCTGGGGAAAGTCCAATAACCATGGACCTCCTTAGTCTGAGAATATCAGACCCCAGCTGTCTGCTTTACCTTGGCTGGTGATCCAATTTTGTGGGGACCCCTACGTGTTTTTTTTTTTTTAAATTATTTATTTAATTTAAAATAACAGCGTGGGGTGCCCTCAGTTTTGGATTACCAGCCAAGGTGAGGTTGCCAGCTATGGTCTGCAGGCTGCAGCCGTCTGCTTTACCCTAGCTGGCTACAAAAATAGGGGGAACCCTACGTCATTTTTTTTTTTTTCATTTTTTTGGCTAAATACAAAGCTAAGCGCCCCTTAGTGCCACATGAAAGGCACCAAAGGGTGCAAAATTACAAAATGCAGGAGAGTGGGACATTATGTGTCTTTCTGCCATTATAATGACAGAAAAGACTGATATGAAGTGTACAAGCACAAGAAAATCACCAGAGCGCTCTACGCTGTGAAAAGCAGTAGAAAATGGCACTGGAGTGAACATGTGACCGCCTCATGTAGGATGAAGCTATGGATCCTGGGTAAATTTATGCATTTACCCTCATTCAGTTTTTTTGCAGTACACAAAAAAAACGGAAGGCACACGGATGACAAACAGATGACATACGGACCGTCTACGGAACGGAAACGGATGCCACACGGATGCACCCGTGAAAAAAAACGGACTGTTTTTTGCAGACCACAAAAATGGATCGGTCGTGTTAATGTAGCCTTATTCTGATCTGCCATTTATAAACAGCAGGCAGAAATAAGTGAATACCGCCCCCCAGCGTCAGAAAATCTCCGGGGTTTCAGGGCTAGCTGAGACCCTGGAGATCATGATTCAGGACGGTTTTTCCGGTCCCCGCTCACGTGATCACAGGTATACACCGTACACCGATGATCACATTACAGTAAATGACAGCGCCGGTAAAAAATTATTTATCTCCCATCTGGCATGAACAAACACTTCTCCACTTCTTCTCCACTTCTTCTCCACTTCTTCTCCACTTTTTCTCCACTTTTTCTCCACTTTTTCTCCACTTTTTCTCCATTTTTTCTCCACTTTTTCTCCACTTTTTCTCCACTTTTTCTCCACTTTTTCTCCACTTTTTCTCCACTTTTTCTCCACTTTTTCTACATTTTTTCTCCACTTTTTCTACATTTTTTCTCCACTTTTTCTCCACTTTTTCTCCATTTTTCCACTTTTCTACATTTTTTCTCCATTTTTTCTCCACTTTTTCTCCACTTTTTCTCCACTTTTTCTCCACTTTTTCTCCACTTTTTCTCCATTTTTTCTCCACTTTTTCTCCATTTTTTCTCCACTTTTTCTCCACTTTTTCTACATTTTTTCTCCACTTTTTCTACATTTTTTCTCCACTTTTTCTCCACTTTTTCTCCACTTTTTCTACATTTTTTCTCCACTTTTTCTCCACTTTTTCTCCATTTTTTCTCCACTTTTTCTCCACTTTTTCTCCACTTTTTCTCCACTTTTTCTCCACTTTTTCTCCACTTTTTCTCCACTTTTTCTACATTTTTTCTCCACTTTTTCTCCACTTTTTCTCCACTTTTTCTCCATTTTTCCACTTTTCTACATTTTTTCTCCATTTTTTCTCCATTTTTTCTCCACTTTTTCTCCACTTTTTCTCCACTTTTTCTCCATTTTTTCTCCACTTTTTCTCCATTTTTTCTCCACTTTTTCTCCATTTTTTCTCCACTTTTTCTCCACTTTTTCTACATTTTTTCTCCACTTTTTCTACATTTTTTCTCCACTTTTTCTCCACTTTTTCTCCACTTTTTCTCCACTTTTTCTCCATTTTTTCTCCACTTTTTCTCCACTCTTTCTCCACTTTTTCTCAATTTTTTCTCCACTTTTTCTCCATTTTTTCTCCACTTTTTCTACATTTTTTCTCCACTTTTTCTCCACTTTTTCTCCACTTTTTCTACATTTTTTCTCCACTTTTTCTCCACTTTTTCTCCACTTTTTCTCCACTTTTTCTCCACTTTTTCTCCACTTTTTCTACATTTTTTCTCCACTTTTTCTCCACTTTTTCTCCATTTTTCCACTTTTCTCCATTTTTTCTCCATTTTTTCTCCACTTTTTCTCCACTTTTTCTCCACTTTTTCTCCACTTTTTCTCCATTTTTTCTCCACTTTTTCTCCACTTTTTCTACATTTTTTCTCCACTTTTTCTCCACTTTTTCTACATTTTTCAACTTTTCTCCATTTTTTCTCCATTTTTTCTCCACTTTTTCTCCACTTTTTCTCCACTTTTTCTCCATTTTTTCTCCACTTTTTCTCCACTTTTTCTACATTTTTTCTCCACTTTTTCTCCACTTTTTCTCCATTTTTCAACTTTTCTCCATTTTTTCTCCATTTTTTCTCCACTTTTTCTCCACTTTTTCTCCACTTTTTCTCCACTTTTTCTCCATTTTTTTCTCCACTTTTTCTCCACTTTTTCTCCACTTTTTCTCCACTTTTTCTCCACTTTTTCTACATTTTTTCTCCACTTTTTCTACATTTTTTCTCCACTTTTTCTCCACTTTTTCTCCACTTTTTCTACATTTTTTCTCCACTTTTTCTCCACTTTTTCTCCACTTTTTCTCCACTTTTTCTCCACTTTTTCCTCTACTTTTTCTCCATTTTTTCTCCACTTTTTTTCCACTTTTTCTCCACTTTTTCTACATTTTTTCTCCATTTTTTCTCCACTTTTTCTACATTTTTTCTCCACTTTTTCTCCACTTTTTCTCCATTTTTCCACTTTTCTACATTTTTTCTCCATTTTTTCTCCATTTTTTCTCCACGTTTTCTCCACTTTTTCTCCATTTTTTCTCCACTTTTTCTCCACTTTTTCTACACTTTTTCTCCACTTTTTCTCCACTTTTTCTCCACTTTTTCTCCATTTTTTCTCCACTTTTTCTCCACTTTTTCTCCACTTTTTCTCCACTTTTTCTACATTTTTTCTCCACTTTTTCTCCACTTTTTCTACATTTTTTCTCCACTTTTTCTCCACTTTTTCTCCACTTTTTCTCCACTTTTTCTCCACTTTTTCTCCATTTTTTCTCCACTTTTTCTCCACTTTTTCTCCGTTCTTTTTCTATGGTCGGTCTACCCATTAGCTCTGCCATGCATAGTGTAGCTCTACACCTACTGCACATGTTACTTTATGATTGACATCTCTTTCGTACCAGAGGTGTCTAAGCCTACTCTGACCCCATATTTGTCATTACTATATTGTCCTTGTGATACTGATTATTGTCATTTTTCATGATTACATGCAGATAAGTCCAATCTGACGAAGGCTCAGGCCGAAACGTCATTTGTAACTTGTTTTGGACAAAAACATATATGCTTATGAAAAAAAAATTTTTCTTAATACGGACCAATAAAGAGTGATTTTGCATTACTATCCGTTGTGACTTACTGACTTAGTCTGGGAGATTTAGAGTGCCGAGGTTACTCACTAATTTTATCTATTATTACCTCTGAGCACCTATATACCAGTGAGCAGAGCTTCCTCTACAGTAGTTCTCCTGATTAGGCTTGCTTTTACCTCATGAGCAGGGCATTGCAGCTTTGGTAGCAACCATTACGACATGGACTCTGCTGCTGTGGACCCGGGGAGAGTGAGTGCAGATTCATTGCACCCACACTCCTCACATGAAGGGTCCGCACTCCTAGAAAATGGGGGATACGTTCCCTGAGTGTCTCCCCCCCATATTCTAGACGGTCCAGAGTCGTCGTGGGACCCCTTTATTTTTTTTCTTACAATAAATTGGTGAAAGAGGAAATGTTTTGGGGACTGTTTTTTCAAATAAATTTCTTTTCTCGATTTTTTGTTTTTGTTAGTACTGACAGTTTATGATGTTGGGTATCTAATAGACGCCATGACATCACAAACTGCTGGGCTTGATCTCAGGTGACTTTACAGCTAGTATCAACCCGATTTATTACCCCGTTTGCCACTGCACCAGGGCACGGGATGAGCTGGGGTGAAGCGCCAGGATTGGCGCATCTAGTGGATGCGCCACGTCTGGGGTGCCTGCGGCCTGCTATTTTTAGACTGTGAAGGCCCAATAACTATGGACCTTCCCACCCTGAGAATACCAGACCACAGCTGTCCGCTTTACCTTGGCTGGTGATCCAATTTGGAGGGGACCCTACTTTTTTTGTGCAATTATTAATATTTATAAAATAATTATAAAAAAAGAGCCTGGGGGACCTCCACATTGGATCCCCAACCACGGTAAAGCTGCCAGCTGTGGTTTTCAGGCTACAGCCGTCTGCTTTACCCTAGCTGGCTATCAAAAATGGGGGGACCCAACATCATTTTTTTTAACTATTTTTTAAATAGAAAAAATTAATGGGCTTCCCTGTATTTTGATTGCCAACCAAGGTAACGACAGGCAGATGGGGGTGGCAACCCATAGCTGTCTGCTTTATCTGCGCTGAGAATCAAAAATACCGCGGAGCGCTATGTCATTTTTTTTAAAGATTTATTTTTACAGTACTGTGATGTCCAGCAATCAAAATACAGGGAAGCCCAATTTGTTTTTAGTTATTTAAATAAATAATTAAAAAAAATATATATGGGCTCCCGCTGCATTTTTTGTATTGCTAGCTAAGGGTAATCCAAGCAGCTACTGGCTGCTAACCCCCACTGCTTGGTGTTACCTTCACTGGCAATGGAAAATCCAGGGAAGCATTTTTTAATTTTTTGGCCAAAAAACTACAAAAAAAGGACGTGAGCTTCGCCATATTTTTGTATGCTAGCCAGGTATAGCAGGCAGGTGCTGGAAGAGTTGGATACAGCGCCAGAAGATGGCGCTTCTATGAAAGTGCCATTTTCTGAGGCGGCGCCAAAATGCAATTTGCAGCAGTGGGGCCCAGAAAGCTCAGGCCAACCTGTGCTGCGTATTCCAATCCCCAGCTGCCTAGATGTACCTGGCTGGACACAAAAATGGAGCGAAGCCTACGTCATTTGTTTTCTAATTATTTCATGAAATTCATGAAATAATAAAAAAAGGGCTTCCCTTTATTTTTGGTTCCCAGCCGGGTACAAATAGGCAACTGGGTGTTGGGGGCAGCCGTACCTGCCTGCTGTACCTGGCTAGCATACAAAAATATGGCGAAGCCCACATAATTTTTTCAGCAAAAAACTTCTGCATACAGTCCTGGATGGAGTATGCTGAGTATGCTGAGCCTTGTAGTTCTGCAGCTGCTGTGTGTCTGTATGGAGAAGAGCAGACAGCAGCTGCAGAACTACAAGGCTCAGCATACTCCATCCAGGACTGTATGCAGAAGTTTTTTGCCCACCAAAAAAATGACGTGGGCTTCGCCATATTTTTGTATGCTAGCCAGGTACAGCATGCAGCTACGGGCTGCCTCCAACCCCCAGTTGCCTATTTGTACCCGGCTGGGAACCAAAAATATAGGGAAGCCCTTTTTTTTTTAATTATTTCACTTATTTCATGAAATAATTAAAAAACAAATGACGTGGGCTTCGCCCCATTTTTGTGTCCAGCCGGGTTCAACTAGGCAGCTGGGGATTGGAATCCGCAGCACAGGTTAGCCCGAGGTTTCTGGGCGCCTCTGCTGCGAATTTCAGTCCGCAGCCGTCCCAGAAAATGGCGCTCTCATAGAAGCGCCATCATCTGGCGCTGTATCCAACTCTTCCAACAGCCCTGGAGCCGGGTGGCTTGTTGGGTAATCATGAGTTAATACTGGCTTTGTTTTACTAGCCAGTATTAAGCCAGAGATTCTTAATGTCAGGCACGTTTGACCCGGCCATTAAGAATCTCCAATAAAGGGTTAAAAAAAAGACACCACACAGAGAAAAAATACTTTAATAGAAATAAATACACAGACACATTAGAGACTCCATCTTTATTACCCCCTGTCAGCCCAATAAATCCCCAATAAACCAGCGCTGATAAGAGGTTTTTAATAGAGGCTTAAATTATAAGCAGCAATTTCAGCGTTCCAAGTGCCTTTAAATGAATTTGAAGAAACTGCACTTCAGGATTGTAGTGAGGATTGTAGTGAGGATGAGGTGCCCCAGCCCATTACTTGATGGGCTGGGGCACCTCATCCTCACTACAATCTTCACTACAATCGGGAAGCAGCATGCAGCCTTCACTCCGTGAGTGATCAGTGCTGCTAGCAGTAACGCTGACAGACGCGTTACCATAGCAATGGTGCTCCCGGAGCCGCGGTTAGCGGTGGCGTCACCGCTAACTGCGTTGCTATGGCAACGGTGATCTCCGTTAATGACCGGCTGTGTCAGCCGGTCCCTAGCAGAACGGGGAGTCGACCGTGTGCTAGAGCATATCGCCGGTACATGGCGATGCACAAATGTGCACCGTGTACCGGAGAGATGCACTCGCAGGTCCTACATGACGTGTCATAGTCATGTGACCAGTCTGTAGCCAATGAGATAATAGCCACGTGACTGGTCACATGGCTATTTTGACGTCACGATAGGTCCTGCTTCTCTGCTGGCAGTGCTGGTCACCGGGAGGATTCAGCGATCATCGGATGGAATAGCGGCAGGAGACAGAGTGCAGGAGGGATCGCGGGGACCGGTAAGTGTTATGGCAATGTTTATTAACTGTTTGTGTACATTTATCATGCATTTTTATGTGTTTGTGATTGCCTCCCATTCTAGCCTATTGGTTCTAGTTCGGTTCGTCGAACGTTCGACGAACCAAACTCGAACGGGACCCCCGTTCGGCGAACCGACCTCGAGCCGAACCGCGACCGGTTCGCTCATCTCTAGTTAAGAGACAGACACAGACAGGTAAAGGGACAATAATTCGTATAGACCTGGCTCACTATGAATGCGGGTGCTCTAGGGAAACAGTCAATACTCCAAAAATACAAAATTATCCCCGGCACTCCAAGAGAAAAAAGAAACAATGTCTGGGTATTTTTGATGTTTTTTATTGTGAATAGTCTTATCTCGACGTTTCGGTCATACCTTGACCTTTATCAAGAGAATTAATCAGACTATAGAAAGAGAACATAAAAAAACAGAAATTAATACATAATACAGGAGAAAAATTACCAGGAGACACAGCTCCGGTTATTTATATACATTGTACACAAAAGGAGTATACGTTACAATGGTAAGGTACAGAGTCAAAGATATATATAAGATAATAACATCTGTATACACCCAAGAAGAAAGAACAACATCCGAAGTAATTGTTTACCAACTGGAAACTTATCATGTAAGTATCAGAAGAGACTAACAGGTAGACGTACCTATGAAGCAGAGAAATCGGTATGTGCATACTACTCGAGGGAGGGAGCAATACGAGTCACCACTCATATGAAGAGGAACTTATCAGGTGCGTATGAGCGCTAGGTGAAAGAAAGAATCATTAACAAAGGAAACCTATGCAGTGATTCTTGACTGTGATCGGTGAATAAGTAATATGTGAATACCTGTGACTGAATAATAGACAATCGGGATCAGCCAGTCAATAGTCTATGGGGTAATCATGTAGTGGTATTCCACCGAGGTAGAAAGTCGTATGTCGTGACTGGTTGTAGAAAAAAGAGAGCGAAATAAAGTAAGTGAGTAAAGCATGAACGGAGAAGAGGAGTAGAAGAAGGAGGGGGGGGGGAAGGGGGAGGGGGAAGGGTTGGGTTGGGGGAGGGGGGGAAGGAGAAAGGAAAAGATGGTGAGATCAGGCTGAAGGTAAAGATAAGTGTATATGAGAAGTTAAGACAAGGTACCTGTCCAATAATTGGCTACTGTATAGGTGCCATGCCAATCTTGTTAGTGAGCAGAGGACCTAATGGAGAAATTCTCGAATGAACACATCAGTGAATAGAGAGACGTGTCTCTAAAATTGGTTATACTCCATTCACTACCTGTCAAACAGCATGAAATGGTGTGCGGGAGGTAATGTGTCTCTGGAAACTTGTGACACCAATACATTAGCTATAAGACATATAGCCCACAATGCCAAATGTTCTAAAAATAGAAAGATCTCATGAGAAAAAAAATCCACAAACTGTATAACATCCAATGAGGTGAGTAACCTCCATCAACATGACTAATATTACTCACAATCTATGAGCAGCCGTGAAATAAGGTCGTATAGGAGACCTTCTTAAAGGAGTAGTGGAGTAGGTGAAATTGTCATGACAGTGTCGGTATTACACCTATGCTGCGGACTAGGGACATAAATAGACAGAGGTTAATGCAATGGTGTACTGATAAATCACCAGACCATGGACAAAACTGATAAATAGCATAACAATACCTCAAAAGGGAAACAGCCTATATGGTAACAGTGTCCTATGCCAGGGCTATGCTCAAAAGTGGTAACTTGGAAAAAGGTCAAAGACCTATGGAGAATAAAGAGAACCTGTTAAAGAACATAGATTAACGGTCACAAAAATGAAAGTAAAAGCTCTTACTGATACCTGGTGTATGAGATGATACAGGCTTGTGTCCAGGGGGAATGGTGGCTGGCTACTGAGTTGGTCTGTGTAACTGAGCCGTCTTAAATGCAGGTGGTGATGAGGAGATCGGCTCCAGGTGGAGCTGACTTGCTGCGCATAGGAACGGTAGTGGTGAAGGTTGGTACTGCAGCACTAGGTTTACATAGAGGACTATTAGATGTTGTGAGTCACGTGAAATACAGTGAGAAGTGGCATACAGACCTCCGTGATGTGAGGGAGTGAGTGCCTCACATGTGACCACTAAAAGCACAGGGGTGAACCGGTGATGTGTGGAAATCACGTAGTGAAGAGAGCCTAAAAGAGGGGGAGAAAAATAAATTAGTAGGCATATGACAGGAAAGAATTTAAACCTGGAAAACATAAGAATGTAAGGAATTCACAAAACAACAGGTACCTTACAATTACCATAGATCTGTATCTAAAATCACTCTCGTAAAGTGATATTGATAAATTACATAACTAATCAGAGACATAAAAATCACAGTCATAAAAATGGGAAAAGAGGTTTATCTAAAAGGAGTCTACGGAGACCACAACTAGGACCTGAGCATGTCAGAGATGGACCTCATATTCTCGGTTCAGTCCTCGGGGTTCCAGGGTACCCAACGTGAAAATCCAATATGCTTCTCTTTCTTTTAATCTACGGACCCTATCGCCACCCCTACGTAATAGTGGAACATGCTCAATGACCTGAAACCTCAATTGAGCTACTGTATGATGGAAAGTGTCAAAATGATGGGGGATGGGTAGTAAAAGTTGCTTACATCTGATCGTTGATTTGTGTTTACTGATGCGATCTCGGATATGTTGGGTAGTCTCCCCAACATACCCGAGACCGCAGGGACACTTGATCAGGTATATCACATAGGAAGACTCACAGGTGTGATACCCTCTGATAGTGAAGTTTTTTCCAGTATGGGGATGTGTGAACTTGTTACCCTTGGTCAAATTATTGCATTGGAGACAGTGTAAGCATGGGAAGTTACCTGTTTTGGGTGGTCCCAAGAAAGTCTGTCGTGGTGAGATTGATGACCCTATGTCGGCTCGGATCAGACTATCCCTCAGGTTCCTCGCTCGTTTGTGACAAAAGATAGGGAACATCCCGAACTCTTTTATAGAGGGGTAAGCCTTCTGTAGTAATGGCCAATGTCTTGTAATGACCTCTTTAAAAAGTGGCGAAAAAGGGTGGTATGTCTGGACACAATGCATCCGTGGTGAAATGACATCATCATTGCGGGCACGGGTAGAGCGATTGAATGCCACGGAAGAAGGGTAGCCTCGTGAGAGGAATTTATCACCCATCTCACGAAACCTTGTTGCTTGTGTTTGAGGATCAGAAACGATCCTTTCCACTCTCTTATGCTGTGAAATGGGCAATGACTTTTTAATGTGTGGAGGGTGGCAACTGGAGTACAGCAGAAGGCTGTTCTTGTCGGTGGGTTTGACGTATAGATCAGTCGTGATAGTCCCTTCAGGGGATAGAATGACAAGGGTGTCCAGAAAGTTAATCTGGAAGGGATCACTGTGTACTGTAAAAGTGAGACCCGGACGGGCGGAGGAGATATATTGGTGAAAGGTATCCAGGGATAAGGAATCACCGTGCCATATGACAAAAATGTCATCAATATATCTCCTCCATCCAATGGCATGTTGTTTCCACAGCGAATGGCTGTACACAAATGTGTCTTCGAAATGCGCCATGTAGATATTTGCATACGGAGGCGCTACGTTAGAACCCATCGCTGTGCCCCGTTGCTGCATATAAAACTGATCTTCGAAGAGGAAAAAATTATTGCCCAATACCAATTGCAGGAGATCAAGACAGAAAGAATGCTGTAGAGGGGACAATGACCCATAAAGTTCCAAGAACCAGTTGACGGCTTGGATGCCATCGCTGTGTGCTATACTTGTGTAGAGACTGTCTACATCAAAGGTCACGAGAAGACAATCGGGAGGAAGAGAGGTGAAAGATCTGATATGAGACAGAAAGTCAGACGTGTCCTTTAGGTATGACGGAATCACAGGAATTAGTGGTGTGAGAATCTTATCCAGGGAGATGGCCAATGGAGAAAGGATAGATTCAGTGGAGGCTACGATAGGTCGTCCGGGAGGTTGCTGAAGATTTTTATGAATCTTGGGTAGAACATAAAAGACGGGTGTTACGGGGTTAGATTTAATGAGATACTCAGCCAATTTCTTGTCAATCGTGCCTTGTGATAAGTGGTAGTCAACAGTATCCCTGATCCGTTCGCGTATTTGAGGAGTGGGGTCTCGAGGGACGGGCAAATAAGTGGAATTGTCACGTAGTTGTCTATAAATCTCAGAGAGATAATATGTTTTGTCCAGAATGACAATGGATCCCCCTTTATCGGCTGGCTTAATGATTATACTTTTGTTATTCTGGAGTTCCCTGATGGCTGTATCTTCTTCAGGGGTATAGTTGTGTCTGATCTTGTATAGGCCCCTATCTATGTCCTGTAAAATCTTATTCATATCATTGGAAACTAGAGAAATGTAAGTCTCAACGGGATGATAGGACCTGGGGGGATGAAAGGTACTCGTGAGACTGAGTTTAAGATCCCGGAGACTAAAAGTGCCAGAGCCCGAACCTACGTCCTCAGGGGTAGTATCCCCCTCTGAGGAGGCAAAATGGGCCTTGAGACGAAGGTTCCTGAAAAAGCGTCTCATCTCCTGGTCCATCCTGAAGGGATTGAACTTGGGAGTGGGACAAAACGAGAGACCCCTTTGCAACA
This sequence comes from Anomaloglossus baeobatrachus, assembly GCF_048569485.1. Taxonomy (NCBI): domain Eukaryota; kingdom Metazoa; phylum Chordata; class Amphibia; order Anura; family Aromobatidae; genus Anomaloglossus; species Anomaloglossus baeobatrachus. The sequence continues at coordinate 295,391,467 of NC_134356.1, read as the reverse complement.
CCTGTGACTCAATGGGTGAAAGGTTATATGACGAAATGTTAAATACCAAGTTATCAACAATATTGTCATTTGCAGTGGTCATACCTGTGATCTGGTCTGCATACGAGGAACATGACCTGGTCTTCCTCTGGCTCCTCCTCGTTTTTCTCACGAGGCTACCCTTCTTCCGTGGCATTCAATCGCTCTACCCGTGCCCGCAATGATGATGTCATTTCACCACGGATGCATTGTGTCCAGACATACCACCCTTTTTCGCCACTTTTTAAAGAGGTCATTACAAGACATTGGCCATTACTACAGAAGGCTTACCCCTCTATAAAAGAGTTCGGGATGTTCCCTATCTTTTGTCACAAACGAGCGAGGAACCTGAGGGATAGTCTGATCCGAGCCGACATAGGGTCATCAATCTCACCACGACAGACTTTCTTGGGACCACCCAAAACAGGTAACTTCCCATGCTTACACTGTCTCCAATGCAATAATTTGACCAAGGGTAACAAGTTCACACATCCCCATACTGGAAAAAACTTCACTATCAGAGGGTATCACACCTGTGAGTCTTCCTATGTGATATACCTGATCAAGTGTCCCTGCGGTCTCGGGTATGTTGGGGAGACTACCCAACATATCCGAGATCGCATCAGTAAACACAAATCAACGATCAGATGTAAGCAACTTTTACTACCCATCCCCCATCATTTTGACACTTTCCATCATACAGTAGCTCAATTGAGGTTTCAGGTCATTGAGCATGTTCCACTATTACGTAGGGGTGGCGATAGGGTCCGTAGATTAAAAGAAAGAGAAGCATATTGGATTTTCACGTTGGGTACCCTGGAACCCCGAGGACTGAACCGAGAATATGAGGTCCATCTCTGACATGCTCAGGTCCTAGTTGTGGTCTCCGTAGACTCCTTTTAGATAAACCTCTTTTCCCATTTTTATGACTGTGATTTTTATGTCTCTGATTAGTTATGTAATTTATCAATATCACTTTACGAGAGTGATTTTAGATACAGATCTATGGTAATTGTAAGGTACCTGTTGTTTTGTGAATTCCTTACATTCTTATGTTTTCCAGGTTTAAATTCTTTCCTGTCATATGCCTACTAATTTATTTTTCTCACCCCCTTTTAGGCTCTCTTCACTACGTGATTTCCACACATCACCGGTTCACCCCTGTGCTTTTAGTGGTCACATGTGAGGCACTCACTCCCTCACATCACGGAGGTCTGTATGCCACTTCTCACTGTATTTCACGTGACTCACAACATCTAATAGTCCTCTATGTAAACCTAGTGCTGCAGTACCAACCTTCACCACTACCGTTCCTATGCGCAGCAAGTCAGCTCCACCTGGAGCCGATCTCCTCATCACCACCTGCATTTAAGACGGCTCAGTTACACAGACCAACTCAGTAGCCAGCCACCATTCCCCCTGGACACAAGCCTGTATCATCTCATACACCAGGTATCAGTAAGAGCTTTTACTTTCATTTTTGTGACCGTTAATCTATGTTCTTTAACAGGTTCTCTTTATTCTCCATAGGTCTTTGACCTTTTTCCAAGTTACCACTTTTGAGCATAGCCCTGGCATAGGACACTGTTACCATATAGGCTGTTTCCCTTTTGAGGTATTGTTATGCTATTTATCAGTTTTGTCCATGGTCTGGTGATTTATCAGTACACCATTGCATTAACCTCTGTCTATTTATGTCACTAGTCCGCAGCATAGGTGTAATACCGACACTGTCATGACAATTTCACCTACTCCACTACTCCTTTAAGAAGGTCTCCTATACGACCTTATTTCACGGCTGCTCATAGATTGTGAGTAATATTAGTCATGTTGATGGAGGTTACTCACCTCATTGGATGTTATACAGTTTGTGGATTTTTTTTCTCATGAGATCTTTCTATTTTTAGAACATTTGGCATTGTGGGCTATATGTCTTATAGCTAATGTATTGGTGTCACAAGTTTCCAGAGACACATTACCTCCCGCACACCATTTCATGCTGTTTGACAGGTAGTGAATGGAGTATAACCAATTTTAGAGACACGTCTCTCTATTCACTGATGTGTTCATTCGAGAATTTCTCCATTAGGTCCTCTGCTCACTAACAAGATTGGCATGGCACCTATACAGTAGCCAATTATTGGACAGGTACCTTGTCTTAACTTCTCATATACACTTATCTTTACCTTCAGCCTGATCTCACCATCTTTTCCTTTCTCCTTCCCCCCCCTCCCCCAACCCAACCCTTCCCCCTCCCCCTTCCCCCCCCCCTTCTTCTACTCCTCTTCTCCGTTCATGCTTTACTCACTTACTTTATTTCGCTCTCTTTTTTCTACAACCAGTCACGACATACGACTTTCTACCTCGGTGGAATACCACTACATGATTACCCCATAGACTATTGACTGGCTGATCCCGATTGTCTATTATTCAGTCACAGGTATTCACATATTACTTATTCACCGATCACAGTCAAGAATCACTGCATAGGTTTCCTTTGTTAATGATTCTTTCTTTCACCTAGCGCTCATACGCACCTGATAAGTTCCTCTTCATATGAGTGGTGACTCGTATTGCTCCCTCCCTCGAGTAGTATGCACATACCGATTTCTCTGCTTCATAGGTACGTCTACCTGTTAGTCTCTTCTGATACTTACATGATAAGTTTCCAGTTGGTAAACAATTACTTCGGATGTTGTTCTTTCTTCTTGGGTGTATACAGATGTTATTATCTTATATATATCTTTGACTCTGTACCTTACCATTGTAACGTATACTCCTTTTGTGTACAATGTATATAAATAACCGGAGCTGTGTCTCCTGGTAATTTTTCTACTGTATTATGTATTAATTTCTGTTTTTTTATGTTCTCTTTCTATAGTCTGATTAATTCTCTTGATAAAGGTCAAGGTATGACCGAAACGTCGAGATAAGACTATTCACAATAAAAAACATCAAAAATACCCAGACATTGTTTCTTTTTTCTCTTGGAGTGCCGGGGATAATTTTGTATTTTTTGAGGTAAAGGGACAGACACAGACACGGGGAAACAGACAGACATGGGGAAACAGACAGACACGGGGAAACAATAAAAAGTGATAATTCTGGCACACTGAAGTAATTCAAGACATATGAGACTTTTCTTTTGAATGCTGAATCAATTTATTAGTGCAAAAAGGTTGAGGATAATTCATCCAACGTTTCGACCGTATCTTATGGCCGTTATCAAGGACAGAATTATCTAAGATCAGGAAAAATATATATACAAGAAAATACAAAAGCAATTAGTACAGAACATACAGTCAATATTGCAAAAAAAGAACCTACATCATAGGTTTGATCATATACAGCACATAATAAACATGTGAATGATGAGAAAAGGGAAAAACAGGATTGCACATAATACAAATACCTATCAAATAGGAGACAAAGATCAGTATAATAATATAGATGCAGCATGCACACCCACCTATATCAACAATGCGAAGATGTGTGCTCAATGAACAACGGACATCGCCATTTAAGTATAATGGGATCAAAATAAATTCGATCCTACATATGAAATGAAAAGAGGTATATGATAAATAATATGGCACAGAGTAACACTTCTCATCATATAGCGTACTGCTAAGAAATGCTAATAAAACAGGGATCTATACCTCACGTACTTATCAGCTGATAATGGGAGAAGATGACTAATGCCTTTATTGCAGGACTGGAAAGAGTTCAAGTTTGTAGTTGTTTCTAAATGTGAATCAAATATATCATCAATATGGCATGAAAAAAGGATTTATACCTAATGAAGACTCAATATAGGGAAAGAACACACTACCTGGTTTGTGGGGCAGAAACCATAGTAAGAGACATTAATGGGAGTGATGTGATTCCCACATTAAATGTTTCTTGGTTACCTTTTTGGTTACCTTTTTGCACTAATAAATTGATTCAGCATTCAAAAGAAAAGTCTCATATGTCTTGAATTACTTCAGTGTGCCAGAATTATCACTTTTTATTGTCTACTAATTTTTCTGGGCACCTAGATCGTGTAATTGTGAGCCAGACATATTCACGCAATTTGACTATTTTTTTGTTCTGAGCTCCAATATCAGTACCTATTTATCCAGATGTCTTTCACCACTTTTTCGTATAACACAGATGAAGTCAGCAGCATACTATCTAAAGTGACTGTACCCAACACTTTTTTGACAGTCCCTACCGAAGAAGTTCGTTCTAGGGACTATGAGAAAGAATTAAGAAGACACACTGCCCTTGAATTGCATTGTGCCACTTTGGCCGAGTACCACCGTGTCCAACGTATCCCTAGAGGATTGCGGGTTTCACTAAAACCAACCCTTTTCTCTGACAAACCCGACTATTGTACCAAATTCGAGAGCATTATAAACAAGTGTTCCATGGACTTGATTATACTCACCATCGAGTTTTTACAAGTAGAGATTGAGGATCTCGGGAAGAACATTCATTCCATTGAACAGCAATTACAGAACACCACTTCCAATACCGAATGGGATAAGATCCATTCCCGAACTAGGGACAACATAACGGAATTCAGAAAGATTCTCCAGGAACGAAAGAGGTCTAAATTTCTCCGTGATCAAGAGGATTACTCAAAAAATCGAGTCTACCGGTGGCAATATACAGAGGACATTCCCAGACGTCCTACTTTCTATAATCGCTATTCGTCATCCTCAGGTTCTGAAACTGACCAATACATTCCCCGGCAACCCCATTTTTTGGCTCAGCGTTCTACCCAAAGAGGAAAACGAGGCGCAGTAAGAGGGGCCGCCGGGCCTGCACCAACATACCGTGTACAAACACGGTCACAGGTACTAACCTAGTCTATAATATTTCATCGTATAATTTGTCTATCACTGAATCTGAAGTTTTGCAGAAAGGGTTGTCATTTTGTCCTACTCCTTCTCTTGATCCATTTGTTTTGGACCAAGAGATGAGGAGATTCTATAGGTCACTTCGTTTGAAGGCTCATTTCAGTCCTGATAGACTCACACAATCTGACTCTTCCTCTATCTCTCCCGATTCTACTAATATGTTCCTATTGAAACAATTGGATCTCAGGATCCCTAGTTCCTTTAGTCCTCCAAAGACGTATCACCCTATAGAAACATTTGTTACCATGGTTTCCAGAGAGATCAGCCATACACTAAAATCCATAGATGAAGGGCATCTTAAAATTAAGAGTAATCTCACCATAGAGGAGAGCCGTGCAATACAAGATCTTAGGAATAATTCCACTATTGTCATTAAGCCGGCTGACAAGGGGGGTGCTATAGTGGTACTTGATAAGAAATATTACACTGAGGAGATCCTGAGCCAACTTAGGGATACTGACACCTATGCACCCATTCCACGGGATCCCACTTCCCACATACAAGGACTCATCAAACGTACCGTTGATTTTCATCTTGCTAACCACACTATAGAACAGAAACTTGCTGATTTTCTGATTAAGATCCATCCTGTGACACCGGTTTTTTACACACTGCCTAAAATACATAAAAATATGAACCAACCCCCAGGACGCCCGATTGTGGCCTCAACTGAATCAGTTTTATCACCGCTTGCCATCACTGTTGAGAGGATTCTCACTCCTCTCATCCCTAGGATTAGGTCATATTTGAAAGATACTACGGATTTTTTGTCACATTTGCAGGCCATCGGGCCATTATCTACTAGTTGTATCCTTGTTTCTTTTGATGTCAACAGCCTTTACACCAGTATCCAACATCAAGATGGTATCCGGTCTGTGGAGTGGTTCTTAGGCAGACACAGTTCCCATTCTGCTTCGCAGAATAGATTTTGCCTTGATCTTTTGCAATTGGTTTTGGAAAACAACTTCTTTCTTTTCCAGGATCAATTTTATTTACAGAAACGGGGTACCGCTATGGGCTCGAATTTAGCACCCCCGTATGCTAATATTTACATGGAATATTTTGAAGAGTCGTTTGTATATCAGCACACCCTATGGTTGGAACACTCAGTCAGCTGGAAAAGATATATCGACGACATCTTTATGATCTGGCGCGGTGACCTTACATCCCTGTTACAATTCTATACTGACATGAACTCGTTCAAACAGGGGCTTTCCTTTACTATCCATCATGATTACAATAGAATTAATTTCCTTGACACATTGGTGATTCTATCAGAGGGTTCCCTTAGCACCGACTTATATGTAAAACCCACTGACCGCAATAGTTTGTTGCATTACTCCAGCTGTCATCCACGCCATACGAAACAGGGACTTCCTATTTCTCAGCATAAACGTGTTGAACGCATAGTGTCGGACCCTTTGCAGCGGGAGAGGCGGGCCTTGGAGATGAGTGAGAAGTTCCTCCAGAGGGGATATCCAGCTAATATTGCAGACAAGAGGTCTTCCCATAAACCCACGACCAACAAGTCGACCCCTCGGATCACATGCGTAAGCACGTATCATCCGTTTTCTCCTCTAATCAAGGGTATCATATGTAAACATTGGCCACTCTTAGGGAAGGCTTACCCTGAGATAAGGGAATTCAGCTCACCTCCTCTTTTCTGTAATAAGAGACCCCGCAATCTTCGTGACAATTTTGTCAGGGCCGACATCGGCTCCAATAAGATCATGCAGAGACAAACCTTTCTTGGTACTCCCAAGAAGGGCAATTTCCCCTGCCATCACTGTGTGCAGTGTAACAACCTCACGAAGGGGAGCACCTTTACTCATCCTCTTTCGGGCCGGGTGTTTTCCGTGCGAGGGTTTTTTACTTGTGAATCCTCATTTGTGGTCTACTTAATCAAGTGCCCGTGCGGTCTCGGATATGTTGGAGAGACCACCCAGCATATCCGAGACCGCATTAGCAAGCATAAATCTACTATACGGTGCAAACAGATCCTCTTACCAATTCCATATCATTTCATCACACAAGGCCACACCATTGCCCAACTCAAGTACCAGGTATTAGAACATGTTCCTCCTGCTAGGAGAGGTGGTAACCGCATACGGGTTCTTAAAGAGAGAGAATCCTACTGGATTTTCACCTTAAATACATTGGAACTCAAAGGTTTGAATAGAGAACACGATATGTGCATATAATTATGATGCTCTTCATCTTTTGTCTCTCTAATGATGCAGTTTATTTGTATATTCTTTGAGGATTTAGTGATTCTGCTTTCCTCATTTACTGCTTGTACGACATCTTGGTATGTTTTCTTCTTGTACATTTACCTCTTGTGCATTTTTCTGTAAAACCTCAGTATAAGGACTGGTATAAGGAGAATTCTTGTTTTAATTTATATGAGATCATGGTTTTAACGTATTCCTCTTATTTTCAGGCTCCCTCCACTTGGTTCTAATTTGTTCCTCTTATTTTCAGGCTCCCTCCACCTCCACCTGATCCTTCACTTAATGGCACCAGCAACTTCCTGCCTTCACCCTGTAACAACGACACCTGGCACTTTGTAGGCATTATCATTGCTTCTCTAGGATACTGTCATTGGCCTTACACCCTGACCTGTGCTCTGTGCCCGGCTCGTGCGTTGTGCAAATAGCCAGGCACGGCGCGCGTGCTGCGTGCAATCCACAGGCCAGTTCACTGTTATCCCCCACTTGGATTGTTTACAGGTACGCCCCTTTAGATATACGTCATATCACCTCCTCTTTTGCCTTCTGCCCAGTGGTCCGCTCCCTGCGCATGCGCGATGCTGGTGACGGCGTTGCGCATGCGCGGCGTGCGCTCCACGGTCAGCACACTGCGTTCCACTTCCAGGAAGTGGGACGGAGGGCGCCGGTTCACTTAGACTATATATAGCCACCATGGCGGAGCACAGCGCACACTACCCAGGGGCCCATATCCCACACCCGCAGCATAAGGTATGTGTTTTCAGATTGTCCACGCTGTCCGGTTCTTATTTAGATCACCTCTGATTTCCATCTGTTTTCTCAAAGATCCCTTTTTTCCATATTCTACCCAGCAAATCTCTGCATTTGGGTTCCTATCTACCTCTCCAGGTATGTGTCTTGATTGGTGCTTTTTCCCACTCCTGACTTACTGTCTTTAAAATACTTACATTCTTTCATGTGATCTTCCATAGAGTCTTAAAGGGACAGGTGCTCCCTATCTCCTATGATAGCAGCATTTGATAGCTAGTATACAGGAACACTGCATTAAGGTAGTATGGAGTATTGATCCTTTATATTCCCTGATATATGTAACTTATACTGACGTTATGTTCTCAGACATGGTCTCATTTTTTGTACTTTTGTGTACCCTGCATTTTAGCATCTGTTCTCTTGGAGGTAACCAAGAAACATTTAATGTGGGAATCACATCACTCCCATTAATGTCTCTTACTATGGTTTCTGCCCCACAAACCAGGTAGTGTGTTCTTTCCCTATATTGAGTCTTCATTAGGTATAAATCCTTTTTTCATGCCATATTGATGATATATTTGATTCACATTTAGAAACAACTACAAACTTGAACTCTTTCCAGTCCTGCAATAAAGGCATTAGTCATCTTCTCCCATTATCAGCTGATAAGTACGTGAGGTATAGATCCCTGTTTTATTAGCATTTCTTAGCAGTACGCTATATGATGAGAAGTGTTACTCTGTGCCATATTATTTATCATATACCTCTTTTCATTTCATATGTAGGATCGAATTTATTTTGATCCCATTATACTTAAATGGCGATGTCCGTTGTTCATTGAGCACACATCTTCGCATTGTTGATATAGGTGGGTGTGCATGCTGCATCTATATTATTATACTGATCTTTGTCTCCTATTTGATAGGTATTTGTATTATGTGCAATCCTGTTTTTCCCTTTTCTCATCATTCACATGTTTATTATGTGCTGTATATGATCAAACCTATGATGTAGGTTCTTTTTTTGCAATATTGACTGTATGTTCTGTACTAATTGCTTTTGTATTTTCTTGTATATATATTTTTCCTGATCTTAGATAATTCTGTCCTTGATAACGGCCATAAGATACGGTCGAAACGTTGGATGAATTATCCTCAACCTTTTTGCACTAATAAATTGATTCAGCATTCAAAAGAAAAGTCTCATATGTCTTGAATTACTTCAGTGTGCCAGAATTATCACTTTTTATTGTCTACTAATTTTTCTGGGCACCTAGATCGTGTAATTGTGAGCCAGACATATTCACGCAATTAGACACGGGGAAACAGACAGACACGGGGAAACAGACAGTCAGAGACAAACACGGAAAAAGAGACAGAGAGAGTCAGAGACAGACACGGGGAGAGAGAGAGACAGTCAGAGACAGACACGGGGAGAGAGAGAGAGACAGACAGACAGACAAAGAGATATATACATAGGGGGAGACACACAGAGAATGGGAGAGAAACAGAGAGACAGTTACTATCCCGGACGTTAAGACATTCTATTTATACATTCTATCCCGGGAATGTTAATACATTCTATTTTGTTAACAACAGTTATTAACCCGAGTGAAGCCGGGTAGTACAGCTAGTTACAAATATAAATTAAAGGGCTGCGGTGCACCCTTGGTGTGGCCAAAAGTTCAAAGTATCGTTCTACCTCCTTGAGTACCACCCTCCACCACTCCCCTCATGCACTTCAAGAAGCGCTGCCTGTATTGAATTCTCAGCCCTGCGCATAATGTTAGTGTAATAATCAAGAGCACATAGGATCACACAACAGCGGGCATCTGGAGCTAACAGGAAAAGAATATGAGAGCATGTTCTAACACTGTGTGCGCTTTCATCTCACTTCCTCTCATCTTCTCCTCTGCTGGGTGATCATTTGTACGTCGAGCAGCTGCTACAGACTAAATAGAGGAATCAGAGGGCACCAGCACACACTGACTGTGTATGAGCTCTCCACAGAGGGCACCAGTACACACTCACTGTGTATAAGCTTTGCACAGAGGGCACCAGCACACACTGACTTTGTATGAGCTCTCCACAGAGGCCACACGCGCACACTAACTGTGTATAAGTGTAGCGCCCCTGAAGCCATCAGGGTGCTACAAGGTTCTGCATCCCCACAAGGATGCATGGCCTACCCCCTAGGGCCCCGGAAGACCAGTGCCAGTAACACACAAAAACTCCAGGTAATCCCAGTTTTCCCCAAGAATCTCCCATACAATGGTACAAGGCTAGGGTCGGACCAATGGATGGCCGCTTAGAGGTGGAACCAGTCCAGTCCACTAGTTGACCAGGTGGAAGGGGCAGACAGTGGATAGTAGTCAGTCTGAGTAGAGGAGAGAGTGAAGGCGGACGTGAGGAGACGCACTGACACGGAGTTGACAGTAACCTGGCGCCCAGGAAGGTAGATACCAGTGGAGTACTCCCGGAACTACGCACCAACGGGGTACATGACTCTAGGACAGGCAGAAGCTCCAAGCCGATCTGTTAACACCTGCACAGCGAGGGGACCATCAAGGGTCTCGTTGACCCTAAACATCTGAGACTGAGTAGCAAAGAGAGAGCCGGGGACAGGACCAGAGACTTCAACCCCACAGGGTGCACGCTACCGTTATACGGACAGAAGTGGGAAAAAAACACCACCGGACGGGGACCCCCATTTGCTCAATGTCACGGGGACCCACAAACCAGAGACATGTGCAGTGGAAGAAGGTACCAGATGACTACACTGGCACTGGAATAAAGGGGACCTGAAAGTGAAACCAGCTGGCCTTGGGTGACCAGTTACCACAAGAAAGTGAGTAAAGAACCAGTTGTACTAAACTCCTTCTGTGGACATCCGTCACTACACCTATCCTCTGGGGCCTGGCCCTGCTTGCGGAGGGTCTAACATCCAGGCTGCCATTACCACCAGCCCCAGTAGTGGACATTGTGCAGCGGCGGCTCCATCCACATAGCCGCAACACCGCAAGTGGTGTCACATATGAACACTAATCTAATCCCCTGTAATGACACCCCCATTACAAAAAGGGCCCAGGGAACGGAACCAGGCAACAGCCACCACCAGTGACATTCCCAAGATATACAGTGCCAAGGACCGAGTACCCCATATCCCTGGGCGGGACATAAGAGGGCACCAGCACACACTGACTGTGTATGAGCTCTCCAAAGAGGGCACAAGCACACACTGACTGCATAGGAGCTCTCCACAGATGGCACCAGCACACACTGACTGTGTATGAGCTCTCCACAGAGGGTACCAGCACATACTGTGTATGAGCTCTTGGCTCCTGCAATATTACTGTGTGCTGAGCTGAAGAATAAATATACACTGAACAAAAATATAAACGTAACACTTTTATTTTTGCTCCCATTTTTCATGAGCTGAACTCAAAGATCTAAGACTTTTTCCTATGTACACTAAAGGCCTTTTTCTGTCAAATTTAGTTCATAAATTTGTCTAAATCTGTGGTAGTGAGCACTCATCCTTTGCCAACATAATTCCACCTTTCTGTACCATAAGCCATCTCCAAAGATGTTTCAGAGAATTTGGCAATACATCCAACCAGCCTCACAACCGCAGACCACGTGTAACCACACCAGCCCAGGAGCTCAACATACATTATCTTCACCTCCAGGATCATCTGAGACCGGCCACCTGGACAGCTGCCGCAACTATAACCGACTTTACCTATGTGCGAGTGGTGCAGTCGCACAGGGTGCCGGCAGGCTGACAGTAGAGGGGGCGCCCAGGGAGCAGAGCTGTTTACTTTCACTTTGCCGCTCCTAATGCATAGGCTCCAGCAGGAACGCCCTCCCCTCCATCGGCTCCCTGCACAGCCTCCAGCAAGGGGCGTCCTCCCCCCTCCCCTCCGCTCTGGACTGTCGTCTCCCTGTACAGCCTCCAGCAGGGGGCGCCCTCCCCCCTCCCCTCTGCTCTGCACTGTCGTCTCCCTGTACAGCTTCCAGCAGGGGGCGCCCTCCCCTCTCCCCTCCGCTCTGCACTGTCGGCTCCCTGCACAGCCTCCAGCAGGGGGCGCCCTCACCAGATCTCGCCTTTGTGTCTTCTCTCCTATCTTTACCATAGAGAGGGGGTAGGAGCAGCAGCACTGCCAGAGATGTTGTTACAAGAGCTACACTGAAATCCTGAAGCCCAGGAAGTGACTATATGTGAGTATAACATGCTGTGTGTTATCTGTAATGTATTATGTGCTGTGTGTGTGTGTGTGTGTGTGTGTGTGTGTGTGTGTGTGTTATGTATAACATGTGTGTGTGTCCTGTATAGTGCAATATCTAGCTTTCTGTTTATTATCTGTCTGTCTGCCTCTCTATTATATATCTGTCTATATCTCTGTTTCTCTATTATCTATCTATCTATCTATCTTTCTATCTATCTGATATTTATTTGTCTATCATCTATCCAGCGTTGGTCTTGCACACAGACACCAGTCAATGCCCCAGAGGGCTTTCCAACTGGACATAGAGGGGAGTCGCCGGCAGTTATAAGTGTAACAAGACTGGCCATTATGCCCAGCACTGTCCTTTAAATGGGCAACCCCTGGGGCCAAGGGCCAATCCCGAGGAATAGACCAACAAGGCCCAGCAGACTGGCGGAGCGGTATGTGGTCGGCAGGCCTATTGTTTCCCTCATCTTGGATGGGATCCCGACCTCTGCACTCCTTGATTCAGGCTCTCAGGTAACAACAATACCCCATACACTGTACATAAAATTCTGGTCAGATAATGAACTCACCCCACCAGATCACGGCCTTACCATCTATGCCATCAATGGGTTCCCAGTGACTCAAATCGGGTTCAAGGAGGGGACCATTAAGGTGGGCCGGGTGGAGTTAGAGCGTCAAGGACTCATAGTAGTACAGAATGACCCTAGTGACCGGAACTCTAAAATGATTTTGGGCACAAATGTCATTGAGAATTGTATGGGGGAAGTATTGTTTTTGCTTCGACAGCTCTCTGAAACTGCAGGAGCAGGGCGACAGCGGGTCCTGCATCGGGAAATCTGAGCACTGCTTCAGCGGCAACAGGTAAATTTATCCGGTGGAGAAATTGGTGGTGTGCGGGTGATGGATGCAGCCCCTCTTGTAGTGCCCCCGCGAAGCAAGATGATGATATGGTGTAGGGCAGCTGTAGATTCCCGTGGACAGGATTATCATGCAGTGGTGGAGTCCCTGCCCTCAGAACACTGGCTCACAGTCTTGACAACCAGAGGAGTGGTTGATGTTCGTAAGGGAAGAGTGCCCGTGCGAGTGTTGAACTGTGGGTAGGAGAAGGTTGAGTTGCCCAGATATGCCACTATTGCCAAATTGTTCACAGTAGATATAAATTCCATCCAGGCAGTAGAATCCCCAAGCACACCAGATCAGTCAGCCAGTGACAACTCCCAGAGTCAGCCAGAGAAATGGTGCCAGGAGTTACATGTAGGCACTGACTCCACACCTCAACATCAGAAACAAGGGGTTTACAGGGTCGTGCAGGAGTACTAACAAGTCTTTAGCAAACATCCATTAGACTTCGGGAGGGTGAAAGGGGTGCAACACCACATACGCACAGGTACTCACCCACCCATCAAGGAAAGGTACAGGCCTATACCACCTGCTCACTACCAATGTGCCAATGAGATGTTGAGGAACATGATGGAGGCAGGGGTCATCTGGGATAGTTGTAGCCCCTGGGCAGTTCCACTGGTGCTGAGAAGAAGAAGGACGGCACTGTGAGGATATGCGTGGACTACCGGAAAATCAATAATGTCCCCCACAAGGATGATTACCCACTACCCTGTATTGAAGAGTCATTGGCTGCATTGAAATCTACAAATTATTTCTCGAACCTTGATCTCACCAGCGGCTATTGGCAAGTGGCTGTTGCCGAAGAGGACCATGAGAAGACTGCCTTTGCCACCCGGATGGTATTATGCCTGTTCAATAGCATGCCATTCGGGCTGTGCAATGCACCGGGAACGTTTCAAAGACTCATGGAATGCTGCTTGGGCCACTGTAACTTCGAAACTGTCCTGCTTTACCTGGATGATGTAATCATATATTCCAAAACATATGCAGAGCATCTGGAACATCTGGCGGAAGTATTCAAAGCCCTATCCAGGTATGGGATGAAGGTAAAACCCTCTAAGTGCCACCTACTGAAACCTAAGGTCCTGTATCTGGGGCATGTGGTTAGCGCCGAGGGTGTAGCACTGGATCCTGAGAAGATCACGGCTATCCAGAACTGGCCGAGGCCCAATACTGTCAAGGAGGTGCGGCAGTTCCTGGGTCTGATGGGGTATTACCGAAGGTTTGTGAAAGGCTACACCAAGATGGTGGTTACAAGATCTACTGGTTGGACAACCAAAGCATGGCAAGACTTCTGGTCCTCCATTCAGATGGGGTGAGGAACAGGAAGATTCCTTCAGATGGATGAAGTCAGCTCTGACAGGAGATGAGATCCTAGCATATCCTGACTACGGTCTCCCTTTTGTGCTGTACACGGATGCCAGCAACGGAGCTGTCTTGTCCCAAGTGCAGAATGGCATGGAGAAGGTGATTGCGTACTCCAGCAAAAAACTCCATCCAACAGAGAGAAATCCTGAAAATTACAGTTCTTTCAAGCCGGAGCTCTTGACACTTGTCTGGGCCGTGACGGAGATGTTTAAACACTACCTGGCTTTTGCAAAATTCACCATGTACACAGACTACAACTCCTTGACGCACCTGGACATGGCGAAGCTTGGAGCCCTGGAGCAATGATGGGTTGCACGGCTGGCGAACTACGACTTCACTATAAAGTATAAAGCCGGTCGCAAGAACGCCAATGCTGATGCGTTGTGCAGAATGCCTCATTTGCCTAATGATTGGAGAGATGAACACGACCTGGAGGAGATTGAATTACCCGCTTTCCATCGACCTGACAGCCTGGAGAAGCCTCAATCTCGCAGCAGTCAGCAGGAAGCAATCTTCAATCCACTACCCCATCATGGTTGGTAAGAAGCGCAAGATAATGATCCTGCCATTAGACTGATCAAGGCACTGATATCCCAAGCTAATTCGAGTCTGGAACCAACTGACCCAGTGGAAGCACAGAAATTGTGGAAGGAAAGAAGCTGATTGTACCTTCATAGAGGCAAGTTGTGCAGAAGCCTCATTAATCCCAAGACACATGAGAGGGTATGCCAGATAGTTATACCCCGATCGTATGTGCCAGTGGTCTTAGTAGCGTACCACGGTAGAGCTGGACATTTTGGTTGGAGGTGCTGCTGAGGAGTCGGTTTTACTGGGTCGGAATGAGAATCGGCATTGAGGAATGGTGTAGAAACTGTGGCCCTTTTGCATTAAGGAAAAAAGATGGCACCAGTCAGAGAGCACCACTACAACCAATAGTCACCAAATATTGTATGGCAGATGAAGAGGCAGAAAAAAAAATACTGGCTTTATTGAAACACAGATTTTGTGCAGGAAAACTGTCACTATAATGATAACATCAACAACAGGTACAAGGGAACATAGATGGAACAGATCACACAAGCTGCGCTCCATCTAGTACAATAAAGAGTTCAATAACAAAGATACATATACATATACACAATCTCTACCGACTACTCTCCTCTAAAATCCTAGCTGGCTTCCGCTAACTGGGCTGTGCAGCTACAATGCACTAACTAACGAAGCCTGCGCTATGCCCTAAAGCAGAGGAACACTGGTGTCACACTCCCAATACTGCAGCAATGAAGAGATATTCTGTTAGCTTCTGCTTGGTACTGATATAGCTGACTGAGTTTGCTGTGTTACACTCTTCCTGGAGGGTAAGGTTTCCATCCTATTCTAGGGCTGGTGTAGGTTTAGTCCTGCTTCCTATGCTGAGGGTTCGCTCTCCTCACTTCCGTCTCTGTCCCTCTTCCTACTACACACACATAACATCCCTAACTAATCTAACACACAAGAAATTCAAAGGGGTTGGATTACTCCAAAAACACAGATTGGAGCA
This sequence comes from Anomaloglossus baeobatrachus, assembly GCF_048569485.1. Lineage (NCBI taxonomy): Eukaryota > Metazoa > Chordata > Amphibia > Anura > Aromobatidae > Anomaloglossus > Anomaloglossus baeobatrachus. Next base: position 295,375,519 of record NC_134356.1, on the reverse strand, counting down.
GAGAATTGTCACTTAAAGTTACAGTGAAATTCAATTGTGACGCCCTGGCCTATCAGGTCATCACAGGATGTTGCACAATTTTCCTTTCCATGCAGCATCCATCTCCCCCTTGGTTCCAGGTGTCACCCAGTGATGTGCTAAGACCAGCATGCAAATCTCAGTCACACACACACCAGTGGGGAAGTCCAAGAGAGAAGGGGCCGCCCACCTTAGAGTCAGGCAGACTGGGTGGGAAGTGGACTGCAGAGTCGCCGGCAGAGGAGCAAGGAGATCAGTGGGCTCTCAAGTAGCTCTCAGTGGGAGAGCAGTCTGGGAAGTTGGAGCTCCCAGACAGCGTGAGAGAGCAACCTGAGAGAGTGAGGGGCTGTGGAAGTGGAGGCTCCCGGAGGGTCGGACTAGACCAAAGCACACTAGTAACATCACTGGGATCAGTCATCTGGACGTGCTCCCTCTCAGTGGCAGCGGTACTGCAGGACGTTTGGTTCAATCACAGCCTGTGTGTTCATTAAACCTCACAAATCAGCACAGCCTCATCCAGCACCACAACAACCACTGTAAGTTTCTCTGCTCCCTGTCTCCCAGGCCTACAACCCACGGCTCCCCTTCACCACCATCACCGGGTTCCCAGGGCAGAAACCCCCTACCCACGGAGGGGTTAAACACCTTGCTGCCTTGCCACCGGGCGTCCCCAACAGCAGCGGTGGTACCCTGTCTTACCACGCACCGTGGGTGGCGTCACAAACTTCTAATCCCCCTGTACATAGTCCCCGTTTCATTGAGTGGCTGCACGACCCCCGGGCCCGGAGACCCCTCGAGCCACCGCAGATTCGGATCTGAGCAGCCCAGCTGCTGGCACGGGGGCAGCACACAATCCTTTGCAAGGTCTGACCCCTACAGGATCACTATGGAAAAAGAGCAGCATAGTGTGGATTTAGTGTGGAAAAGTGGTCAGCATAGGGTGGATCACTATGGAAAAAGGGGTCAGTATGGGGTGAGATCACTATGGAAAAGGGGGCAGTATGCAGCGGGCTCAGTATGGAAAAGGGCGCAGTGTGGGTTGAGCTCAGGAGGAAAATGAGGCAGCATGGTATAAGCTCTGTAGGAAAAGGGGTCAGTGTGAAGTGGGCCCAGACTAGGAAAGGGGGCAGTGTGGGCTGAGATCAGCATGGAAAAGGGGTATCGTAGGGTAGGCTCTGTATGAAAAAGGGGTCAGCATGAGCTTAGCTAGTATGAAAATGTGGGCAGCATGGGGTAGGCTCAGAATAGAAAAGGTGGCAGAATGAAGTGGTCTCGGAATGGAAAAAGGGGCTGTGTGGGGTGGAACCAGTATACCTAGATCTAAGGGTGGTAAAACGCATGTGGGGGCTAAGTGCAGGATTTAAACCACCGCTTATCTGCTATATCTCATTTAATAGCGTCTTTAAACAGTCAGTGACTGTGTGCCGCCCCCGTGCCAGCAACACTGTAAACTGTAAACACTGTAAACATTATAACATTTCTTCCCTTACGGGAGGCACTTTTTCTTGAACGTTACGGAACGGACCACCTTGTTATTGCACCCGCCACCCAAGCAAACCCAACCCTGGTGCAACCTCTAAAGCTGGTTGGCACCCCTTTGCCTAAGTCCAGAAACGGTTCTGGGTGACACCAACACGGGCCGGGTAAAAGGTTCCTTACGCGGCAGTCCTTTGCAAGGGCCCCAAGTCCGGGGAACCCCTGGCCTGGAGGATAGTCACCGGTTTTGGTGGTGACTGGGCCTCAGCCTCTTGAGAAGGTTGAGGACCAGGTGGTTCATCTTCTCACACATCCCGTTGGTCTGGGCATGATAGGGTGTGGTACAGATCTTCTTGCACCCATACAAGTTGCAGAACTCCTGGAAGATCTCCGCTTCAAAGGCAGGGCCTTGATCTGTCAGCACCTCCTCCGGGTAACCATGCGGCCGGCAGAAGTATGCCTGGAAGACCTTCACTGCAGTGTGAGCCGTTAGATCCTTGACGGGTACCACTACCATGAACCTGGAGTAGTGGTCCATGATGGTGAGGGCGTATGTGTAGCCGCTTCGGCTTGGTGTGAGCTTGACGTGGTCCAGAGCAACAAGTTCTAGCGGCTGGTGGGTGACAATCGGCTGTAACGGGGCGTGGTTTCATCCTTTCTTCTTAGCACACAGGGACCACAATCCCTGCACCATGCCTCGATGGACTCTCTCATCCCAACCCAGTAAAAGCGTTCTCTCAACAGCATTTCTAGCTTCTTCCAGCTGAAGTGTCCAGCTCCATCGTGATAAGCTTTCAAGACCACGGACACATACGCTTGTAGCACTACAATCTGATGGACCTTCTCAGGGGTCTTAGGGTTAATTAGCTCTCTGTACAATTTCCCTGCTGCCAGTACAAGCGATCCCTTTCTTTCCAAAGCCGCTGCGCTTCTGCTTGGGCAGTGGGCTGCAGCCTGGGATGAGCTTGGAAAATTAACATCTCAATTAGGCGGACTGCAGGTTTCTTGTCCTGGACTTCTTGCCAACTATGGTGGAGTAGTGGGTCGAAGGCTGTCTGCTGCTGCCCACTATATGGCCTTGCATCTGCCACACTATCAGGGTGATGGAATTCAGGCAGTTCAATCTCTTCCAACTCATCTTCATCCATCCCTCCATCAGGCAGGTGCGGCATCCGGGACAACGCATCCGAATTGGTGTTTTTACGGTCGGCACTGTATTTGATGGTAAAGTCATAATTCGCCAGCCGAGCCACCCAGCGGTTCTAGAGCCCCAAGCTTCGCTGTAGTCAGGTGGGTCAGAGGATTGTTATCGGTGTAGGCAGTACATTTTGCAGAAGCCAGGTAGTGCTTGAACCTCTTTGTTATCGCCCAGACGAGTGCCAGGAACTCCAACTTGAAGGAATTATAATTCTCAGGATTCCTTTCCGTCGGCCGGAGCTTTCGGCTGGCATACATGATTACCTTCTCCTTGCCGTTTTGCATTTGGGACAGGACAGCACCCAGGCCCACATTACTGGCGTCGGTGTATAGAATGAACGGGAGGCCATAGTCGGGGTATGCCAGGATCTCTTCTCCGGTCAAAGCCGACTTCAGCCGCTAGAAGGACTCTTCTTTCTCTTCTCCCCAGGTGAACGGGGGGCTGGGGGTCTTGCCATTGTTGGTTTGCCCCACCAGGAGGTCCTGCATGGTCCGGCACCACACCTTCGGCACTCATCACATGCCCGAGGTACTGTACTTCGGGATTCAGCAGATGGCACTTGGAGGGCTTCAGTTTCATCCTGCATTTGGAGTGAGCCACAAACACTTTGTCCAGATGCTCCAGTTGTGCCTTGAACATCTTGGAGTAGACAATGACGTCATCCAAATATAGCAAGACGGTCTCGAAATTGTGATGTCCCAAGCAGCACTCCATCAGCCTCTCGAACTTTCCTGGGGCGTTACACAACCCAAACGGCATGCTATTGAGCTCGCAGAGACCCATTGGGGTAGCAAAAACAGTCTTCTCCCGATCCTCCTCCGCAATAGACACCTGCCAGTAGCCACTAGTAAGATTGAGAGTAGAGAAGTAATTTGCTGTTTTCAGTGCAGCCAACGACTCTTCTATACGCGGGAGAGGGTATGCATCCTTGTGAGTTATCTGATTAATTTTCCGGTAATCCACACACATCCTCATAGTGCCGTCCTTCTTCTTAACCAGGACCAACGGAGCTGCCCAGGGACTACAACTATCACGGATGACCCCTGCCTCCTTCATGTTCCTCAGATGGAATCGGCCTATATCTCTCCTTGATGGGTGGATATGTACCTGTAGGAATGTGGTGTTGGACTCCCTTGATTCTCCCGAAATCTAACGGGTGTTTGCTGAATACCTGCTCGTACTCTCGCACTAACATGTACACCCCTCCCTTGTGATGGGCAGGTGTGGAGTCGGTGCCAACGTGTAGCTCCTGACACCACTCCTCTAGCGGTTTTGGTGAACTGTCACTGTCTGACTGTGATGCAGTGATGGTGGAGGCTGCCGACTGGATGGCATCAGTGTCTACTGTGAATAGCTTAGCAATGGTGGCGTAACGGGGTAGCCTAACCTCTTCCTCTCCGCAATTCATCACTCTCACGGGCACTCTCCCTTCCGGACATAAATCACCCATCTGGCTGCCATTACTGTGGGCCAGTGTTCCGAAGGCAGAGGTTCCACCACTGCTGGGTAATTGTGCCCCCAGGGGCCTACTGTTGCCCTACACCAGATCATCATTTGCTGCGCGGAGGCACCACTAGAGGCGCTACATCCATCACCTGCACGCTACGAATCTCTCCACCGGACATCTTCACCTGTTGCCGCTGCAGGAGGGCCTGGATTTCACGTTGCAGAGCCCTCTGCTGGCCCGCACCTGCCGTGGCAGACAGTCGTAATAAATGCAGTACTTCCCCAGTTCTCAATCACATTTGTCCCTAGGACCATTTTCGGGTTACGATCACTAGGGTCGTTCTGCACCACAATGAGTCCTTGATGTTTCAGCTCCCCTCGCCCCACCTTTAAAGTTACTTCCTTAAACCCTACTTGGGTCAAAGAGAATTCATTGACTGCAATGATAGTCAAGCTAGCATCAGGTGGGGTGAGTTCACCATCAGACCAGTAACATTTGTATAGTACATAAGGCATAGTGGTTACCTGCGAGCCAGTGTCTAGAAGGGCGAACGTCGGGATACTGTCCACTGCAAGGGAGATGATAGGGTGACCTCCGACATACCGCTCCCGCCAATAAGCTGGGCCTTGAGAATCTATTCCCGAGGATTGGCCCTTGGCCTCAGGGGTTGCTTCTTTAAAGGACACCGCCAGGAATAATGACCAGTCTTGTTGCACTTGTAGCAAACGGGCTGTCCATACCGGTAGCTGTTGTTGCTGTTCCTCCTCCTTTGCATCCAGGGGACGTCTTCTGGGCTGTCAGTGAGCTGGATCTTCTCCGCTGGCTTGGCCTTCGGTGGAAGCTCGAGGGCTGTGAGGATTCTTTCGACGTCCTTGCTCAGACGCTGAACTTGCGATGATAAGTCCTCAGGAGTCCCAGGCGTTGCTGCGGGCGCTGGCAAGGATAACAAAGGGGGTGCCACTGAGACGTGAGCCATGTCAGCCGGCCAGGGTGGTAGTTCGGGGGCACCAGCTTCGATGTTTGTAGGGCTTTAATAGCCCGGTCCTTGAGAAACGCAAAAGTCAAGTCCGGATGTTCTAGGGCCCATAGCCGCAGTTGCTTGCGGTCTTCGGCGGACCCCAGTCCCTGCAAGAACTGTTCTACCAGCATTTTATTACTTTCAAGTTCATTGATGGAGTCCGTTTGTCTCAACGTACGCAAGGCGGTCTGCAGCCTTAAGGCGTAGTCCCGAATACTGTCCTGAGGACGCTGTCGGCAGTTATAAAACTGCATCCGCAATTCCGCTTCTGTGTGGGTTTCAAAAGAGACTTGCAGCTTGTCACAAATCAGACTATATGGGAGAGAAAAGGCGCAATAGGGTCTTACCCGATATATTGGGCAAAATCAAAAAGAAGTAATGCACTCACCTGATCGGGTTGTGCCAGTCACAACACCATTGATAGCAAGAATGAGCGCCCAAGCGGTCCAGCAGCAGCCCTGCTACACAAAAGGGACATCAGAAAAAATTTCAGCCATTTCAGCTTGTCAAAAATGGCGTTTACCGAGACCCGATCGGCATCGGCCCAAGTCCCCACTTCCTGCTCGGCGGCGCCGGTCAACTGTCCCAACACTACCGCTGCGCACTGCTTGCCGGTCATGGCGTACATATCAAGAACGGCACATATCTTCGTCTTGAATACCTGCAGGGCATCAGGTTGTCCATCATACTGAGGTAACCAGGCAGCGCCGGGCACATAAGGTAAGGTAATCGGCATTGCTTGGGTGATCGCCAAAACCACTCTGTCCAGAGCAGGAAGTGCTGCATCTTTGTCCTCCGCCACGTTAGCGGGCGCCGCCGCTCCGGCGGGAGGCGCTGCCCGTCAGCAACATTCGGTGCAGACATCTCCCCGCTTCTCCGCCTTGGTTTTTCGGGAGCCGTCCCTTAACGCGTCTTGTCGGTTTCGTTTTCAGATTCAGAGTCTCTACTTCCTTCCGCCCGTGTTCCCAGGGTGCGGGGCCTCCTGTTCGCACTCTTTCTCAGAGAAGAAGACGCTGGGCTTTCATTTTTCGCGCCCAAATATGGCAGCAAAATGGCGTCTTTTCAAGATTTTCACAGCGGAGCACCGCTGACAGTCCAGAACAAGGCGCACTTCCACCAGGTAAGTGGATGGGTAAGTATCTTGTTAATGATGCCAAGTTTCGAGGTGTGCCGCCCCGTACCAGCAGCCGGGCTGCTCGGATCCGGATCTGCAGTGTGGCTCGAGGGGTCTCCGGACCCGGGGGTCTCACACTCCGAATAAAAAAGGGATTGTTTAGATGTGGGATTTTTGTTATTGTCCGTGACACCACCCACGGTGTGTGGTAAGATGGGGTACCACCGCTGCTATTAGGGAGCTCCTGGGGACGTTGGGATGGCAGCTAGTTGTTATTAACCCTCCGTGGGTAGGGATGGATGCCCTGGGACCCAGTGTCACTGTGCTGACGATGGTGGCTGCAGGGGTCGGCGCGCCCGGCCGGACTGGGGGATGTTGGTGTACTCACAGTCAAATAAATCAGACAAGTCCAGTAGTAACCAAGGTGCCAGTGGCTGGAGCTCCACGACCGGGTGTATTCTGGTCCCTCACCCGGGGTGATCGTCTCTGTCACTTTCCTCTGCACTATTTTTAGTTCTCCTTGGACTTCAGGGTTTGAAACATGAGAGTCCGCTCCCAGAACTACTGGTGGGAGCCTTGCCCACAGGCGCTGACCCTTGGGATCTACAGGCCCTGGCGGATACCCTATCCCCCGCGGTGGGCTGCCGGTCTGCTTTTGGGACTTTGGGTGGGACAGGACCTGTAATCCTGTCCTCAACTGGTTAATTACCTAGCAGGTGGTTTCCGAACGTTGCTACAGGGTCCAGGTACCCCTTCTGTGCACGGTTTCCAGGTCGGTTCTCCGGTGTCGGTACCGGCGGGCTCCTACCCTGTCCCGGTCCACCTCGGATCTGCCGAGCCATCTCTCTGTCTTCTGTCAGACAGAGACCACATCTGCCACCTAGCTAGTACGTCAGGGCTCCGACCCTGACGCCTGTCCTCTCTCCTCCTCCTCTCAATTTTAACTCTGCTCCAAAATTGGCTGTTTTCCCGCCCCTGGATCTTCTAGACCCCTAGATGGGCATTTCACTTCCACCTGGTCCCGCACACTCATGTGTCTTTCCTACCCTGGGGGGTTGACTAGGGTTTTGTTGGCATGGTGTAACCCTGTGAGGGAAGGTGTTGTGCAGGGGCCTACTCTGTGTGACCACCTAGCGGCGCCAGGGCGTCACAACTGCACCTTCATGTGACAAGTACGATTTTTAACATGATCGTCCTGTGCACAAAGAATAGCATTGTTCTTGGCAGCATCTATTCACAAAGAAATGTGCTGCCCACAAAGTGCCCATTTATTTAGATAACATAAAAATCATACCAGGTATATAAACTTTCACCTCAAAGTATTTTTTTATTATTTTTTAGGCAAATGAGGATACATAGGTGCAATTTTGGTGCAACATTACATCTTTCTATTTGCATATTGAAGCTAGTGCACTTTTTTGATCGTCAGTGCTCCATTGGAAAAAAGGGAGAGCCGCCTAAAATCTGTGCATTTCAAGTGTCAGTGTGGTCGTGCAACTAATGTGACTGTAGGCACGTTCTGATGCTTGTTTCCTGCCTATCTTTGGCCACCATACGAGCGGCTTCACTGAGTAGGATGAGTGGTGTTTAAATGAACAGACAGCATGTGCACATCACATGGTGCTCTCCTCCCTGAAGTTGCTCACTACATTGCCAGGTGCTTCCAGCGCCAACCACAAACAGGCAAGATCCATGTATTATAGTGTGCCCATAGCCACATTGTGTGCTCACCTGCATTGTCACTGGGAGCACTCTCTGTTTTCAACAAATCTTGTCAATCAAGACAAGGGACTGGCTTTTGCATGCATATATTAGGGCATAACAGTGCACCAATGCATAGGTCATTCCAAGTGTACACTGATGCACCCTCATTTGCATGTTAAATAACCATGGATTTTTCAACAAATATAAAGTTACACTGTATACACCTGGTATCATTTTTGGATGGACTGCATTCCCTATTATGAATGGTTATGTACTGTAATTGCCATTTTGTGTGGGACAGACTCACTTTAAGCTTAAAACTTTCACCGTACGAACAAGTGTTTTGCTCCTACATCTGGTGATTGACAGCTTGTTTAGTTACACTAATAATTGGCTGTAGTGTAAATGCACCTTAAAGAATAATTAAATGTTTGATAAATTATTTCATTTAATTTATGGTCATTCATTTTGAGCAGATCTGTGGGGAACCCAGTTCTGAGTCCACCACCAATCGCTAAAAAGACTTCTTAGAAAAGTGCAGGAGAGCACACAAAGCAGAGTGGAAGCAGTAGAATGTCATAGTTCTGTCTTCTGAGCCGTGCACTGGTAAGAGGTCTTTTGAGCAATTTATTTGCGTATTAGATTGTTACATTGTTACACCATTCTGCTCAGAATTAATGGACTTAAAACTAGGTATCTCCTAAAAGTTAAAGGTGTGGTGTGAAGGGAAAGAAATTTTCATTCTAAATTCCTATTTAGTGACATAATCTAGTCTTTTTTCTAATATGATGATATTAAAAGTTGCCTACTGTTCCCTAACTACACTAATTGCTTTGCTATTTTTTACATACTTCCGTTTTGATAACGCTTCGTTTGAAAATCCCAGTGCATGCTAAGATACTCAAATGAAGCGTCATCACTATTGCAACCTCTGCTTCTGAAAGCAAGTGTCATCAGTGACACAGGTTATTATTGGAGTTGTTATGGAGTAGGGGGAAATGGTAATTATAGACACTGGTAGTCACCAGTAAATATAATTATTTTACATAGCAAAACAATATAGTTTTAAAATGCTATGATTTAAACATTATAAAAAAACAACAAAAACTGGCATCCTCCACCTCTTAATAGTCACCATCACACACCTTATTTCCCCGTTGCCCAAGACAGCTAATTCAGTTGTTATGGAGGAGGGGGAAAGTGTAATTATAGTCACCTGTAAATACAATTATTCTACATAGCAAAGCAATATAGCTTTAGAATGCTATGATGTGAAAATTATAACCTCCCCTCCCCCCAAAACTGGCCTCCTCCACCCCTTAATAGCCAGCCATCTCTCACCTTATTTCCCTATCACCCAGGACAGCTCAATGAGTTGTTATGGAGGAGGGGGAAAGTGTAATTATAGTCACCGGTAGTCACCGGTAAATATAATTATTCTACATAGCAAAGCAATATAGTTTTAAAATGCTATGATTTGAAAATTATAACCCCCCTCCCCCCAAAACTGGCCTCCTCCACCCCTTAATAGCCAGCCATCTCTCACCTTATTTCCCCATCGCCCATTACAGCTCAATGAGTTGTTATGGAGGAGGGGGAAAGTGTAATTATAGTTACCGGCAGTCACCGGTAAGAATAACTAGAATGTTCTTCTCTCTTATGTAGTATATATATAGTATAACACTATACATATAGTATCATAAGGCTGTGATAGTCAGGGGCATATAGTGTGCATGGTATTCCCAGGCACATCATAATGCCACGTAAAAGTCCCTACTGGGCACTTACCTCCTTACCTCATCCATCCTTGTGGCCATCCTTGTGAACAGGGAAATCTTCGGTGTTCTGCTGGGGTCCTGATCCTGGCTTTGCTCTTGGATTCTGTTTCTTTCCGGCTTGTCCAGGTCCTGCTTTTCTGTCCTGATCTTCTTTTTCTTGATGTTCTTCTTGAGGCTTAAGAAGACAGCTTGCTCTAATGGTATTAAAGAGCTGGTGGATGGTTTGGGGTTTTCCAGCTGATGTTGGTAAATGAAAACCCCGTGAATAAGGCCTGGTGGTCTGCTGAGAGGGCTGAGTTGTTAGCCTCTGCTGCTTCCAGGAGTTGGAGATTGAATGGTCTGGAGCCGCGCTGGATGTTTCTTGGCTGTAAGGTAAAAAAAAGCAGAAGGAGGTGATTACATAAGAACAGTCAAGAATAAAATTCAGAAAAACTAAAGGTTCCTACATATTATATAAATGTCAATGACACCAACTGATTTTGACAGGATCTGCCGATCATTTTATATTTATGGGGGGCTTCTCATCTCTAAAATGACAGATCTGACCACAGATTTATTACTGTCATTAAGGGAATTTTAGAAGTATAAGACTCATCCCAGCACTTTCCAGAAGCTGGCATCAGTAACATTGTGTAATTGGGAATAAAGGTTAAAGCTATGTGATGTTATAAATGAGTGTGTATACAATATCTCCTCTAATACTTACTGGCACAGGAATGTGTGGTGGACACATTCTAAGGGATTCCACCGAGTCCCAGTCAATACACTGGAAAAACCTATGGGCTCTGATGTTACCATTGACTCCAAGGCGCTTGGCAGGATCTTCCCGGAGGAGCTACAAAATAGGGAAAAATAATTATATAACAGTTTCATTTATATTTTTTTAATATAAATAAATATTAAAACATTATTTTACATATATATTAGAATATTAATATATACCATTATGAAGTCCCTATAGGATGTGTAACATTGAAAACTTTACCTAAGAAGATATTGGGACATTTATTTGCCTTCCACCCACGGAGTTGGATATTATTATAAATTACCATTAATGTCACATTTAATCACACAAATAACATAGCTGTAATATAACTTATGTCATGGACTGACCTTTTTAATGATGTTCTTTGCCTCCTTGCTGGAAGCATTGAATAGTCCTCGATGGTATTTGGACCGACTGGTAATCATGATGTTCAATATGATGCCAAATGCATACCAGTCCACTCCAGCATTGTACTCCTCCGCAGCCAGCATCTCAGGAGCAATGAAGCCTGGTGTTCCAGCGTATTCGGTGGCTGTCCGGTCTCCATAGATATTCAGAAGTGCCAGACCGAAGTCGGCAATCTTTATATGGCCCGTGGCAGCCACCAAGATGTTCGAAGGCTTGAGATCTCTGCGAGGAAGAAGAAATATTGATTTCTATCAGTAATCACTCTATAATCAATGGTTAATGCTGTTTATAGCCATCACTGGGGTTGGGAGAATTGGATGTATTTCTAGTTACCGGTGGATGACGCCCTTAGAATGCAGATGTTGGATTCCACACACAAGTTCTGCGGCGTAGAATCTGGCAGAAAGAAAAAAGGAGAGAATAATATTTAGTGGATGAAAAGCTCAGAAATCGATGCTGCTCAATAGTCTAGACAGGCATAACCTTTCAGGATTTTATATTTAGGTCTATTCTATTCAGATATTTTTACATAGCATGGCGGACTTCTGTAAAATATAACGCCACATCACTAAAGTGACCTAGGATGAGGTGCAGTACCACAAACATCCCTACACAGATGTGGTGCTATTTTTGGTAAAAAAGGAGCCATATTTTCCTGTGTGTCACTAATACCATCCCTGTGTATGGAAGATATGAATGTACCTGAGCAGCAGAGCTAACAATCTTATCAGTCTCGTCAGTGTAATTTAGAGAGTACATAGCTGTATTGCTTAGCCTGTGACTACTGTACCGTGCACTGGGGATGTCCAGACACCCCTTCCTCATCAGGAGATGGTCAAGTTCGCCACAGGTGACATACTCCATCCCAAGCAGCACCAGCTCCTGTCAGACAAGACGAAGAAATCAGGAGTATGATAAAGTCATTGTAGCCTCCAGACATTTATTAACCCTCAATAATCAGTTATTTCTTCTGCATAGTAATAGGCTTTATTGAGATGGTGAAATTTGGATTTTTCTTACATCCCATAGTTTGGCTGAACGACGACTATGCTGCTTACTCACGATGATATAGTTAAATAATAATAGCAATAATGACACTTTATTCTTTTTACTATGTGTTTCTTGGTTATTCTTAGTATACTCATATAGAAGATATATCTCCATATGTAGAGCATGCTGGGATAAATGTACATTGTCATTTTGACATCTGCATTTCTCACCATTGTGATGTACTTATTGAGAATGACATCCATAGTGCTGGCGTGGACAAATGCCTTCAGATTTTGGGAGCCAGTTGGACCACTCCAAGATTTTCCATAGACTTCAATGGAGAAAACCCCAAAATGTAACCGTCAGTCTCACATTTCTAGGCACTTTGCCCGGTTCCCAGGGTTTGTCCTGTGTTCCCAAAGTAAGTGACAGCTACATATACAAGGAGCAGGACATTAAGACATTATCAATGCTGAAATGTGAACAAATACCATATATATGAATGTGTATATGTACTGTACATATATATGCATGCACATTATGGGGTATCTAATAATGAACTGGTCACAATTTTACCTTGGTCTGAAAAGCGAATGAGCCATGAAGAAGGAAGGGGCTGCCAGATGCAAGCTGTAACACACGCCGCTCCACCATCGCGCGCTCCTCTCCTTCAGCAAGCAGGTCCCTCTTTGTGATGACTTTTACAGCAAATTGCTGGCGGGTATGTCTGTCTTCCGCCAGCACCACCTAAAAAGCAATGGTCATTACTCGGTGGTCTTCATGAAATAGTTGTGGAGGGAGCAGGAAAATGACACCAGTTGTATTGCTTTTATTATGAATTGATATTTATGCAGTTTCCTTCTATGCGCTATATAGGAGACCGACCAGATATAATCATGGCAGTGAGAAACCCCGATACCAATAAAAACTTCACCTTGCCCCATAAATGAACCCGACATTTAAAAGTTCCAATCACAAAAAATAGCAAAAAAAATCTGCAAATTTATGTGTTTATTTATGTTCCAATATCCTGAAAAAGTATTCAAACCTGGTAAACATTTCCACATTTTGTCACGTTAGACCTACAAACTTAAATCACCACTCATGACACACACATGACACTGCACAGGTTTTCCTTCAAGATTGCCCTTTATGTATGTCATGGCTGTCTTTTTGCATTTGAGACTTGTGACAGATTCAGTGCTAGAAAGCCATTGCTATGCTCGCTTCTGTAGTTAAATGTAATTTCCTTTCCTTTGGGGAGGAAAGGGTTAATATCTGCATTCCTTGCAAGCATTCTCATTTCCATTCCAGTTTTTTTCGGTTTCGATCACTCCCAGTCCCTATATATACACTCTGCACCCAGTAGAGGGTGTAGGCTATTCATTCTCATTTGGATGCTTGGCCTGGAGTTGCTAGGAGCTGATGGATCCCTCTCTGCAAATTGCTGTGTAGGTTGCAGTCTTGGTGCTAATGTCAGCAGTCTGTTGGTGTGTTTGCCCCTGTCTATCTTTCTTTCCCTTCTGTGTTGTTTTAATGCAGCGGTGGGTTAGCGTCCCATACCTGGCCACTCACTAGCCAGGACTAATGTAGGGTCACTCAAGGATTCAGGTTCCTGCTCGGCAACAGATGAGGAACCTGTAGAGGGACTAGCTAAGAGTTCAGAGTGCAGTTGCAGGTAAGTGGAGGAGGTATACATCTTCCCTCTCATTAGCACTAGGACCCACCATTGTTAAAGTGTCCCCAGTGTACCACTTGTGTTGTGTTGTGTGTGTCGTCGTGCTCCATATTTCCCTATCACAACCATGACAATGTATTGCTTCATTTCTTCCTCCCAGTCCTTGCTGAAAAAAGCATCTCCACAGCATGATTTTGCCACCGCCGTGTTTGTTGGTGTGGATGGTATTTTCAGGGTGATGTGCAGTGTTAGTTTTCTGCCACCCATATCGCTTTGCATTTAGTTAAAAAAGTTCTACTCTTGTCTCATCTGATGAGAGCATCTTCTTCCACGTGCCATGCATGTACTTTGAGACAACAGGAAACAGGTTTGATCTAGTAACATCATCACGCCTGCTGCATTAAGCCTCAGATGCACAGGCTGAATGGTGGAGAATGGAGTTATCACTTCTTTCCTTCTTTCTTTCTTTCTTTACCATGGTATTCAATATTTTCTGAATCCTTAGGATGCAGATACCATTGAATTTCAGATGCAGTTCACAGGAGGCATGGTGCCCTTTGATGTTTGGTTCCTCCCTTCTTATTGATCCAATACCTTCCATATGGTCCGTTGCTGTGGATGGTATGCCCTTGAAGGACAGGACAAGTTGCACAGGAGGATCCTCTAGTTATCTAGTGGGTCAGTCTGATCCCGTGTCAAAAAAACGTATGCCTGGTCTACTATGGTTATTTACAGTGTTATGCTCCTCGTTATTTATAATATTTATGAATATTTTATTGCAAACAAAATACAATGGGAATTCGTAAGGTTCCTACCTTTCCAAAACTTCCCCGGCCAAGCACATGATGAAAATGTAATCTCTTGATGTTGTCAGAGATTGTGCTGCCGGGGAGGGATGGCCCAGCACCGCTGTCTTCTAGAAGGGAAAGAGATAAAACAAGAAATTAGAAATGCAAATTGATATTTTGTAACCTTAGCAGAAATCTGACCATTGGAATATGCAGCTTTGTAAACATATTTCAGTATTCACCCATCACTATTTTTATTTTATATTTTTAATAGCTCATACTCTTAGGGACATGGTGATATCACATATATATTTTTTCTTATTTTTTAAGATCTTTATATTAAGAAGGGGAAATGGATGTGATTCATATGTTTATGGGTTTTTTTCCATTTTTGAGTTAATTATTTTAAAACAGTTTTTGTTTTTTTTCTACTTTACGTTATCAACCTCTTAGGGGACTTGAACCTGCATTTGTCCAATCACTTGTTTTATATACATATCATAAATCACAGTCTTCTATGAACACCATCCACAGGCTGGCTTTCACAGGGATACTATCATGACAGACACAGGGGTCTTTATCAGGTCTTCAGCAAAGGGCTCTACAGATGCTGTTGCATGGGTGGAAGAGATGATGGGCGGTTAGAACACTGTGCCCCAGGCAACATACTGTAAATGCCGCTGTGAGAGAATGACGAGTATTCAACAGGTTATCAGCCCCTTGGCTATTAGGGGCAGATTATGGATGAATAACACAGCCATCATCTGCTGGGAGTGGAGTGGACTAAGCTCCTGAGCCCTTTCCATTCATCTGTTACTGACATGTGCCGTACAAGTAGGGTGGACATCTTGGAAGAAGGAGAAATGGAACACACTTGTAAGCAAAGGTTGATGAGAGAAAGGCAATTGTAGATCACCAAATGAAGATATAATTGGAATGTATATTCAATGTTCAGTTCTAGAGGAGAGGGTTGCTTGAGAAGGGGATGCGGTGATGCTTTACTTACCCTTTGTAAGTCCACCCTTGAGTCTCCACTGCTGTTACCAGCGTTGCAGCGCTGATGTCATGTGCGCATTATTGCAGCCAATCAGAAGCTCATTTCCCCTGACGGCTTGTGCTGTGAACTACTGTCCTCAGATCACTGATTGGCAGCAGTGCAGTCTATATAATATCAGTGCTTCAGATATTAACAGACACTTGAACCAGAGAGAGAGAGGGTAAAACACAGTTTGTTTGTTTTTTAAAACAAACTGCAATGGTGGGGAAAAAGGTTTTCTGAAACCAGAAAACCCCTTTAATATACATTTCTCATACTATATAGAAGATTTTGAAATGTATTTGCAAGAAAATACTTTTTATACAGTGACATGCAAAAGTTTGGGCATCCCTGGTCACAATTACTGTTATTGTGAACACTTAAGCAATTTGAAAATAAAATGATCACTAAAATGCATAAAGTGAAAGTAAAAAAGCCACTGAGGAACACTGTTAATGTGGATCTATTACTGTGCTGCTGAAGATACGACACACATGCAGGAGAGGTATAATGCAACATGTATTCTATGCGTTTTGAAGTATAACCAACTCAGGAAATCCACCAATGTATTTTGCACAAAAAACATATCACTTTTTACATATTTAAATTAGCAGAAAAGGAAAAAATGCCGATGCAAAAGTTTGGGCACCCTGCATAAGTTAGTACCTAGTAACACCCCCTGTAGCAAATATCACAAGCCAAGAGTCTTTCAATTCATGTTTGTGAGATTTTCAACCATTCTTCCATGGAAAAGTTTACCAGTACTGTGACATTCCTGGCTCGTCTTGCATGCACTGCTCTTTTGAGGTCTAGCCACAGATTTCAATGATGTTCCAATCAGGGGACTGTGAGGGCCATTGTAAAACATTCAACTTGTGACTTTTGAGGTAGTCTATTGTGGATATTGAAGTGTGTTTAGGATCATTATCCATTTGTAGACATCATCCTCTTTTCAATTTCAGCTTTTTTACAGATTGTGTTGTGTTTGGATCAAGAATTTATTGAAATTTAATTGAATCCATTCTTCCCTCTACTTGTGAAATTTTCCCCATGCCATTGGCGGCATCTCAACCCTAAAGTATGATTATTCGAACCCCATGCCTAATAGTTGGTAGAAGATCTTTTCCTGAAATTCTGTGCCCTTTTTTTTCTACACACACAATCATTGTGGCAAAAGAGTTCTATTTGAACCTTTTTGGTCTACAGGACTTATTTCCAAAATGCATCCGGCTTGTTTAGATGTTCTTTTGCATACTTTTGATGCTGAATTTTAAGTTGAGAACGCAGGAGAGGTTTTCTTTTGATTACTCTTTGATGAAAGTTATATTTGTGCAGATGTCTCTGAATAGCAGAAAAATGTACCACAACTCCAGAGTCTGCTAAATCGTCCTGAAAGTCTTTTGCAGTCAGGCAGGGGTACTGATTTGCCTCTCTAGCAATCCTATCAACAGTAATGTTGCTTGGTCTTCCAGACCTTATCTTGATCTCCACTGTTCCTGTTAACTGCCATTTCTTAATTATATTGCAAACCAAGGAAAGGGCAACTTGAAAACACTTTGCTATCTTCATACAGCCTTCTCCTGCTTTGTGTGCTTCTGCCATTTTCATTTTGAAAGTGCTAGGCAGCCGTTTAACCCCTTCAGCCCCCGGACACTTTCCGTTTTTGCGTTTTTGTTTTTTGCTCCTTTTCTTCCGAGAGCCGTAACTTTTTTATTATTCCGTCAATCTTGCCATATGAGGGCTTGTTTATTGCGGGACGAGTTGTACTTTTAAATGAAACCATAGGTTTTACCATATATTGTACTGGAAAACAGCAAAAAAATTCCAAGTGTGGAAAAACTGCAAAAAAAGTGTGATCGCACAATAGTTTTTGGGATGTTTTTTTTTTTCACCGTGTTCACTATATGATAAAACTGATGTATATATGTGATGCCTCAGGTCGGTGCAAGTTTGTAGACACCAAACATGTATAGGTTTACTTGTATCTAAGGGGTTAAAAAAAATTCACAAGTTTGTACAATAAAAGTGGCGCACGTTTTGCGCCATTTTCCAAAACACGTAGCGTTCTTATTTTTTGGGATCTATGGCTCAGTGATGGCTTATTTTTTGCGTCTCAAGCTGATGTTTATAATGGTACCATTTTTGCGCAGATGCTACGTTTTGATCGCCTGTTATTGCATTTTGCGTAAAACTTGCGGCGATTAAAAAACGTAATTTTGGCGTTTGGAATTTTTTTGCCACTACGCCGTTTACCAATCAGATTAATTGATTTTATATTTTGATAGATCGGGCATTTCTGAACACGGCGATACCAAATATGTGTATATTTATTTATTTTTTAACCCTTTAATTTTCAATGGGGGGAAGGGGGGTGATTTGAACTTTTAGGTTTTTTTTTTTATTTTTTAAAACTCTTTTTTTTACTTTTTTTTTTTATTTTACTAGTCCCCCTAGGGGGCTATAGCGATCAGCAATCTGATCGCTATTTTCTATCTGCTGATCACAGCAATACAGCTGTAAACAGCAGATTCACTCACTTTGGTTTTCCCTCTGCTCTCGGCCGAGGGAAAACGAAAGTGAAAGATCATAGCAGCAGGCATCATCACATGACCCTGTGCTACGATGGCAACCACCGATAGTCACGTGATAACACACGTGACTTCCGGTGGGGGCGGCGGTAAGTAAGAAACATGGCCGCGCGCATTTAAATCTTGCTGCCAGACTTTGACAGCAAGATTTAAGGGGTTAATGGCCGCGGGTGGAAGCGATTCCACCCGCGGCTAGCAGGCACACATGTCAGCTGTTGAAAACAGCAGATATGTGTGCCGATCCACGCCGCCTGCCCGCGGCAGGGGGCGGGGCTTAACGGGACACGATCCTGGACGGATAGATCCGTCCAAGGTCGTGAAGGGGTTAAAAGAACCCATACAGTGGGAAAAAAAGTATTTAGTCAGTCATCAATTGTGCAAGTTCTTCCACTTAAAAGAAGACAGAGGCCTGTAATTGACATCATAGGTAGACCACAACTATGAGAGACAAAATGAAAAAACAAATCTAGAAAATCACCTTGTCTGATTTGGCAAGATTTTTTTTGCAAATTATGGTGGAAAATAAGTATTTGGTCAATAACAAAAGTGCATCTCAATATTTTGTTATATATCCTTTGTTGGCAGTGACAGAAGTCAAATGTTTTCTGTAAGTCTTCACAAGGTATGTTGGCCCATTCTTCCATGCAGATCTCCTCTACAGCAGTGTTTTGGGCCTGTCACTGGCAAAACGAACTTTTAACTCCCTCCAAAGGTTTTCAATGGGGTTAAGATCTGGAGACTGGCTAGGCCACTCCAGGACCTTCATTTGCTTTTTACGATGCCACAATGATGTCAATTGCAGGCTTCTCTCATCTTTTTAAATGAGAGAACTTCCACAATTGGAGGCTGACTAAATACTTTTTTTCCGCACTGTAGCTACTGTTTTTTGGCACAAGGTTAGAAGAGGCTGGGTTTTTGTAAAGCCGTGAAATTTGCATCACCTGGCATATCCTAGCAACGATATTAAAGGAGCCATAACCATAACAGGCTAATTAAAGTCTGAAATCTTGGTCAATATTATTTGAGCATACAGATCTCCAAGGGTGTCCAAACTTCTTCATCGGCCACTTTTCCTTTATGTAACTTGTAAAAGATAGATATATATATATATATATATAGTGCCTTGCGAAAGTATTCAGCCCCCTTGAATTTTTCAACCTTTTCCCACATTTCAGGCTTCAAGCATAAATATAAAAATTTTAATGTTATAGTGAAGAATCAACAACAAGTGGGACACAATTGGGAAGTTGAACGAAATGTATTGCTTATTTTATACTTTTTAAAAAATAATAAACTGAAAAGTGAGGCGTGCAATATTATCCGTCCCCTTTCAGTTAATACTTTGACATGCCACCTTTTGCTGCGATTACAGCTGCAAGTTGGGGTATGTGTCTATCAGTTTTGCACATCGAGAGACTGAAATTCTTGCTCATTCTTCCTTTGCAAATAGCTCGAGCTGAGTGAGGTTGGATGGAGAGCGTTTGTGAACAGCAGTTTTCAGCACTTTCCACAGATTCTCGATTGGATTCAGGTCTGGACTTTGACTTGGCCATTCTAACACCTGTATAGAAACAGCTACTGGACAATGTAATTCACGTAGGACAATCAATTCTAGCAAGGTGAATTAAATAATATTAACGCCTAAAATTTAGCTTTCAATATTTGTAAAATAGATAAAAGGTCACAAATGTAACCAAGAGTAAAAACAGACAAGAACAAACATGTAAATATACCGCCGTATAGAAAACACCAACGGTCAAAATCAATATCGGTCAGTAATAATGACCCAGCAATCATGTCAGTCATCAAGAACCATGCAGAAATTTGCCAGCAGGTACTTATTACACTGTTAAAGTTGCATATAGAGGGAAAAAGAAAAGGAACAATCTGACCCATCCATTGTGATGTTCCTTCCTTCCCAAAATAATAGAGCTGCTGGATAGTCTGGTATTCTAGGGCTAGATAAACCTGGTCCTCATCCTCCTGACACAGGATCCCCACATTATAAATAACCAGCTTCTCACAGCATCAGAAATCTCCCAACGCGTTTCATAAATATCATCAGGGGAGTAATAAAGTGCGTTATCCGGGTTATTCCATTCCCACAAGGATAACAGGCATGCTGCTGGAAAGGCATATGTGCATAAGCATAATGAAAATCATGTCCGCTCAGATAAATGAAAACAGCAGGTAGGTTAAAATAACAGCAACTTACTTTAAAGAAGACAGCAGGCGTATCCACGGCAAAGTGCGCTCGTGTCCTTGCATAGCGGTGTTTTAAACTTACCGGCCGCTCGAAGTGGCATCTGACGTCACATCCGCTCACCGCGGTGGTCCTGCCCATGGGTCCATGACCGCGATGTGAGACGCACACGTCATAAACAGGAAAAGATTTGGAGCGCACAGACCGCGCCTGCGCATTAGCTCCACATTAACCAAGGAGACGCTAAACAGGGTAAAGTGCATTATAGCCGATGTTAAATAGCGTCATAATTGTGGCATCGAGGAGAAAAAGAGCACACATAATTCAGGCGCACATCAAAGAATATTGTAATCATATATATTTTTTATTTTTACGAGAAAAACAGTTTATTAGGTCCATGAAAAACACACACAATAAAATCATTTAAAACCATACAATACAAGACACGGCCTCTATAAAGTGACTCCGGGATAATAAACCTAGTCAATATAAGACAAATATAATATCAAAATTGTACATCAATTGATTCTCCAAACCACAGATCTAAGGTAAGTAGTGATTATTTGCATGCAGAAAATAAGCTCTACTGACGAAGCTGCTAGTCAGCGTAACGCGTGGGGCTCTCCCCACGGCCTCTCTCACAGCATACCTTGCTCTTTTGCTCCTTGATATTCTCCCTATATTTTTTTGCATGCAGTTCTACTTATACATCGGGCCCGGTTGGTAATTATACTTCTCTGATGAGACTTTCTCGGTCTTTTTTGACCATGTGTACATTTGGTATTTTTGGGTGATCTATATCTGGTGTTTATGCAGCCAGCAGGTATCTAGGCAGTCTGGTGGCAGCTCTTCAGTATTGCGTTAATAACTCTCTGCTGCTCACACCATCACCCTAAGGCCCGTTTCACATGTCAGTGAAAAACAGTGACGTTTTTCACTGGCGTGTAAAACACGCACATGTCCCTGCGTGTGCCGTGACTCACGGCACACGTGGGTTGTCTAAGTGTAATCCGGGCTCCGTTCTCCGTGGCCCGTGATTGCACTTAGAAAACTACTCACCTGTGCGCGCTCCCGCTCTCCATGGTGCTGAACGCTCCCGTGGTGCAGCATCCGGCCGGCGGTGACCCCCGCAGCAGCTGCTTGCGGGTCGACTGTGTCGCGCATAATGAATATGCGCGACAATAATGAGCCGGCTCAGAAGCAGCCGCAGAACGGGCTGCAGAGGACATCGCTGGACGCCGGGTGAGTTAAAATGTTTTTTATTGTAAAAGCACGTTTTTTTCTGGCACGTGTTTCACGGACCACACCACTGCGTGGTCCGTGGAACATCAGTGATGCCAGAAAAAAATGGACATGTCTCCGTGCGGCAATCACGCACACGCGGGTACGCCGCACGGAGACACGTGCAGTGAAAAATCACTGATGTGTGAGCAGATCCATTCATTATAATAGGTCTGCGTATGTCAGTGATTCTGGTACGTTTAAAAAAAAGCACAAACGTACCAGAATCACTGACATGTGAAAGGGGCCTTATAGAGTTTTCTAGAGCTAAATACTGATGGTTTCTCAGGTATTATTTATTTAGCAATCGCTGCTATTATAAATTTAATTTTTTTTTTTATATACAAGCTCTATATATATTTGATATGCACTTGTATGATTAATTCACACTGCTATATTGTTGCCAATCAACTGTTCCTGGTATTGGTTATACCTCCATTGTCTTTTGATAGGGTTATAAGACAGTACATATACGATAGTGTCATACTTCGTATATATATATATATATATATATATATATATATATATATATATATATATATATATACACAACTGTCTACCTCACCAGTAGAGCTTATTTTCTGCATGCAAATAATCACTACTTACCTTAGATCTGTGGTTTGGAGAATCAATTGATGTACAATTTTGATATTATATCTGTCTTATATTGACTAGGTTTATTATCCCGGAGTCACTTTATAGAGGCCGTGTCTTGTATTGTATGGTTTTAAATGATTTTCTTGTGT
Source organism: Anomaloglossus baeobatrachus (assembly GCF_048569485.1). Classification (NCBI taxonomy): domain Eukaryota; kingdom Metazoa; phylum Chordata; class Amphibia; order Anura; family Aromobatidae; genus Anomaloglossus; species Anomaloglossus baeobatrachus. The sequence continues at coordinate 295,353,282 of NC_134356.1, read as the reverse complement.
GTGTTTTTCATGGACCTAATAAACTGTTTTTCTCGTAAAAATAAAAAATATATATGATTACAATATTCTTTGATGTGCGCCTGAATTATGTGTGCTCTTTTTCTCCTCTGTGCATTGTTGTTTTGCACACATTAGGCAGCACTCATTGTGTCACTATAGGCTGTGCACCCCTTCATTTCGTTTACATAATTGTGGCATCATCTATACAATGATGAGGCGCAAAAAAACATTGCACACACGTGGTGCGTGTCATCCAGATAGAATATGTAGGGAATACAAGATTGGTACAGGACATTGAATAGACTATAGAGGGGAGGATATAAACCAGAGTGGCAGAAAGGAGAGATTCCCCAGGGAATCCACCAGGGGGCATAACAACCCATAGAAATATAGTACAGATAGCAACGGACAAGGAGACGGAGGGGCATCCCATGGCCATAGGAGATTATGGGGAAGGAGAAAAATTACACATGGCCAAAATTAAATGTAAAGGGAAAGAGGAAATGAAATAGAAAAAAAACCCTTTCCTAGCAACTAAGACCCTTGACACTGATAAACTGGAAGCTACCTAGCTGTGGAGGTCGGCACCCTAGGACAGAACGGTGAGTGGTGCCCCCACTCGAACGGCGACTAGCCCTCCTCAAACTCCTATGTTGTTACTCTAAAAAGGGTGCAAAGGAAAGAATGTCGTTGAGGCCTTGTGGTTTAACTGTTCTCAACCAAAAAATCCATTTTGTTTCTTGTTTTAAAATTTTGTTATCCCAATTACCTCCTCTGATCGGAGGTTTAATCACATCAATACCCTGAAAACTTATTACTTTGGGTTCCCCCGCATGTTTCTCGAGGACGTGTCGGGCCAAAGGTGTGTCATTCCCCAAACGGATGTCACGGATGTGCTCCCCTATCCTCCTCCTAAACTCCCTCTTGGTTTTGCCGATATATTCCAGGAGGCAAACACACGTAGCTTTATATATGACCCCTTTGGTTTTACAATTGATGAATGATCTTATCTCATACCGCTTACCAGTGACATTTGACTGAAAAAATGTACCAGGCTTGATAGATCCGCAGGCGATACAACCGCTGCATTTAAAACAGCCTTTTGTATTATTGGTCAACCATGTCCTGTTGCCACTCGTAAAGTGACTATGGACTAATCTTTCCTTAATGGAACGAGCTTTTCTGTATGTCACTGCTGGTGTAGCGGGTAAAAACAACCAATGTCACCATCCATCTTAAGAATAGGCCAGTGTCTTTCAAGGACTCTCTTTACTTCCCCTGATCTGTTGCTAAAAGTAGTAATGAAACGGATGAACTGATCATCCGATCCTGCTTTAACGGTTGGATGTAGCAAGTCATTCCTATCCCTCTGTTGGGTTTCTGCCAGGGCCTGATTAACCACATGGTCTGAATATCCCCTATGATGGAATCTCTGACTCAAATCACGAGCCTGTTCAAAAAATTGTTGTTTATCCGAACAATTACGTTTTAGTCTTAGAAATTGCCCCTTTGGAATTCCCTTTTTCAGGCTTGTGGGGTGTCCGCTCTCCCATCGTAAAAGAGAATTAGGGGTACTTTGCATGTTGCGACATCGCTACTGTGATGTCGTCGAGGTCAAATCGAAAGTGACGCACATCCGGCGCCAGTAACGACGTCGCAACATGTAAAGCCTAGATGCACCGATAAACGATCGCAAAAGCGTCGTAAATCGGTGATCTGTGTAGTGTCAGTCATTTTCATAATTTCACTGCAGCGACAGGTACGATGTTGTTCCTCGTTCCTGCGGCAGCACACATCGCTGTGCATGAAGCTGCAGGAGTTAGGAACTTCTCCTTACCTGCCTCCACTGGCTATGCGGAAGGAAGGAGGTGGGCGGGATGTTTACGTCCCGCTCATCTCCACCCCTCCGCTTCTATTGGCCACCTGCCGTGTGACATTGCTGTGACGCCGCACAACCCGCACCCTTAGGAAGGAGGTGGGTCGCCGGCCAGAGCGACGTCGCAGGGCAGGTAAATGCGTGTGAAGCTGCCATAGCGATAATGTTCGCTACGGCAGCTATCACAAGATATCGCATGTGCGACGGGGGCAGGTACTATCGCGCTCGGCATCGCTACCCTCGGCTAGCGATGTCGCAGCGTGCAAAGTACCCCTTAGTTGCAGTTGGTTTTCGGTAGGTGCTTGTACGAATATTGCCCAAAGGGTCCCTTTCAACCAAAGTGTCCAAAAAGGGTAGCTTCCACTTATTTGATTCATGAGTGAAGCTTAGACCCAAAGAGTTATGATTAAGCGTGTTGACCATCTCCTGTATCTCGTTTTCAGTCCCTTTCCAGTTGCTAGGAAAGGTTTTTTTTCTCTTTCTTTTCCTCTTTCCCTTTACGTTTAATTTGGCCATGTGTAATATTTCTCCTTCCTCAAAATCTCCTATGGCCATGGGATGCCCCTCCGTCTCCTGGTCCGTTGCTATCTGTACTATATTTCTATGGGTTGTTATGCCCCCTGGTGGATTCCCTGGGGAATCTCTTCTTTCTGCCACTCTGGTTTATACCCTCACCTCTATAGTCTATTCAATGTCCTGCACCAATATTGTATTCCCTACATATTCTATCTGGACGACACGCACCACGTGTGTGCGATGTTTTTTTGCGGCTCATCATTGTATAGATGATTCCACAATTATGATGCTATTTAACATCAGCTATAATGCACTTTACCTTGTTTAGCGTCTCCTTAGTTAATGTGGAGCTAATGCGCAGGCGCGGTCTGTGCGCTCCAAATCTTTTCCTGTTTATGATGTGTGCGTCTCACATCGCGGTCATGTGACCCATGGGCAGGACCACCGCGGTGAGCGGATGTGACGACAGACGCCACTTCGAGCGGCCGGTAAGTTTAAAACACCGCTATGCAGGGACACGGGCGCACTTTGCCGTGGATACGCCTGCTGTCTTCTTTAAAGTAAGTTGCTGTTATTTTAACCTACCTGCCGTTTTCATTTATCTGAGCGGACATGATTTTCATTATGCTTATGCACATATGCCATTCCAGCAGCATGCCTGTTATCCTTGTGGGAATGGAATAACCCGGATAACGCACTTTATTACTCCCCTGATGATATTTATGAAACGCGTTGGGAAATTTCTGATGCTGTGAGAAGCTGGTTATTTATAATGTGGGGATCCTGTGTCAGGAGGATGAGGACCAGGTTTATCTAGCCCTAGAATACCAGACTATCCAGCAGCTCTATTATTTTGGGAAGGAAGGAACATCACAATGGATGGGTCAGATTGTTCCTTTTCTTTTTCCCTCTATATGCAACTTTAACAGTGTAATAAGTACCTGCTGGCAAATTTCTGCATGGTTCTTGATGACTGACATGATTGCTGGGTCATTATTACTGACCGATATTGATTTTGACCGTTGGTGTTTTCTATACGGCGGTATATTTACATGTTTGTTCTTGTCTGTTTTTACTCTTGGTTACATTTGTGACCATTTATCTATTTTACAAATATTGAAAGGTAAATTTTAGGCGTTAATATTATTTAATTCACCTTGCTAGAATTCATTCTAACACCTGGATACGTTTGTGAACCATTCCATTGTAGATTTTGCTTTATGTTTTGGATCATTGTCTTGCTCAAAGACAAATCTCCGTCCCAGTCTAAGGTCTTTGGCGGACTCCAACAGGTTATTTTCAAGAGTCTGTTGTGGCAAAAAAAATTCGATTTTGGTTTCATCTGACCAGAGCACCTTTTTCCACATGTTTGGTGTGTCTCCCAAGTGGCTTGTGGCAAACTTTAAACAACACTTTTTATGGATATCTTTGAGAAATGGCTTTCTACTTTCCACTCTTCCATAAAGGCCAGATTTGTGCAGTGTATGACTGATTGTTATCCTATGGACAGACTCTCCCACCTCAGCTGTAGATCTCTGAAGTTCATCCAGAGTGATCATGGGCCTCTTGGCTGCATCTCTGATCAGTCTTCTCCTTGTTTGACATAAAAGTTTGGATGGACGGCCGGGTCTTGGTAGATTTGCAGTGGTATGATACTCCTTCCATTTCAATATGATTGCTGGCACAGTGCTCCTTGGGATGTTTAAAGTTTTGGAAATCTTTTTGTAACCAAATCTGGCTTTAAGCTTCTCCACAACAGTATCATGGACCTGCCTGTTGTGTTCCTTGGTCTTCATGATTCTCTCTGCGCTTTAAACAGAACACTGAGACTATCACAGAGCAGGTGCATTTATACGGAGACTTGATTACACACAGGTGGATTTTATTTATCATCATCTGTCATTTAGGACAACAATGGATCATTCAGAGATCCTCAATGAACTTTTGGAGTGAGTTTGCTGCACTCAAAGTAAAGGGGACGAATAATATTGCACGCCCCACTTTTCAGTTATTTATTTTTTAAATTCCGTTCAACTTCACAATTGTGTCCCACTTGTTGTTGATTCTTCACCATGACATTTAAATTTTTTATCTTTATGTTTGAAGCCTGAAATGTGGGGAAAAGATTGAAAAATTCAAGGGGGGCAAATACTTTCGCAAGGCACTGTATATAGCAAAAAAAAGAAAGGCAGCACTCAGCAATAAAGTGAAAAAATAGCCTTTATTGGCCCATAGGATACAGCAACATTTCAGTCACCTTTGTCAAGCAGTATAACATAATGCACTTTAGGGAGAGTTTATACACTCCTGCTAATTACATATCTCATTAGCAAAAATTTATTTTTAAATCCATATATATAAGTATTCACAGAAAAAATACAAATTCATAAACAGCTAGATTTCCATAATTTGCACTCCAGCACTACATATGTCATCAGTAATATCTTGTATATATCATACTGTATACATGCACCGCTACTGTAAATAGGTAATAACAATCACCTGTTTGCAAATATTAGCCCTATGACTCACCCCCTGGTGATGCCACCGAGAAAAGCAAAGGAAAAAGCCTAGTAGTAAAACTTTCATCTAAGGTACTTACTCCCATACAGACTTTAGTACTTAATAAGGGATTGTCATATAGTATTAGTCAGTATGTGGACTGGTTCGAGTTAGAACTAGAGCTCTACACGATTTTTAGAAATGAGATAGAAAAACTCAAAGGTGAAGGGAGAAAAAAATTAACTAGACCTAATCTAACTAATGAGGAATATAGAGCCCTGATAGAAATTTCACAAGATAAAAATATACAGTAATTGTAAAACCAGCGGATAAAGGGGGAGCGGTAGTGTTAATGAACAGAGATGATTATTTGTCACAAGTGAAGCGACAATTGCTAGATGAGAATGTGTATAGGAAGTTGAACTCAGACCCTAAGTTTGAAATCCAGAGAAAACTAAAAATGGTTTTGGAAGAAGCAGTACAAGGGGGGATAATAGATCTAGAATTAATGGAACACTTATTTGTAAAAAATCCGCTAACACCACTATTTTACATTCTCCCGAAAATACATAAGGGTTATGAGAGACCACCAGGGAGACTGATAGTATCAGAAGTAGAATCAGTCTTCAGTCAGATTGGGATTTTTCTAGATAAAATACTTAATCCATTGGCTTGTAACGTAAAGTCCTACATCAAGGACACTGGGGATTTTTTGAGTAAACTCCGTGAAATTGATACTGTTGTACATACATGTGTTGTTGCATCATTTGAAGTTGTATCACTGTATACCTCAATTGATCATGATATGGGACTACAATGTGTGAAATTGAGATTGGAGGAAATAGAGCTGTCAGAAGCCTGTAAAGAACTAGTCGTTAATCTACTTGACATCCTGTTAAGGCAAAATTATTTTTTATTTGGGGACAATTTTTATTTGTAAAAACGCGGAGTTACAATGGGCTGGCATATGGAGCGCGCATATGCAAATATTGTAATGTCTATTCTGACAGAAAAGGTGATTTATGTATCCCATCACTTTACAAAGGTTTATAAGTAGTGTAGATACATCCATGATACGTTTGTAATCTGAATGGGCACAAATGAAGAGTTGAATTTGTTTCATAGATACCTAAACCTGGAGGATGAGACTATCAAGTTCACATTAATCAGTTCAGATACACAGATACAGTCATATGGAAAATTTGGGCACCCCTATTAATGTTAACCTTTTTTCTTTATAACAATTTGGGTTTTTGCAACAGCTATTTCAGTTTCATATATCTAATAACTGATGGACTGAACTTAATTTGAACACTCCTAACTACTTTTTACTGACTTACTAAACCACTAAATTGGTTTTGTAACCTCATTGAGCTTTGAACTTCATAGGCAGGTGTATCCAATCATGAGAAAAGGTATTTAAGGTGGCCACTTGCAAGTTGTTCTCCTATTTGAATCTCCTATGAAGAGTGGCACCATGGGCTCCTCAAAACAACTCTCAAATGATCTGAAATCAAAGATTATTCAACATAGTTATTCAGGGGAAGGATACAAAAAGTTGTCTCAGAGATTTAAACTGTCAGTTTCCACTGTGAGGAACATAGTAAGGAAATGGAAGAACACAGGTATAATTCTTGTTAAGCCCAGAAGTGGCAGGCCAAAAAAATATCAGAAAGGCAGAGAAGAAGAATGGTGAGAACAGTCAAGGACAATCCACATAAGCAAGCATTGTTGACCTTAGGGAGATCAACATATCCACTGCGGAGACACCATCACGTGTTTCTCAACGCAGTGATTCTAGAGCAACAACCCCCTGGGAAGTATGCAAATAAGAAAGCCGCGGAGACACCATCACGTGTTTCTCAACGCTGCCAGGAAACTAGCCAGGTCTTTCACCGGGAAGGAACAACCACGGGAAGGGCAGTCTCCAGTCAAGGAGACCACCTATACCAAACATGGTATCCATCCACAGACAGCCGTTTCGGGGTATTTGCCCCTCATCAGTGTGGAGTAGGAATCTGGCTAGTGGGGGCAAAACCTAGTAAAAGACTACTAAGGACAATCCAAAGACCACCTCCAAAGACCTGCAGCATCATCTTGTTGCAGATGGTGTCAATGTGCATCGGTCAACAATACAGCGCACGTTGCACAAGGAGAAGCTGTATGGGAGAGTGATGCGAAAGAAGCCATTTCTGCAAGCACACCACAAACAGAGTCGCCTGAGGTATGCAAAAGCACATTTGGACAAGCCAGTTACATTTTGGAAGAAGGTCCTGTGTACTAATGAAACAAAGATTGAGTTGTTTGGTCATACAAAAAGGCGTTATGCATGGAGGCAAAAAAATACGGCATTCCAAGAAAAGCACTTGCTACCCACAGTAAAATTTGGTGGCATGCTTTGGGGCTGTGTGGCCAATGCCGGCACCGGGAATCTTGTTAAAGTTGAGGGTCGCATGGATTCAACTCAGTTTCAGCAGATTCTTGACAATAATGTGCAAGAATCAGTGATGAAGTTGAAGTTACGCATGGGATGGATATTTCAGCAAGACAATGATCTAAAACACCGCTCCAAATCTACTCAGGCATTCATGCAGAGGAACAATTACAATGTTCTGGAATGGCCATCCCAGTCCCCAGACCTGAATATCATTGAACATCTGTGGGATGATTTGAAGCGTGCTGTCCATGCTCGGCGACCATCAAACTTAACTGAACTGGAATTGTTTTGTAAACAGGAATGGTCAAATATACCTTTATCCAGGATCCAGGTACTCATTAAAAGCTACAGGAAGCGACTAGAGGCTGTTATTTTTGCAAAAGGAGGATCTAAAAAATATTAATGTCACTTTTATGTTGAGGTACCCATACTTTTGCACCGGTCAAATTTTGTTTAAATGCGGATTGCACATTTTCTGTTAGTACAATAAACCTCATTTCAATCCAGAAATATTACTGAGTCCATCAGTTATTAGATATATGAAACTGAAATAGCTCTTGCAAAAACCCAAATTGTTATAAAGAAAAAAGGTTAACATTAATAGGGGTGCCCAAACTTTTCCATATGACTGTACAATTTTGGGATGTGGAGGTTACAAAGTTGGGAAATAAATTGATGACATCCCTTTATAGCAAGCCTACAGATAGGAATAAACTCCTGCATTTTAATAGCCATCACCCTAGGAGTATTATTAAAGCCACCCTAGGAGTCTTATTAAAGCAATCCCCATGGGGCAAATGCTCAGATTAAAAAGGATTGAGAGTGATAAAGATAGGGCGGAAATGGCAATGAATAGACTAGTGGGGAAATTTATGGAAAGGGTTTACTCGAAGAGATTCATAAAGAAACAAAGAATTAGATCAGAAAATTATGAATCCAAAAAAAATACTGAAAAACATAGGATCCTGATAGTTATGAGGTTTGGCGAAGAAAGTAAAATTATAGAAAATATACGGAAACATTGGGAAACAAAGGAATAGAATCAGCTCACCCAGACATCATGGAGACTCCCATAGAAGACAGGTGCACGGTGAAGCCGGCCCGGCTGTGAAACTCCAAGAAGAAGAAAATCCAGCACTCGTGTCCAAAAATTGTATAAAATCTTGGTTTTTTATTTAATTCATAATAAAATGGAAATGTATCATATCCATAGAGTATAAAAAATTCCCATACAGATGAGATGAGATGTCAGGGGGGTACGCGTTTCGAGCTACATGCTCTTAATCTCAATCCATTGATTGAGATTAAGAGCATGTAGCTCGAAACGCGTACCCCCCTGACATCTCATCTCATCTGTATGGGGATTTTTTATACTCTATGGATAGGATACATTTCCATTTTATTATGAATTAAATAAAAAAGCAAGATTTTACAGAAACATTGGGGTATGTTCCATAGAAGCTTATCACAAGTGGAAGATTTTAAGAACCCTCCTCTATTCGCCTGAAATATTAGAAACATTTTGGTTAATGCAGATGTAGGTTCCATGAAAAAAGTTATCCAAACAACAGTTACAGGTATAAAGAGGACGGGATGTTTTCCATGTCTGTCATCTGTGAATTGCAGCCATATACTAAAAGGAAATGTTTTTAGGCATCCAATTAGTAATGAAGAATTCCATATTAGACACTTTGACATGTGAGACTGAGTTTGTAATTTATCTGCAGGAGTGTCCCTGTAAAATGTGCTATGTGTGAGAGAGAACTACAGAGTTTAAGATGACACTTAATAATCATAGATTGATGATACGTAAAAAAAGAATGGACTTACCAGTGTCCAAACATTTTGCGGGACAAAAACATACTGAAAAAGATCTTAAATGCAGAATAATAGACCATGTCCCATCAACAAGAAGAGGAGGGGATAGAATAAAAATTAAAAAAAAAAATGGAAATGCAATGGATATATCAATTAAAAACATTGAAACCAAATGGGTTGAATGTAGAATTTAGAATGAGTTATTTGTTTTGAACCTGTTTCTTTGAAGAAAAAAATCCTGTGTCTGATATTGAGTATTGTTTTTAATGCATTATTTCTGTAATGGAGTCTTGCAAGTTTCTTTTACTATATGCATTCGAGGTTATGAGAGTAAAATATTATTATTTTTTTCTTTTACAAAATCACTCGCACTGAAACGCACGGAATAATGACTCATCTGCCTGAAAAATTATGATTTGGTATCATGTATTGTTTGTATTGGGATGATGGTTATGCACTACGTGCTGCTCAGACTCCATTAATAAGGGAGAGCTGATATAACTGTCTGGATTGCTTAAAGGGCAATAGAAATCCCGTTGACTACCTCTGAGATGGTAATAATACTTGGAATATGGAAGTAAGCAGTCTGTAAAGATGCACTTTCGTCTTCTGAAATGGAGGCAAACACATTATGAATCTCTGGAATATGGGTGACATGTTGTGGCCTAGGGGTAAAGGGATCGCTAAGCCTTATGCACTGGTGACAGTGTATCTCAGAAATCAACCCCTAAGGGTGCGAAGGAATGTATGACCAGCACGAGCTTCGGGTGCCAGAGATTCCCAAAACGCATGCACAATGGGTGGACTGGGAGTCCAAATATGGCGGCGGAGCCGCTTCTGCACATGTGCGAGTGGAAACGGCAAACCAAAAGCATACAGAAGTGTGCATGGAAACCGGAAATACACATTGCAGCATGCAGGACGCCGGGGTGCATGGTTTAAAACTTGAAAGGGGGTGAGTTATAGGGCTAATAATTACAAACAGGTGATTGTTATTATTTACAGTAGTGGTGCATGTATATGATATATACGAGATATAACTGACCACATATGTCTCTTTCCCCATCTGTCTCTTTCCCCGTCTGTCTCGTTCCCTGTCTGTCTCATTCCCCGTTTGTCTCATTCTCCATCTGTCTCTTTCCCCGTCTCTCTTTCCCCTTCTAGCTCCCCATCTGTCTCTTTCCCTGTCTGTCTCTGTCTCTTTCCCTGTTTCTTTCCTTGTCTGTCTATCTCTTTCCCTGTCTGCCTGTCTCTTTCCCTGTCTGTCTACCTCTGTCTCTTTGACTGTCTGTCTGTCTCTCTCTCTCTGTCTCTTTCCCTGTCTGTCTGTCTCTGTCTGTTTGTCTCTTTCCCTGTCTCTTTTGCTGTATGTCTGCCTCTGTCTGTCTCTTTGACTGTCTCTCTCTGTCTCTTTCTCTGTCTGTGTCTGTCTGTCTGTCTCTCTCCCTGTCTGCCTCTTACTCTGTCTGTGCCTATGTCTAGAAAACACTAGTAACCTCCAAGAGGAAATCACTACGATGCCATAATGTCAATAAAACACTCTTTATTAATACATCAATTAAAACAAAATAATGACAATATTGCTTGGCAGAATAGGGCAATGAAAATCACAAATGTATCCCTTCTAACAGGGGGAGGGGTAGGTACAGGCACATCAGGATCATCTGTACAGGCTAGATTTACATCAAGAACCTATATGGTATCTTAAACCTAGTATAGAATGCAGCCCATGTCTGAATATAGATTTAATCTCAACAATTATTATAAAGTAGTATGGTAAGGGTGCATTTGCCTGCTTGAGTTATAAATCAACATGAGCTATAGGGGAAAGTTGCACATAAATAAACAAAGTTCAATATGAGGTTATATGTAAAATTGTCTATTTTATGTCTATTTTACATATAACCTCATATTGAACTTTATGTGAATATCCTCCTAATTGTGAATTATATTATTTATTTAATAGTTCTGATTGGGATTATATGTGATATGTAATTATGCCCCTTCAAGTGACACTATAATATACTTTTAGTCTCATTAAGTGAGATTGATCTAAGTAATGTATTTCTGTAGCCTCCCATATGAGGTTGCAGCATAAACACATGCTGTGCAGGGCAATGCCTGACGGTGGATTCCCAATGCTTTAGTATGGCCGAATAGCCGGGGTGCTGCGCATGCGTGGCGGCCGTGGCATTGCGTTGCCGAGGTCTCCGTGGTGGGTGGCCTCCTGACGCGGCTGGAACAAGCATCGGGTCACTTTTTGGAACATCCCCCTGTCATGGCGGCGCCGGCACCATAATAACATGTGCTCTGACGGCTGCAAATTCTGTGACACCTGCAAATGATTACATGGCGTTATGGGTATATATAGATCCCCCGACACCACAGTGAGTACACCTGCCTCCCGAAGAAGCAGTAGGCGAAACGTGTTGAGGCGTGGTGGCTGCAGGCGCATCAGCCTTTTCATCTGTCAGGTCTGTTATTATTATTTACTAGTTCTAACATCTTATTCTGTGATCTGTGTCAGATATTGGCGAATGCTAATGGGGCTGCTTGCTTGAGTAAGGTCATGGAGCTGGGGTGAGGTAATTACCTCTATTAAGAAATTCTATTTGAATGCTCTATTTTGAAAAAACTATGTACCTATGTGCAACTTTCCCCTATAGCTCATGTTGATTTATAACTCAAGCAGGCAAATGCACCCTTACCATACTACTTTATAATAATTGTTGAGATTAAATCTATATTCAGACATGGGCTGTGTTCTATACTAGGTTTAAGATACCATATAGGTTCTTGATGTAAATCTAGCCTGTACAGATGATCCTGATGTGCCTGTACCTACCCCTCCCCCTGTTAAGAGAGATACATTTGTGATTTTCATTGCCCTATTCTGCCAAGTAATATTGTCATTATTTTGTTTTAATTGATGTATTAATAAAGAGTGTTTTATTGACATTATGGCATCGTAGTGATTTCCTCTTGGAGGTTACTAGTGTTTTCTATGTATATAGGATGCTGTCTAATGGGTAGCAATATGTGGTTATTGTGGTTCCTGTGCCTATGTCTGTCTGTCTCTTTCTGTCTCTCTCTATCCGTCTTCCCACTGACATCTTATTACCTCACACATAGGCTTCTTATACTAACAATTTCCTTTGTTCCTATAGCAACCAATCACAGCTCCTATTAATATCCTGTGGCTCGCAGCTCCATAGACTTTAATGGAGGCAGGTTTTTTGGAGAGTAACTGTAAAGCGCGGGGTTAAATTTTCCCATCAAAATATAGTCTATGACGTTCCCTGAGTCACATGAGGCGTCTGTGCAAAATTTGGTGATTGTAAATGCGACGTGCGGATTCCTTTAGCGGACATACACACACATACACACATACACTCAGCTTTATATATATATATATATATATATATATATATACAGTGCCTACAAGTAGTATTCAACCCCCTGCAGATTTAGCAGGTTTGATAAGATGCAAATAAGTTAGAGCGTGCAAACTTCAAACAAGAGCAGGATTTATTAACAGATGCATAAATCTTACAAACCAACAAGTTATGTTGCTCAGTTAAATTTTAATAAATTTTCAACATAAAAGTGTGGGTCAATTATTTTTCAACCCCTAGGTTTACTATTTTGTGGAATAACCCTTGTTTGCAATTACAGCTAATAATCGTCTTTTATAAGACCTGATCAGGCCGGCACAGGTCTCTGGAGTTATCTTGGCCCACTCCTCCATGCAGATCTTCTCCAAGTTATCTAGGTTCTTTGGGTGTCTCATGTGGACTTTAATCTTGAGCTCCTTCCACAAGTTTTCAATTGGGTTAAGGTCAGGAGACTGACTAGGCCACTGCAACACCTTGATTTTTTCCCTCTTGAACCAGGCCTTGGTTTTCTTGGCTGTGTGCTTTGGGTCGTTGTCTTGTTGGAAGATGAAATGACGACTCATCTTAAGATCCTTGATGGAGAAGCGGAGGTTCTTGGCCAAAATCTCCAGGTAGGCCGTGCTATCCATCTTCCCATGGATGTGGACCAGATGGACAGGCCCCTTGGCTGAGAAACAGCCCAAAAGCATGATGCTGCCACCACCATGCTTGACTATAAGGATGGTATTCTTGGGGTCGTATGCAGTGCCATCCAGTCTCCAAACGTCACGTGTGTGGTTGGCACCAAAGATCTCGATCTTGGTCTCATCAGACCAGAGAACCTTGAACCAGTCTGTCTCAGAGTCCTCCAAGTGATCATGAGCAAACTGTAGACGAGCCTTGACATGGCGCTTTGAAAGTAAAGGTACCTTACGGGCTCATCTGGAACGGAGACCACTGCGGTGGAGTACGTTACTTATGGTATTGACTGAAACCAATGTCCCCACTGCCATGAGATCTTCCCGGAGCTCCTTCCTTGTTGTCCTTGGGTTAGCCTTGACTCTTCGGACAAGCCTGGCCTCGGCACGGGTGGAAACTTTCAAAGGCTGTCCAGGCCGTAGAAGGCTAACAGTAGTTCCATAAGCTTTCCACTTCCGGATGATGCTCCCAACAGTGGAGACAGGTAGGCCCAACTCCTTGGATAAGGTTTTGTTCCCCTTGCCAGCCTTGTGACCCTCCACGATCTTGTCTCTGATGGCCTTGGAATTCTCCTTTGTCTTTCCCATGTTGACCAAGTATGAGTGCTGTTCACAAGTTTGGGGAGGGTCTTAATTAGTCAGAAAAGGCTGGAAAAAGAGATAATTAATCCAAACATGTGAAGCTCATTGTTCTTTGTGCCTGAAATACTTCTTAATACTTTAGGGGAACCAAACAGAATTCTTGTGGTTTGAGGGGTTGAATAATAAATGACCCTCTGAATAAACTTTTCACAATTTAAAAAAAAAAAAATAATAACATTCTTTTTTGCTGCAGTGCATTTCACACTTCCAGGCTGATCTACAGTCCAAATGTCACAATGCCAAGTTAATTCCGAATGTGTAAACCTGCTAAATCTGCAGGGGGTTGAATAGTACTTGTAGGCACTGTATATATATATATATATATATATATTGCCTAAGATACAAATGAAATGTGTCATCTTTAACTTTATGACTATTAGAGACTTCATATTCAACTTGCTTAACTGTTCACAATAACAGTAATTTTGAGCAGGGGTGCCCACATTTTTGCATGCCACTGTAATATTAATTGTACAAGATAGAAGCTCTCCAGCTGAAGGTTTTTATCAACATGCTGTAATCAGCTCAAGAGAGGCACTATTATGCACAGCCAAGCTTCTGCTATAGCTACAAAAGTGACAGATTTGCAATTATCCCCAAACCCCAGGACTAAGTAATAATGGTAACAAATTATGAGTAACCAAAAAATAGAGCTTGTAAAAACTGCAAACTGTCCTGCATAAAGAGAAGCACCTGTCCCGCTACATGATGGAAAAATAAAGCAATAATCGTTATCTTGCAATGGCAAAAAGCATACTATATATAGTATACTAGATAGAGATACATATATATATATATATATATACACTGTATATATATATATATATATATATATATATTTATAGTACAGACGAAAAGTTTGGACACAGCTTCTCATTCAAAGAGTTTTCTTTATTTTCATGACTCTGAAAATTGTAGATTCACATTGAAGGCATCAAAACTATGAATTAACACATGTGGAATGAAATACTTAACAAAAAAGTGTGAAACAACTGAAAATATGTCTTATATTTAAGTTCTTCAAAGTAGCCAACTTTTGCTTTGATTACTGCTTTGCACACTTTTGGCATTCTCTTGATGAGCTTCAAGAGGTAGTCACCAGAAATGGTCTTCCAACAGTCTTGAAGGAGTTCCCAGACATGCTTAGCACTTGTTGGCCCTTTTGCCTTCACTCTGCGGTCCAGCTCACCCCAAACCATCTCGATTGGGTTCAGGTCTGGTGACTGTGGAGGCCAGGTCATCTGGCGTAGCACCCCCTCACTCTTCTTCTTAGTCAAATAGCCCTTACACAGCCTGGAGGTGTGTTTGGGGTCATTGTCCTGTTGAAAAATAAATGATGGTTCAACTAAATGCAAACCGGATGGAATAGCATACCTCTGCAAGATGCTGTGGTAGCCATGCTGGTTCAGTATGCCTTCAATTTTGAATACATTCCCAACAGTGTCACCAGCAATTCACCTTCACACCATCATACCTCCTCCTCCATGCTTCACAGTGGGAACCAGGCATGTAGAGTCCATCCGATTACTTTTTCTACATCGCACAAAGACATGGTGGTTGGATCCAAAGATCTCAAATTTGGACTCATCAGACCAAAGCACAGATTTCCACTGGTCTAATGTCCATTCCTTGAGTCCTTTAGCCAAAACAAGTCTCTTTTGCTTGTTGCCTGTCCTTAGCAGTGGTTTCCTAGCAGCTATTTTACCATGAAGCCCTGCTGCACAAAGTCTCCTCTTAACAGTTGTTCTAGAGATGTGTCTGCTGCTAAAACTCTGTGCGGTATTCACCTGGTCTCTAATCTGAGCTTCTGCTTACCTGCGAGGCTGGTGACTCAGATAAACTTATCTTCCGCAGCAGAGGTGACTCTTCGGCTTCCTTTCCTGGGGCGGTCATCATGTGAGCCAGTTTCTTTGTAGCGTTTGATGGTTTTTCCCACTGCACTTGGGGACACTTTCAAAGTTTTCCCAATTTTTCGGACTGACTGACCTTCATTTCTTAAAGTAATGATGGCCACTCGTTTTTCTTTACTATTCAGTCTATTTAGTAGGACTATCAGCTGTGTAACCACCAGACTTCTGCACAACACAACTGATGGTCCCAACCCCATTTATAAGGCAAGAAATCCCACTTATTAAACCTGACAGGGCACACCTGTGAAGTGAGAACCATTTCCGGTGACTACCTCTTGAAGCTCATCAAGAGAATGCCAAGAGTGTGCAAAGCAGTAATTAAAGCAAAAGGTGGCTACTTTGAAGAACCTAGAACATAAGACATATTTTCAGTTGTTTCACACTGTTTTGTTAAGTATTTCATACCCCATGTGTTAATTCATAGTTTTGATGCCTTCAATGTGAATCTACAATTTTCACAGTCATGAAAATAAAGAAAACTCTTTGAATGAGAAGGTGTGTCCAAACTTTTTGTCTGTACTATATATATATATATATATATATATATATATATATATATATATAAAATCAGGTGAAATAGGTATTGAACATGTAAATTTTTTAAGCAAATATATTTTCAGTAGTTCAATATTGACATGAGTTTCTCACCAGATGTTGGTTAAAACTCATCTAATAATAATAATCATAATAATAATAGTAATAATAATAATAATTAAGTTTATTTTTATAGTGCCAAAATATTTCGAAGCACTATACAATTAAGTGGGGGCTTTTACAGACAAAAACAGAACAAAGTAGCACATAGCTCAGCAGCAATAGTAGGAATAAGGGCTCTGCTCGCAAGCTTACAATTTATTTAAACAGAAGGACACAAAAAGGTAAAAAGTGCTTGTAGTGTCTGGTGCGGCCATCAATATGATAAATAATGGTTTTCACATAAAGTTGAATGATCCAATCATCAGACAATAACCTTTAAGTGTTATTGGTTGTATGGAGGATGTGAGGACAGATCCAATCCACACAGGCAAAGATATCAAACCATGAATTAAGTTGTCTGTAATAATGAGAAATGACACAGGGAAAAAGTATTGAAGACATGAAGAAAGGGAGGTGCAAAAAGACAAACAAAGTCATCACCAGCTGAAATCAATCAGTAAGTAGAAATCAATCCTGTCACTTAATGAAAAATAATATCAGCTAGTTTAACTGATGACCTATAAAAAGGTGTCTAATTACCAAGGTGTTACAAAGAAACATTTTCTGATGGGTAAAACCAGTGAGCTGTCTCAAGACTTTTGCTTTGCAACCTTATTGGTGCAAAACATATTGATGGCTTTGGTACAGAAAAATTTGTAAACTACTGAATGTTCCAGTGAGCACTGTTGGGGCCATAATACAGAAGTGGAAAGCACATCATTTCACCATAACCCGGCCACAACCAGGTGCTCCTCGCAAGATTTTAGACAGAGGAGTAGAAAGGGGTATAAGAAGAATTGTCCAAGAGCCAAGGACCACCTGGGGAGAATTATAGAAAGAACCGGAATCAGCAGGTACAATTGTTTCAAAGAACACAATAAATAATGCACTCAACCTCCATGGCCTATATGCACACTCAACAAGCACGGCTCCATTGCTAAACAAGAAGCATGTTTCAGCACGTTTAACTCCATCAACAATCGGTGATTTTGCTTTTTTCATTTTAGTTTTTTCCTCCCTTTCTTCCAAAAGCCAGAGGTTTTGTATTTTGTTCGTCAATATAGCCATATGAGGGCTTGTTTTTTTGCAGGACAAGTTGTACTTTTGAATGACGCATTAATTCGGCCACATAGTGTACTAGAAAATGGGGAAATACAATCAAAGTGTGGTGAAATTGAGAAAAGAAAAAAAAAGTGCAATTTCACAATGTTTTTTTAATTTTTTTTAATTACCACGTTCACTACATAGCAAAACTGAACTGGCAGTATGATTACTTAGGTCAGTATGAGTTCGTAGATACCAATAATGTATAGGTTTTTTTTATTCAAGTGGTAAACAAATCTGAAATTTGTGAAATAAAGAATTGCGCTTTTGTCGCCATTTTCCCAGACCTGTAACACTCACATTTTTCAGGATCTGTGGCTGCATCATGGCTTATTATTTGGATCCTGAGCTGATATTTTTAATTATATCATTTTTGGGTGCATGCCATGTTTTGATCAAGTCTTATTGCATTTTATTCCCGCGACCAAAAAAAACCATAATTCTGTCATTTTGATTTTTTTCCTCGTTATGCCCTTTACCGAACAGATTAATTTATTTTACATTTTTATAGATCAGGCATTTGTAAGCTCAGAAATCCCAAATATGTGTATTTTTAAAGTGTTTTGTTTTCAGTGGAGCAAAAGGGGGGTGATTTGAACTTTTGCATTTTTTTTCCAGATGTTTAAAAACTTTGTTTTTACACTTTTTATTTTTTTATTAGTCTCATTAGGGAACTTGAACCTGCGATACTCCAATCGCTTGTACTGTACTGACCAGTGCCTCAGGTATGATACCTTCATATGTAATTACCAGATTATAGGATAAGAGATAGTTAAGCATTGGAACTAGCCCAGAAGGGGAGATATTATTCCATATGAAAAGAGACAGTTCTTGCCAGAAAAGTTAGTGAAGACTCAGTGCGTGACAGAAACAGACATATAGTCTGTAGGTTGTTTAGGCCGCATGCAGTGGGTGACTTGTGACAGGAGAGAAGAGACTGTGTGGCAGAGAGAGAGAGATCTTCAAGTGTTGATCGAGACACAGAACAAGTGACAATGTTGAGACTAGAAACTGGCCTTCTAACTAAGTGGTCCCAGGCAGAGTGGTGCGGTACTCTAACAGTAAGGCCCCAAGCCTCAAAGGGAAATGGTGGGGACAGACTGGAAACAAAAGCATCTGAGAGCACAAGCCTCTACTCTGTCCATGGTGGCAAAACCCCAACAAAAACTACTGAAATTCTCTTTAAAATGTATACTTTATTATTAATCATAATAAAAAACACCAAAGTGAAAACAACAAAGGTCAAAAAAATCACACTAAAAGTATAAAATTAGAAACAGAGGGAATGGGGCCTAGGGCAGATTCCCTAGGCTATCCCTACCTAGCCACGGAGGTTGGCACCCTAAATAAATGAGATGGTGCCCCCGCTGACAAACTGGTTTGCCCTCACCAAAACCCTACACTCAGCAACTAGTAGGTGCTGCTATACTGACTGAAGGGCCTACAAAAAACACATGTGAATGACACAATACATAGACTAACACTATATCTCCAATGATTTTTACTGATGTAGATGGAACCAGCTGCTCAAAATACTATTCCCCAAGAAATATAATACAGAGGGGAGAGCCATTCGGTATTATATACAAACAGGTGATATAGCAGACCGCCACTGTATACTGAAGGATTCCACTGATAAAATTGGGGTATGCGCATTAAAGTCTTGCCCCTTAGTGGATACTATGCAAAATTATTTTGCCCGATCAGGTCACAGGTGTAATAGAGATAGCGGGATTATTAACTTAGTACTATCAGTAACTAAATCAATATTTAATATTTGAATGGAACTTAGTTGCTCCAAACCAGGACACTACTAGCGGTAGCCATGTTATCTATCTTAGATTGACTCTACGTGTATCAATAGTGTATATGCAAAAATTGTAGATCCGGAATAAACTGCATCCAAATTAATATGCCACATATCAAACAGCACACATTAATGACATAATGCCACATGTTCAATGGCACACATTGGTATCATGCCCAATATTCATAAATCAAAGCGTATACTTTCAATAGTGAATAATTTATGACATATATCAAATAGTCAAGATTGCAACATGTCCAAAAGTAGTTCAATATATGAATGGATGAATAAGCGCCCAATGGCAGAAATTTAGTCCTGTAACATCACGCTCAAAACTGCATCCAAATTGTTTTGCCACATGTATAATGGCCACATTAGTGACATAATACCACATGCAAAATAGCACATATTAGTAACATGCCCAATATTTATAGATTTAACGAATTAAACTGTATACATATATTATACATATAATTAATAATAATAAAAATATTGTAACATGCCCAATTCTAATACAATTCATGAATGGATGCCTATATTCCCAATGGCAGAAACATAGGTTTACAACATTATGCCCGACGCGTTTCTCCTCCCTTCTTCAATACTAAGGGGTTCATCAGAAGCATCCCAAATGGGACTTAGGCTGGGTTTTGCTGAGACTCACAGGACCAGTAAGATCGGAAGCAACCACCAAGAACTGAGAATGTGTCCAAATATGCTCTGTACACTTGAATCATGCGGTAAGATATGTGCCTGCCATGTCATTGTTGAAAGTGAACTGGTGGTTTTCTTGTGGACACAAGTCGTCATCCAGTCCTGGCCAGATGACGTCAGCGGCAACATGTGGTCTGCACGGGTGTAGTGCCCTTACCTTAGTCCAGACACCCAGCAAGGACCATGTCTTTTATGTAGTGTGCTGCGGCATCTGGAGTCAATCCCTTGCTTCAATCCTACTTTACACATGATCACAGTGTTACCAACAGAGGGCATGACCCCAGCTTAATTATTCTTTCTTTAGAGGGAAAAAAATTAAAAAAGAAAAAAAAATAGGCAGGGAAATGCTTTATCTGACAAAGAATCAGCTGTGACCCCGTGCTGTGCTATCTGTAAACTCTCTTTTGTTTCCTCCCCTGCCCAGGAGCTGTGGTATGATTAGACCATGTCCTTGTATGGTCAGACACAGACATTACACAGTACATAGCAAGGACACATAAGATTATCTCAGCACAGGAACATTTTTTTAAACACATCTAATTATGGAACTTATTATTCCAAAATCTATTGATTAAAATCAACTTTAATATTCACTTTGTGGGAAAACCCCTTTAATGACCAATGTCTCATTTTTCAATTCTGACCAGTGTCATTTTATATGGTAATAACTCTGAAATGCTTCTACATTTCCCAAGAATTCTACGATTGATTTTCTTTTCATAGCACATTGAACTTTGTGTTAGTTTAATAAGATATTTTACAAGGTTTCTTATTTTCAAATGGAAAACATTTATTTATGAAAAAAAAATGAAATTTAAAAATAAAATAAAACAAAATGACTGTTACTGTTTAAAGGCCACTGACTGTTTATTGGAGGCCAATAAATAATGACTGCTTCCAGGAATGTGCCGGCGTATATCAGAGAAATCAGCTGCTGGACTCTTTATAGTGGACATTTACAGTAAGGGCCAGAAATATTTGGACAGTGACACAAGTTTTGTTATTTTAGCTGTTTACAAAAACATGTTCAGAAATACAATTATATATATAATATGGGCTGAAAGTGCACACTCCCAGCTGCAATATGAGAGTTTTCACATCCAAATCGGAGAAAGAGTTTAGGAATCATAGCTCTGTAATGCATAGCCTCCTCTTTTTCAAGGGACCAAAAGTAATTGGACAAGGGACTCTAAGGGCTGCAATTAACTCTGAAGGCGTCTCCCTCGTTAACCTGTAATCAATGAAGTTGTTAAAAGGTCTGGGGTTGATTACAGGTGTGTGGTTTTGCATTTGGAAGCTGTTGCTGTGACCAGACAACATGCGGTCTAAGGAACTCTCAATTGAGGTGAAGCAGAACATCCTGAGGCTGAAAAAAAAGAAAAAATCCATCAGAGAGATAGCAGACATGCTTGGAGTAGCAAAATCAACAGTCGGGTACATTCTGAGAAAAAAGGAATTGACTGGTGAGCTTGGGAACTCAAAAAGGTCTGGGCGTCCACGGATGACAACAGTGGTGGATGATCGCCGCATACTTTCTTTGGTGAAGAAGAACCCGTTTACAACATCAACTGAAGTCCACAACACTCTCAGTGAAGTAGGTGTATCTGTCTCTAAGTCAACAGTAAAGAGAAGACTCCATAAAAGTAAATACAAAGGGTTCACATCTAGATGCAAACCATTCATCAATTCCAAAAATAGACAGGCCAGAGTTAAATTTGCTGAAAAACACCTCATGAAGCCAGCTCAGTTCTGGAAAAGTATTCTATGGACAGATGAGACAAAGATCAACCTATACCAGAATGATGGGAAGAAAAAAGTTTGGAGAAGAAAGGGAACAGCACATGATCCAAGGCACACCACATCCTCTGTAAAACATGGTGGAGGCAACGTGATGGCATGGGCATGCATGGCTTTCAATGGCACTGGGTCACTTGTGTTTATTCATGACATAAAAGCAGACAAGAGTAGCCGGATGAATTCTGAAGTGTACAGGGATATACTTTCAGCCCAGATTCAGCCAAATGCCGCAAAGTTGATCGGACGGCGCTTCATAGTACAGATGGACAATGACCCCAAGCATACAGCCAAAGCTACCCAGGAGTTCATGAGTGCAAAAAAGTGGAACATTCTGCAATGGCCAAGTCAATCACCAGATCTTAACCCAATTGAGCATGCATTTCACTTGCTTAAATCCAGACTTAAGACGGAAAGACCCACAAACAAGCAAGACATGAAGGCTGCGGCTGTAAAGGCCTGGCAAAGCATTAAGAAGGAGGAAACCCAGCGTTTGGTGATGTCCATGGGTTCCAGACTTAAGGCAGTGATTGCCTCCAAAGGATTCGCAACAAAATATTGAAAATAAAAATATTTTGTTTGGGTTTGGTTTATTTGTCCAATTACTTTTGACCTCCTAAAATGTGGAGTGTTTGTAAAGAAATGTGTACAATTCCTACAATTTCTATCAGATATTTTTGTTCAAACCTTCAAATTAAACGTTACAATCTGCAATTGAATTCTGTTGTAGAGGTTTCATTTCAAATCCAATGTGGTGGCATGCAGAGCCCAACTCGTGAAAATTGTGTCACTGTCCAAATATTTCTGGACCTAACTGTATGTATATACTGGCTGTTTCCAGCCAGCTAATGCTCGGCACGGCCGTTATGATCAGCTCCCCAGTGTATGCAGGACTCTTCTGTGGTATACAAAGGTTTACAGCTCACCTCCCTGGTATATAGCTCCCCCAAAAGTATACAGCTGTCCCCCTCAAGGGTAAACAGCTCACATCCCTGGTATACAGCTCACACAAAGGTATACAGCTGTCCTCCCCTCCAATGGTATACAGAGCTGTCCTTCCCCCTAAAGGTATAGAGCTCTCCCCCAAGGGTATACAGCTTTCTTCCCCCCAAGGGTATACAGCTCCCCTCCCATTCAAGGTTATGTAGCTCCCCTCTCCCCAAGGGTATACAGCTTTCCACCCAAAGGTATACAGCTCCTCTCCCCCTAAGGGTATACAGCTCTTCTCTCCAAGGGTATACAGCTCTCCCCCCAGGTTATACAGCTCTCCCCCAAGGGTATAAAGTTCTCCCCTAAGAGTATACAGCTCTCTTCCCTCCCAAGGGTATACAGCTTACCTCCCTAGTATACAGCTTTCCCTCAAGGGTATACAGCTCCCCTTCCCCAATGGTATACAGCTGTCCTTTCCCCAAAAGGTGTACAGCTCCCCCCAAGGGTATACAGCCCCTCCAATCTGTATACAGCTAGCTGTATACAACTGGGGGTGTAAGGGTTAATCACCGTGGCACTACACTGCAGAGTTGAATATTGTTGGGTTTCCCGGCAGGTTAGGTTAGGAGTGTAAGGGTTAATCACCATGGCACTATACAGCAACCTTGAATATTGGGTTTCCCAGCGGGCTGGCGGTGTAAAGGTTAATCACTGTGGTACGCCACTGCAGCCTTGAATATTGTTAGCTTTCCCGGTGGGCTGGCGGTGTAAGGGTTAATCATTGTGACAGATTAATCACTGTGATGCTACACTGCACATGGAGGGGAGGAGTCAGGGGTCACATGATCAGTTCCTGCGTATGCAGGACTCTGCTGTGCTGGTTGTCATGGTGCTGAAAGAGGTGAAGTTTATGTGTGGGGTCAGGAGGTGTAGCTGCATGTGGTAATGGGCTCAAGGGAGTTGCGGAGTTGCATGGGGTAATGGCCGCAGGGGGCGGAGCCGAATGTGGTAATGGTCGTGGGGGTTGGAGCAGCGTGTGGGAATGGCCATGGGGTGGAGCCGCGTGTGGTAATAACAGCAGGGGCGGAGCCACGTGTGGTAATGGGTGTGTGGGGCGTGGTGCAGCATGTAGTAAAGGGCACAGGGAGGCAGAGCCACGTGTGGTAATGGATGGGAGGCGGAGCCACATGTGGTAATGGGCGCGGGGGCTGGATTAGCAAGTAACCACGAGTAATCACAACGGCTCTTATATATACAGTATAGATACTAGAAATAGGCCTGATGCTATCGCATCGGGAGTGCGGTGAAATTAACAGCTGTCTATGCTTAGTGGGCTGACAGGAGCAGTGGACATGTGTCACACTGTTTGCGCTTTCCAACATATCTGTTGTATGTCATCCCTCCGCATTTGTGTATTGTATGTGTTGCATCATTTGACCTCTTTCACCCCTGTGCACTGTCTCTTCCTTTTTGTGTGCTGTATATTGGTATCTGGTGTTGTGTTTCTTCTGCTTTGTTCACTATTCGCTCTCTCTCCCGTGACATTGCACACAGAGCAGTAAGGAAGCATAGCCGGGTATGTCCGCACTTCCCTGACATCGCCATGCCTTCAGCGATGTTGCTGCGACAGGCAATCGCAGACATACTTGGCCACGCTTTCATACTCTCCCGTGACATCGTACATCTGTGATCATCAGTACCGCCACGAGGCGTGGCTTCTACTACCGTGGGGGCATACAGATTTGGTGGGGGCTGTAGGTATACAGATATGGTAAGGGGGGCTGTGGGCATACAGTTCTGGTGAGGGGGGCTGTGGGCATACAGTTCTGGTGAGGGGGGCTGGGGGCATACAGATCAGATGAGGGGGGGCTGGAAGCATACAGATCTGGTGAGGGGGCGCTGGAGGCATACAGCTCTGGTGAGGGGGGTACTGGAGGCATACAGATATGGCAGGGGGGCTGGAGGCATACAGATCTGGAGAGGGGGGCTGGAGGCATACAGTTATGGTGACATACAGATCTAGTGGGGGGGGCTGGGGGCATACAGATCTGGTGGGGGGGCTGGGAGCATACAGATCTGGTGGGGGGGGCATACAGATCTTGGGGGGGGGGGGCTGGGAGCATACAGATCTGATGTCCCCTGCTGTAATGTCCCCATTATATAGTAATGTCCCCTGATGTAATGTCCTCAGGGTATAGTAATGTCCCCATTGTATAGTAAGGTGCCCTGCAGTAATGAGCTCATTGTTTAGTAATGTGCCCTGCTGTAATGAGCCCATTGTTTATTAATGTGCTCCTGCTGGTTCCCTTCTGTCCCCTATTATGCTGTTGTTTACACACAATAAAAATTATTCTCACCTCTTCTCCGTGCCAGCGGTGCCTCCAGCTGCTTCTTACATTTCGCAGTCACATAGACCCCTCCGTGATAGCGTCCGGTGTACAGAGCAGCTGCTGCAGGATGTTGTCATGGCTTTACTGCATATGAATGCTTTATGGTGCCACAAAGCATTTAACTGCAGTAAAGCACTGACAGCAGAAGTGGAGTCGGCGTCCCCGGACAGGTGAGTATACAGCAGTGTGTGTGTGTGTGAGAGTGAAGACATACTGTGTGTGTGTGTGTGTATGTGCTCGGTGTAACCATGTGTATCTGCTATGTGTGTATATGTGCTCACGTGTGTGTGTGTTTGTGTGCGTGCATGCGTGTAGTGAGGACCTTAAAGCCGGAGCATCATTCGAACTGCACCTGCGCAACTGACAGGGACGCGGTGCATGCATGGAATAGGAGAACAAACAAAACTGAAGATTATGTATCTAGATTGTGTGTTTGTGTGTGTGTGTATGTGTGTCTGTGTGTATCAGGGTAGGTCTGGCCCACCGGGGTAGCGGGGAATCCCCCGGTAGACCCCGGGCCCTCAGTGGGTCCCCATGCCTTACATAGTGTGGGGCGGCTGTACAGGACCGTGGGGCCGCCTGTGTCTCAGAGCCGGCATTTATTCGTGGGCAGACTGAGCAGCTCATCCAGGACCCCCATGCTCTGAGGGGCCCCCAGCCTTTCAATCATTAACTTCAGTGATCGTACAAGTTCTGTACGATTACTGAAGTTTCCGAAGTTGCAGGACCTTTAGTGACATCACAAGTGTGTCACGTGACTCACCAAAGGTCCTAGCGGTGCACTGCAGGAGTGCCCAGGCCTGCATAGATGAGGTGTGCAGGACCTGGAGACGGTGCCGCTATTCAAATGTATGCGCGTCATTCAGATGCACATACATTTGTGACGCCCCTGGACTATTCAGGTCATCACAGGGTACTTACACAGTCTTTCTCTCCAGTGCAGGATTCAAACCCCCATGGTTCTGGGTCTCCATCCCGTACTGCCTCCACCAGCATTCACAAATCCTAGATACACCTTGCACCACACCCTGTCAGGCACACCAGTAGGCTGCTTAAACTGGAATAGAGCCGCCCACCTTGCGGTCAGGCAGGGAGGTGGGAGGTGTCAAGTCAGTTCAGTGGTAGCCCTTGAGCTGTGAGGAGCTCTAAGGAAGCTGGGAGTTGTAGGTCCCAGGGGAGAAGCAGACTAGGTCGCAGATGGTGGTCTGGACCTAGAGGAGTCGGACCCCCTGTCGCAGGGGATTGAGACTAGGTGCCTGGGACCTGTCTTGTAGGACGGTCAGCAGACTGGTTCTATCACCAGTCCAGGATCGTAGGCATGACGGGGTACACGGACCCTAGGTCGGGGAGAAGCTTCAGGTGACCCGGCAATTAACCTGCAGATTACAGGGCCTTTATGGACTGTTCTTACAAAGCTCAGAGATCGGGGGCACTAGTGCAGGGAGGGGGATAGGGCTTTCCAACTAAGCGGCCCACTGAAATCCCAAGCGTGAGCTCCTGAGAGCAGGCTCCTTCACTTAGCCATAGTGAGGAGTGGGGCCCGGAAAGCTCCAAGCTGACAGGCCACAAAGGACACTCTAAAGTCTGTGCCAGGAGGCAGGTCACAGACCACCAGGCACTGCAGCAGGGGACGGGACCCGGACAAGCTCCCCTCAAGAGACAGCAGCAGTCAGAGACTTGGTTTACCCTGTTGTCAGCGTCTGCTTTATTGCTGAGTGAGTACCTAATTAACCCCTGCAACCAGCAAGCCTGCATTCCCCCTGCACTGCACCCCGTAACACCATCACATATCACCATCCAGAGTCCCGGGGCCTTCCCCCACCCCGGGTACTCCCAACGGCAGCGGCGGTACTCCCAATTACCGTACACCATGGGTGGCATCACGAACTAAATCTCCCCTGTAAATACCCACTTTTCCATTTAAGTGTGGCCCCTAGCCCCCGGCTCCCGAGACCCTCAAACCACGAGAAATCATCACCCCCAGATGTGAGCAGTTCGATCACTGCAGGGGTGGCACACCTCTAATTTCTGGTGTCATGAACAGGATACGGACTGGGCCCACTAACCAGGGTGACGTGAGCCTTGAGATGTGGGGCTGCGGTGTCAAGGTGCCGCTCCCGCCATTTTCCGCCATCTTTGGCGCCAAAACGCCATCTTCCAGACCAAAAGCGCACAAAGCTGAAGCCCCGCCCTTTGTCCTGAGAGTTTGGCTGGAACCGGAAGTTCCCAGAGTGCCCCAGCACAGAAGTGAGTGGCTGGCGAAAACCAAGGGGGCGTGACAGCATGTAGCAGCGGAATTGGAGCAGGGACGCCAGGACTCTGCGATAACGTTCCTGAGCACCGCAGAGGCAAGATGGCAGCACGAGACTGGTTACCGGATCGTGCTGCTCCAGGGACCGCGGCCCAGATCGAGCAGGAGACCGAGCAACTCTGCAGGAGGATGCGGACGCAATTCCTCCTTATCCTGGACCATTGGAGGGAAGAGATGAGAAGCTTGGCAATGGCGGTGCGAGCCCGTGAGATCAAAGTCCCACGCAAAAAGCGGGTAAGCAGCTACCCAGCCCCGGTTGACCCTGCCTATACGGCTGCGGGGTCCGGTCTGCCCCACCCGCTGCAAGCACTCCACCACTGTCAACCTCGTCCTCGACGGACGCCGAGCTGCCAACCCCAACACCGGCAGCGGAAACTTCAGTCCCCATTTGCAAGGAACGAGCTGCAGAGCCCCAGACCTTACCAGCCGACTAGGTCACAACAGCGGTTACCCCAACACTGGCCCAACCAGACTCGGCCGCATCACCGGGCCCGTACCCCGATACGGAGCACCCGGACTCTGCACCCCCGGCTGCGGAGCAGTCGATCTCTTTGTCTACAATGGCGGAGGCGGAACCTGGGGAGCTGCCAGCTCCGCCGCTGCGCGGCATCCCAGTGGCTGCTGGTGCTGCAGGAGTTTACCTACGAGAGATATCAGTGAGGCAGGCGAGGCCGGACGCTGACGCCTTCTACTGGGAACAACAACAGCACAAGTTGCACCTGGAGATGACGACCCGAGATCAGCGACGACGGGAGATTGCTGCCCGTACCCAAAGAGAGAAGGAGCTTTTGAGAAAAGCTACCTTCCGAGTCAGAGGGCCGTGGTACCGTGGTCTTTTGGAGCGCTTTGACCCCGACCAAGGATGGGGGTTCATCTGAGAAGCGGGCCTCATGGCTGGGGTGTTTGTGTCCCGGCGAGATGTGGCACAGCACCTCCCCAGGGGGCATCCTGGGCGGAATCTGGAGCCGGCAGACATGGTTTCTTATACCCAGCATTGTGGAGAGCGGGGCTGGTATGCCCTACATGTGGATAATCATGTGCTGAACGATGAAAAGATCATGGCAGCGTCCGTAGTGCGTGACCACAGGGAGCCGTGGTCGCAAGACCCGGATCTTTAAAATTAACATGTTAATACTGTGTTTTCTTTTATTTTTCTTAGTTTGTTATTTTCTTGAAAAATGATAAGTAATGTTTATGTGAAAAAGATGATTACCAGGTTCTAATCAACTGAGTACCTCACCTAATTGAAGAAGTTTGTATAATGTTTGCACCCGGTGCATGGATTCCGTTTTCTTTTCTCTGTATTTTAGTAGTAAAAATGGACCATGGCTGCGGGACTGGTTGTGGCCAGCACAGACTTGTGATATTGTATTTAAGTTGCACCTCCTGTGCCTTCCAGAGTTGTCCTTTTAAATCTGGGACTTTAACCCTGTCATGGACCCCAAGTAGGAATGCAGCGGGTCAGGTTTGTTTGGGTGGGGGGTTAATGAGATCTGGGATGTTGGAACTGGACTGTCGCAGGAAGGGGCTACAACGGAGCAGGTTGAGCCGTCGCTATCAATACAACTCATAGCGTTCCACAGGTTTTTACAAAAGATGAACTCTAAGATTTTTATAGTTGAAAAGTTTAAGAAATGTGCCTCACCTGTGAAGGATGAGAAAGTGTTCATAAAAATTTTATTTTCCTCAAAATAAACCTCTGGATGTCCTGTAGCTCGGGGACGAGCTACGTTTAATCAAGGGAGAATGTGACGCCCCTGGACAATTCAGGTCGTCACAGAGTACTTGCACGCTCTTTCTCTCCAGTGCAGGATTCAAACCCCCATGGTTCTGGGTCTCCATTCTGCAGTACTGCCTCCACCAGCATTCACAAATCCTAGATACACCTTGCACTACACCCTGTCAGGCACACCAGTGGGCTGCTTAAGATGGAATAGGGCCACCCACCTAGCGGTCAGGCAGGGAGGTGGGAGGTGTCAAGTCAGTTCAGTGGTAGCCTTCGAGCTGTGAGGAGCTCTGAAGAAGCTGGGAGTTGTAGGTCCCAGGGGAGAAGCAGACAAGGTCGCAGACGGTGGTCTGGACCTAGAGGAGTCGGACCCCCGGTTGCAGGGGATTGAGGCTAGGTGCCTGGGATCTTGGAGGACGGTCAGCAGACTGGTTCTATCACTGGTCCAGGATCGAAGGCAAGACGGGGTACACGGACCCTAGGTCAGGGAGAAGCTTCAGATGACCCGGCAATAAACCTGCAGAGGACAGGGCCTTTATGGACTGTTCCCACGAAGCTCAGAGATCGGGGGCACTAGCGCAGTGAGGGGGATAGGGCTTTCCAACTAAGCGGCCCACTGAAATCCCAAGCGTGAGCTCCTGAGAGCAGGCTCCTTCACTTAGCCATAGTGAGGAGCGGGGCCCGGAAAGCTCCAAGCTGACGGGCCACAAAGGACACTCTAAATTCTGTGCCAGGAGGCAGGTCACGGACCACCAGGCAGTGATGCAGGGGACGGGACCCGGACGAGCTCCCCTCAAGACACAGCAGCAGTCAGAGACTTGGTTTACCCTGTTCTCAGCTTTTGCTTTATTGCTAAGTGAGTGCCTAATTAACCCCTGCAACCAGCAAGCCTGTGCTCCTGTGCCGTCCCCTTGCCAGCAGCAGCCGCTGCTTGGATCCGGACCCTCAGGGGTGGTGGCTCGAGGGTCTCCGGACCTGGGGGTCTCGCGGACACGCCGAATAAAATGGGGGACGTAGATGTACGGGCTAGGCCGTAATAGGTTTGTGACGCCACCCATGGTGTGTGGTGAGGTGGGACACCACCGCTGCTGTTACGGGGTACCCAGGGGAGATGTTGTGCAGCAAGAAGTTAACCCCTCCATGGGCAGGGATGGTGGCCCCGGGACCCGATGGCTCTGGTGCAGGGGGAATGACGACCGCAGGGGGTGTTGGTGTACTCACATTCAGTAAAACGCACGAGTCTCTGGTAAACCAAGGTGGTGGTGGCCGGTGCCACCGCCGGTTGCGTTCGGGATCCCAAACCCAGCTGGTGGTCTCTATCCTTTTCCTGCACCATTTTTAAGTAGAAAAGACTTCCTTGTATGAAACGTAGGAGTCCGCTCCCGGCTGGATGTGGCTTAAGGAGCCGTGCCCGCAGATGCTGGCCCGTGGGATCTATGGGCCTTGGTGGTGACCTCTTATCCCTAATCGGTGGGCTGTTGTCTTCTATGAGGGACTTTGGGTGGGACAGGACCTCTAGTCCTGGCCTCAATCGGTTAATTAACCAGTTCCAGTAGGTTCTGGTTCCTGGCTTTGGGGTCCGAGTACCCCCCTTTGTGCTGCGGTTTCTGGGTTGGTTCCCCATGTCGATACCAGCGGGCTACAACCCTGGCCCGATCCACCTCGGTTCCACCGAGCCGTCTTCCCGTCTCCTGTTGACGGAGACCACCCTCTGCTTCTTAGCCAGTGGCACCAGGGCTCCTACCCTGGTACCTGCCAGTTTACTTCAGGCCTGACACACAGGCCTGACCTCCACTCTCACTGAACTCTACCACTGATCTGCTGGTTTTCCCGCCCCGGGCAGTCTAAATCCCTGGGTGGGCATGCAGCAACCGCCTGGCCACGCCCACTGGTGTGTCTAACGGTCCCTAAGGGGGGTGACTAGGGTTTAATGGTTGGCTGTGTGTTTCCTAATGAGGGAACGGTGTAATGCAGGGGCCTGTCTGTGACTACCTGGTTTTGCCAGGGCGTCACACTCCCCCTGTACTGCACCCTGTATCACCATCCAGAGTCCCGGGGCTTTCCCCTACTCGTGGAGGGTAACGTCATCTTGCTGCCCCACTCCATCACCCTGGGTACTTCCAACGGCAGCGGCGGTACTCTCAATTACCGTACACCACGGGTGGCATCACAAACTATATCTCCCCTGTGAATATCCCCTTTTCCATTTGAGTGTTGCCCCTAGCCCCAGAGTCCCGAGACCCTCGAGCCACGAGTAATCATCATGCCCGGATCTGAGCGGTTCGACCGCTGCAGGGGCGGCACACATTTGTACAGTGCAGCTGGTGACAGGAGGCAGAGCAGCACTACTTAGTCTCGCACCATGACATACCCGGGGCCGAGGCTGCAGAGGAGGAGAATGCCACAGGACTGAGACAGAAGAGCGCGCCTCCGTCCTGCACCGACATGCATCATCACTGGGTCCGCAGCTGCAGGGATGAAGAGGAGGACGCGCAGGCACAGTTAAGCGCTCGAGGACTCGAAGAGGACATCTACAGTAACTTTACATGGGCTAGGAGGGGGAGGGGCAGTGTTATTTTACAAGGGGCATTAAGAAGCAGTGGGGGACTTTATGGACCATAGTATGGGTCAGTGGGGGACATTATCAGGCAGTGGGGGACACTATAGGGCAGTAAGAGACATTATAATGCATTGGGGGCATTATAATTCAGTGGGGGACATTATAGTGCAGTGGAGGACATTATATGGCTGTGGGGGACATTATAGGGCAGTGGGGGACACTATAGGGCAGTGGGGGACATTATAGAGCAGTGGGGGACACTATAGGGCAGTGCGGGACACTATAATGCAGTGGGGGACATTATCAGGCAGTGGGGGACATTATAGGGCAGTGGGGGACATTATAATGCAGTGGGGGACATTATAGGGCAGTGGGGGACACTATAGGGCAGTGGGGGACACTATAGGGCAGTGGGGGACATTATAATGTAGTGGGGGACATTATAATGCATTGGGGGACATTATCGGGCAGTGGGGGACATTATAGGGCAGTGGGAGACATTATAGTGCAATGGGGGACATTATAATGCAGTGGGGGACATTATAATGCAGTGGGGCACACTATAGGGCAGTGGGGGACACTATAGGGCAGTGGGGGAAATTATCAGGCACTGGGGGACATTATAGGGCAGTGGGGGACCTTATAGGGCAGTGGGGGACATTTTAATGCAGTGGGGCACACTATAGGGCAGTGAGGGACACTATAGGGCAGTGGGGGACACTATAGGGCAGTGGGGGACATTATCAGGCACTGGGGGACATTATAGGGCAGTGGGGGACATTATAATGCAGTGGGGCACACTATAGGGCAGTGGGGGACACTATAGGGCAGTGGGGGACACTATAGGGCAGTGGGGGAAATTATCAGGCACTGGGGGATATTATAGGGCAGTGGGGGACCTTATAGGGCAGTGGGGCACACTATAGGGCAGTGAGGGACACTATAGGGCAGTGGGGGACATTATAGGGTAGTAAGGGACACTATAGGGCAGTGGGGGACACTATAGGGTAGTAAGGGACACTATAGGGCAGTGGGGGACATTATAATGCATTGGGGGACATTATCGGGCAGTGGGAGACATTATAGTGCAATGGGGGACATTATCATGCAGTGTGGGACATTATAATGCAGTGGGGCACACTATAGGGCAGTGGGGGACACTATAGTGCAATGGGGGACATTATAATGCAGTGGGGGACATTATAATGCAGTGGGGCACACTATAGGGCAGTGGGGGACACTATAGGGCAGTGGGGGACACTATAGGGCAGTGGGGGAAATTATCAGGCACTGGGGGACATTATAGGGCAGTGGGGGACCTTATAGGGCAGTGGGGGACATTTTAATGCAGTGGGGCACACTATAGGGCAGTGAGGGACACTATAGGGCAGTGGGGGACATTATAGGGCAGTGGGGGACATTATCAGGCACTGGGGGACATTATAGGACAGTGGGGGACATTATAGGGCAGTGGGGGATATTATAATGCAGTGGGGGACACTATAGGGCAGTGGGGGACACTATAGGGCAGTGGGGGACACTATAGGGCAGTGAGAGACACTATACGGCAGTGGGGGACACTATATGGCAGTGGGGGACATTATCAGGCACTGGGGGACATTATAGGGCAGTGGGGGACATTATAGGGCAGTGGGGGATATTATAATGCAGTGGGGGACACTATAGGGCAGTGGGGGACACTATAGGGCAGTGGGGGACATTATCAAGCTGTGGGGGACATTATCGGGCAGTGGGGGACATTATAGGGCAGTGGGGGACATTATAGGGCAGTGGGGGACATTATGAGGCATCAAGAATTGTGGAAGGCAGCATAGTATAATTAGGAGTGGGGGGAGATTTATACAGGAATGTAGTATGGGGATATTTTATATAAAGGGCAAATTTTGGGGGGACATTATGGAAAGGGGCACTTTGTAAGACTATTTTGGAGGAGCAGTGTGTGGGGTATAATTTGTGCAGGAAGCATTTAACAACGTCTTCTCATTTCACTTGTTTCCCCAGACATTATTAAATAAAAGCGGCCAGGATGGGGGGCATACATTATTAGTTTATAGTGGCACGTGGGGCATAATTACTGTAGGGGAAAATTAGGGGACATTATTACTGATGAAATATAAGTTAATTTTGAGGATACTGTCTCCAATGGGGGAACAAGAGTCTGACATAGTGTAGAAATTGGGTAAATTATCAGGAATGTGTTCTGGGAGTGATCAGCTTTAGGTGTTTTTTTTGTGTGTTATTTTCTACAAGGTTGGGTCATGGCAGGAAGAAGTGATGTTGGTTAGTGCCAGGTGAAGAGGAAAAGCGAAAACTAATAACCTCAGCTACAGATGTCACTGGTAAGTCATTGTATTACATGAACACACACATTATACTGTGCACTGTATACAGAGCTCCTGTGTATAATGTTACTGGTGAGCACTGTATTACCTATACACTATATACAGAGCTCCTGTGTATTATGGCACTGATGATAATATTAGTGTTATAAGCATTGTAGTTTTTATTCATGATCATTATTGTAGTATTATATGTCCTTGTGTGGTAGCAATATGTCGTCTGGTCATGTTGTGCTGATATTTGTCTCGTGTGTGGTATTATTTGGTCATTATGTGGTGTGGTTATAATGTCGTGGTATTTCTCCCTTATATGTGGTTGTATTCAGTCATTATGTGGTCTGATTATGGTGTGGCAGTATTACTCTCTTGTATGTAGTTATATTCGGTCATTATGTGGTCTGGTCATAGTGTTGCGGTATTTCTCCCTTATATGTGGTAATATTCAGTTACTATGTGGTCTAATTATGGTGTGGTGGTATTACTGTCTGGTATGTGGTTGCTTTTGATCACAGTGTGTTGGTAGTATGTTATCTGGTCATAGTGTTGCGGTATTTTTCCCTTGTATGTAGTATTATTCGATCACTTTGCGGTCTGGTCACAGTGTGGCGGTATTTCTCCCTTTTATGTGGCTGTATTTGATCACTGTTTGGTGGTAATATGTGGTCTGGTCACTGTGTGGCGGAATTTCTCCCTTGTATATGGTATTATTGGTTTTGGTATAGTGGATTGTGTTGTGTATGGAGGTCACTTTTTCTCTCTATAAGGGGGAGAGTATTTCCAATAGAAATTAAATACTTGAACATTTAACCCCTACCTATCTTGTGATTATAACACTGCAGTAAATATGCACTTACAGAGATTCTCCGGTCAAAACAAGTAATCACCTTTTCTAAGGCACACGTGCAGCCAAAACCAGGAGCAGTAAAATCAGAGGAAAAGTAGAATAGAAAGACGGGCACCACTTTTGTATTTATCACCCATTCCTGGATTTGGCTACAAATACTGAGGTAACATACTGACCAAATACTGAACATGTAAACATGGCCTAAGGATGAGTGATATAACTCATTCATCAGTGGGGTCTGATTGCAAGCAATATAAATATTAGGCACAACTTTTTGAATGCAACAGTGTAGTTATTCTTCAAAATAATTCTTCAAAATGTCCCAGATGTAAGCGGCATACAAATCATCAGGTTATTGGCTCATCACAACATTTTCCCATAGATGAAAAAATACTAAGGCTAGAATAATAAAAGAGAAGAAAAAAGAAAATTAGAAAAATTAAAATTCATTCTGACAATTAAAATCATATCCCTAAACCCCTAAAAAAAACTACAATGGATAACGTCATAATTCCAAAGAGGATTACAGAAAGGCACTAAATCCCAAATTCTCATTCAAGCTTGTGTAACACAGACCTTATAAAGAGATCAATAACAGCGTGCATATAGAGCACGGTAAAGACCTCAAAGATCTGTGAACAGAGGCATACGCACACCTAAGAGATAAAAAGTGGGGGAAAAAAAGAAAAATGAAAAAAATATAACATATTATAGATTAAATAATTATATACCTTATTTTAGATGAAAGAATTCAATTTGTATATGAAGAATAGCATAGCGTGTAAAAGAGAGTTGGTGGATGTTGGTTTGCGATACATATCGGTAATTATTTCACCTGTTGCCAAAATTTTAATTTGAATATCTAAAAACTCAACACTCAACTCAAACTCAACAATTTAAAGGCCTCTAAATGTGAGGGGGACCAATTATTGTTTGGTTCCAAAAAAGCAAATGAGGGAAACTAACAACCAGTGACTCGTATAATCACGACATATAATTCTCAATGGAGTCAATTTAGATCGATGGTTGAAAAACATTGGAACATGTTAAGCGGGCTTTACACGCTACGATATCGTTAATGAATTATCGTCGGGGTCACGTTGTTTGTGACGCACATCCGGCGTTATTAACGATATCGCAGCGTGTAACACTTATGTGCAACCTTATACGATCGCAAAAGCGTCCAAAATCGTTTGCCGCGGAGAGGTCGTCCTGAAACAAAAAATCGTTTCACTCTCATTAGCGATGTTGTTCCTCAATCCTGCGGCACCACACATCGCTGTGTGTGACACCGCAGGAGTGAGGAACATCTCCTTACAGGCCTCCACCGGCAATGCGGAAGGAAGGAGGTGGGCGGGATGTTTACGTCCCGCTCATCTCCGCCCCTCCGCTTCTATTGACCGCCTGCCGTGTGACGTCGCTGTGATGCCGCACGACCCTCCCCCTTAGAAAGGAGGCAGATCGCCAGCCAGAGCGACGTCGCAGGGCAGGTAAGTCCATGTGACGGGGTAAGCGAGGTTGTGCGCGACGGGCAGCGATTTGCCTGTGTCGCACAACCGACGGGGGCGGGTACGATCGCTTGCGATCTCGCAGCGTGTAAAGCCCGCTTTACTCTCTGATCCAATTCTTAACAAGGATCTACCTCCAAAACCGTCCATAGTTGCGAGACGGTCTATTTTGGTTCACAGCCACTTTGAACCTCGATCAAACTCCACCAATTTACATAAAACTCCTAATGGGTTCTTTCCGTGTGGCTTTTGTAAAGCCTGCAAAACAAATCCTTTGAGAACCATGACGGAACAAAGACTTTCCAGATTCTCAAATTTCTGAATTGTACGTCAAAGGGGGTAATTTATCAAGCTATTTGCCCATGCAAGAAAATTTACATAGGTCTAACGACCAGAGTACTTAAAATTCGTGTACACGAACATATTCGCGACATTGAGAATGCAAAGACAGTAGAAGATATTTCTACTTTAAAAACAATACCTAGACATTTTTTTCAATTCCATAAATGTGATCCCAGGGGTTTAAAATTTTGTGCTATTGATCAGATATCCATGGGTGCACCTGGGGGCGATCTAGGCAAGAGACTTGCACAGATCGAGAGCAAATGGATGAATAGATTGCAATCTCTTGCCCCACTGGGATTGAATGAGAATTTGGGATTTAGTGCCTTTCTGTAATCCTCTTTGGAATTATGACGTTATCAATTGTAATTTTTTTTAGGGGTTTGGGGATATGATTTTAATTGTCAGAATGAATTTTAATTTTTCTAATTTTCTTTTTTCTTCTCTTTTATTATTCTAGCCTTAGTATTTTTTCATCTATGGGATAATGTTGTGATGAGCTAATAACCTGATGATTTGTATGCCGCTTACATATGGTACATTTTGAAGAATTATTTTGAAGAATACCTACACTGTTGCATTCAAAAAGTTGTGCCTAATATGTATAGGGTATTTCTTCCTGTTTAGACCTACATTGTATTTAATATCTTATATATTCTTCATATACAAATTTAATTCTTTCATCTAAAATAAGGTATATAATTATTTCATCTATAATGTTATTTTTTTTCATTTTTTTCCCCCACTTTTTTATCTCATAGGTGTGCGCATGCCTCTGTTGGCAGATCTTTGAGCTCTTAAACGTGCACTATATGCGCGCTGTTATCGATCTCCTTATAAGGTCTGTGTTACACAAGCATGTGTAAAGCCCCCCCGTCACCTGCAGGTCACCGCAGGGTCTCCACGTGTTGGGAATCTTCTGGTCACAGGTAGGTCAGGTTAACTTCTATGGGATTCGTGATGCCACTCTCGGTAATTGCGCTCAGGGGCGACCGCCACTGCAGTTTAGAGAGCTTTCTGGAGCCGATGGTTAATGCAGTCTGGTGTTATGGCCTCCCGAGAGTGAGGCTGGCCCCAGGGACTCAGTGCAAGTGTGTAGTACCACAAGTCGGAGAAGAACTCACACGTAGGCAGCAATGTCTTTCAGGGTTTTTACTCACTTTTCTGGTGGTAACATGAGCTAACCCGGGCGATGCTATGGTGAACCAGGTGGAACTAGGTATCCTTCAGGATGATTCAGGGGTGACTGCTGACTCGCCTTTCTTGTTTTGGGGTGACTCCTGACTTGTAGTCCTGCGGGAATCACCCAGGGAAGTCAAAACTGCCGTTCTCCCCTTTCTGGCCCGTTTGCTGACAGCGTGGACCAAGTAATGCTGGCTGCTTGCCTTCTCTTACTTACGGGCCCCCTCGTTGCTGTTGATGCTGCGGACTCTGTATGCTTCGGTGAGGTACATCCAGCACCCTCACCAGCAGGTTTAGCAGGCCGAGTAAATGGGTTCCTGCTCTAGGGACCTGTTTCCCCATGTTTGCCTGGCCTACCGGTAGTCTCCTTACTCGTCCACCTCTCCACTAGATGGTTTTCAGGCAGCACCACTGGCTAGCCGCTCTCCCCCGTCAGTAGCCACTACAAGTGCAGGGTCTGAGTGTGTCCTGCTCCTCTGCTCCACACCTCAGACGCAGCTGCTCACCTCCTCTCCTCTTGCTGCCACTGCACACTCTGCAGCTTCCAGTCTCACTACCCACCACTAGCTGGGATGCGAGGGCCACACCCCCTCCCTGGGTCTGCCCAGGGGTCCCCTCTAAGCTGTGTGTGTGTGTCCTGGTTACTAAGTGTATGTGTGTGTCCACACCCTGGTCAGCCTTTGGGATTACCTGTTTTTGTACTCACTCAGCGTGAGTGCAGTACTCAGTGGTGCCTGACCAGGTCAGGGGCCAGGGCCGGCGTCAGCACCCGGCATAGCCGGGCAAATGCCGGGGTCCTGAGAGCCGGGGGGCCCACTCGGCCTCGTCAGTTCTGCTGTCCCTGGAACGCTGTCCTCGGCAGGAATCTGCGGCACTGTCCCTTTAAGGTGCGCAGACCTCCTGGTTTGAACTTCATCTGTGGGTGGAGCTACCGTGCGGCGTCCTGCTCAGTCCCATAGATGAAGGAGACGCAGTGCCAGCCAGCGACCCCCAGCACAGCGCTTCTCTCCAGCGGCACTGTGTGGGCCCCCTCTCCACCGTGACCTGAGCAGTATGTGCCCTCCCCGCCCCCGATTTATGGGCCCTGGTGAGCTGTATGGGCTTCTCCCCCCCGAGATCTATACCCTGCCCCCTGCCCCCGTATGTGCTGGCCCCCGGAGTTGTGTGTTTGGGCCCCGCAGAGCCGCGTGTGTGGGCCCCGCAGAGCCGCGTGTGTGGGCCCCGCAGAGCCGCGTGTGTGGGCCCCCCAGAGCCAAGTGTGTGGGCCTCCTAGAGCCACGTGTGTGGGTCCCCCAGAGCCACGTGTGTGTCTGTCTGTATGTATGCAGCAGAGCAGTGTGTGTCTCTAGGTATGCAGCAGAGCTATGTGTGTTTGTATGTATGCAGCAGAGCTATCTGTCTGTCTGTATGTATGCAGCAGAGCAGTGTGTGTCTGTATGTATGTATGCCGCAGAGCAGTGTGTCTCTGTGTGTATGTATGCAGCAGAGCTATGTGTGTCTGTATGTATGCAGCAGAGCTATGTGTGTCTGTATGTATGCAGCAGAGCTGTGTGTGTGTGTCTATCTATGCAGCAGAGCAGTGTGTCTGTATGTATGCAGCAGAGCAGTGTGTGTCTGTCTGTATGTATGCAGCAGAGCTGTGTGTGTATGCATGCAGCAGAGCAGTGTGTGTCTGCATGTATGTATGTATACAGCAGAGCTATGTGTGTCTGTCTGTCTGTATGCAGCAGAGCTGTGTGTGTCTGTATGTATGCAGCAGAGCTGTGTGTGTCTGCCTGTCTGTATGCAGCAGATATGTGTGTCTGTCAGTCTGTATGCAGCAGAGCTGTGTGTGTCTGTCTGTATGTATGGAGCAGAGCTGTGTGTGTCTGTTTGTATGCAGCAGAGCTGTGTGTGTCTGAATGTATGCAGCAGAGCTGTGTTTGTCTGTCTGTATGTATGCATGCAGCAGAGCAGTGTGTGTCTGTATGTATGTATGTATGCATGCAGCAAAGCTGTGTCAGTCTGTCTGTATGCCTGCAGCAGAGCTATGTGTGTCTGTCTTTGTATGCAGCAGAGCAGTGTGTGTCTGTATGTATGCAGCAGAGCAGTGTGTCTGCATGTATGTATGCATGCAGCAGGGCAGTGTGTCTGTATGCATGTATGCATGCAGCAGAGCAGTGTGTCTGTATGTATACCTGCAGCAGAGCTATGTGTGTCTGTCTATGTATGCAGCAGAGCAGTGTGTGTCTGTCTGTATGCATGTATGCAACAGAGCAGTGTGTGTCTGTATGTATGTATGCATGCAGCTCTGCTGTGTGTGTCTGTATGTATGCATGTAGCAGAGCTGTGTGTCTGTATGTATGCATGCATGCATCAGAGCTGTGTGTGTCTGTATGTATGCAGCAGAGCTGTGTGTGTCGGTCTGTCTATGCAGTAGAGCTGTGTGTGTCTGTCTATATGTTATCAGCAGAGCTGTGTGTGTCTGCAAGTATGGTGTGTATCTATGTATGTCAGTGTATATGACTGTATAGATTTGTCTGTTTATATGTATTTTTGTGAGTTTGTCTTTAAATATGTATATGTACGTGTAGGTATGTGTGTGTCTGTGTGTGGATGGGGCCCACTGGGACTCCTCTGCCCGGGGCCCACAAAAACCTGGAGCCGGCCCTGTCAGGGGCACCACACATGCGCCGTTCAATCCTATGCAATCTTTATGTCTGATCAGTGGAGGGCGAACGCATGCAGAGGTTGCTGATCCTTTGGTTCTTTTTGCTATGCGCACACTGTGCGTCGCTATTAAGTTCCATTTGAGAACATATCTGCGCATGTGCCATAGACTCTCCTTCTTTTCACAGGCAGAGTCCTTTGTATCTCTAGCGCACGCGCATCACGAATTCACATGCGTTAGGGGTAATGCATAGCAACTGCTTGTGTTCCAAATAAACTGGCGTGCAGTTCACTCCTTCTTAGGAAGCGCACGTTCGATTCAATGTAGCATCTTGGAACCACGTGTTATCTTCTCAAGTCGTGACGGGATATACCAGCTGATAGGCATTGGGCACTTATTTTTGAGATATAGCACACTATATAAGGCTACCATTTCCCCACCATGACACACCTCCTGGAAGAAGCCTGAGAGCAAAACGATCGTCGAGGTGGAGGGACGTGTATGCTGCAGCTCTAATTTACAACCATCATA
The DNA here is from genome assembly GCF_048569485.1 of Anomaloglossus baeobatrachus. NCBI lineage: Eukaryota > Metazoa > Chordata > Amphibia > Anura > Aromobatidae > Anomaloglossus > Anomaloglossus baeobatrachus. The sequence goes on along the minus strand of NC_134356.1, from coordinate 295,312,060 downwards.
ATTAGTCGCTATTACTAAGGTATAAAACCCTGTACAATTGTTCTACTGTGCCTTTGATCCACATATTCTGTGGGTATTTAATTCAATATTCTCCATCCATGTGTATAACAGGTTTGTTGCAATTATGCAGATCAGTACGAGTAAGCAAAATTGTATGACATACCGCTAGATTTTTTTACTGCATTAGTTGCTGTGAAATTATAGAAGTTTTAGCCCCCATGTTTACAACATATACTTTAATAATTATTGATCAGCAAATTTTCTGCTGTTAATATAACTGGGCTTTAGTATGTGGATTAACCGCAATATTTGTCAGTGCGATGTGCTTTCATAATCGCTGTAATAATCGCATGCGGTTTTACAGGCACACTTGACATTTATAATATCTAATAAATCAAATTTTTTTTGCACATCGCTTTTTCAAACTAATTTACTGTTTATCTCATACTAATATAACATTACTTATTGGTGTGTCCATTTTTTCCCCACCGCATTATGTCTGCAAATAACGAGGGACTTAATGAACATTGACTGGTATATTGCAGTTGTATTTTACTAATTTAATTGCTGCTTTTTTCTATATTTAAACATCTACAAGTAATTTAAAAGCAACATTTACTGGGTCGATATACCTTTATACCTACAATTAAAATATAATGATTGTGTGGGGTTCTTTTTTGTATGAATATTTATATAATTTTTTGCACTGTACTAGTGCTAACGTGAGATTTTTTAGCTTTTATACTGCGTGCGCATGTTTTATACACTGTATTTTTGAGGTTTCTGGGACATCCTCCTCTTTATGCATTTTTCTGCTCCATCCATTTCGACCACTGTGTTGGCAGTGCCACACTCTCATATGAGCCTTTGGCACACGCATACCAATACCACTTCTTTATATCCTTATGTGATCGCTGCACATATGGGGTCTTATCCATTTATTTCTGCTTAGCCCCTACATGCACTTTCTATGCAAACATTGCCTGTGTGGGCCCACACCGTTTGCACATCACTACTTACATATACATACAAATATTACTTTTCCACTCTTATTCTGCTGTCTCTTGATATTTATATCCATTGTCATGTTTATTGACATTATTTCTCAGCTGCGATATGTCTTTATAATTAGTGCTAATTACCATGAGTGGACGTACCATCGTTGGTTGTTTTTTGTGACCTGACGTGGTGAGCCTCCTGTATTTGTGCACCGCGCTGACACAACCATGTGTGTTTTGTTTACGCACCTCGCGCATGCGCGCTCCTCACGCTTTGCTCTCAGCAGTTTTTTTACCCTTCTGTCGTACCGTTTCTGTGTACTGCGCAGGCACGCACACCATACTACTCTAATCGCGCCCGCCTTGCTGCTTCACCTGCAGCCTGCTGATTGACACGCTCTCATGCCGTCCTATACTGCGCAGACGCCTACATGGCATTACACAGCGCCTGCCACATTTGTTTTTCTGCTACACAGGTGCGTGTACTTACCTACTTTATTTGTATATATATATACTCCTTTGTTTGGTACTTGTCTCACTTTCCCTGATGAAGCCGCTCCGGCGGTGATACGCGTCGGCCCACCCACTTTGAGCGGTCCATCTTGCCTCGCCCCACCTCATACCATGCGTGCTTGATTACCCTCACCTCCCTCTGGTGATCTCCCTGCTGACATTTTTCCATCTTGTCTCCTCCTCTGCCATGTTCTGGCATTGAGCCTACCACTGTGTAGCCTTGGAGCTTCCTGGTCCCAGCTCCATCCAATATAGGTTTGTACTAATTTGTTGATCCCCACGCCCTCTAACATTGGGCTCCTATATCTGTGCCACAGTGCTCCATTATTTGCCATCCATTGGGGCATATGCTCTGATGCTTACTGCCGTCATTGTGACACTATATTTATTCATTGGCTTCCTTAGGGCATCTGTCATTACCATGGCTGTATTTGTACAAACTATTTACTACTACTCATACATTACGTTCTGTATTTGCTCCATGACTGAGGATTGTTCACCTTATTAGTGCAGGCTTTTCTATTCTATGACACTACCAGAGGGTTCTAATGCTATCCTGTGGCAGACTGAGTGCACGAGGGAAACGGGACTTAGAAAAAAAAAAGAGAAATTTTGCAGACTTCCGAGATCTGACCGGCGTCGGCAGCCCCCTGTATCCGAAAAGGGCTCCAGGCAATCTCGCCAGAGAGTCCTTGGGACTTTGAATAATTTTCAACATTCTCAGACTTCCGTAGTCAGCGAGCGCTGACTATGCCGGAGGACTCCCGAGCTGGTGCCTGGGCCCCGAGGGGAAGTTCTCGGGCCAAAACGCATCGATATCGCGTGTGCGTTTCTTTGTCCGGGGGACCCCAGACTGCCATCCGTACGCGTGGAAGTCGAGCCCGGATTGTTTTTCGCGCATGCCCCGCTGACACCCACGGAGCTCAAAGGGGAACCCCTCGTTGGCATGCCTGGGCCCCTAGGGCCACGAGGGAAAGTTCACAGGCAAAAACGCATCGAAATCGCGTGTGCGTTTTCTTTGTTTTTTTGTCCGGGGGGCCCCCGGGCGAATTCTGGACTGATTCCCCCCGTGATTTGGATAAAACCTGAACATTTTCAGGCCCCCGCGACCTTCCGGAGGTGCCGGGGCCCCCGGGGGCCCGAGCGGGGCCCCGGGCACTCTCGCCTGACTGCCCTCGGCGCTTGGATGAGAACTGGAAAATTTCAGGCCCCCGCGACCTTCCGGAGGCGACGGGGCCCCGGGGGCCCGAGGGGCCCCGGGCGCTCTCGCCCGACTGCCCTCGGCGCCTGGATGAAAACTGGAAAGTTTCAGGCCCCCGCGACCTCCCGGAGGCGACGGGGCCCCGGGGGCCCAAGGGGCCCCGGGCGCTCTCGCCCGACTGCCCTCGGCGCCTGGATGAAAACTGGAAAGTTTCAGGCCCCCGCGACCTCCCGGAGGCGACGGGGCCCCGGGGGCCCGAGGGGCCCCGGGCGCTCCCGCCCGACTGCCCTCGGCGCCTGGATGAAAACTGGAAAGTTTCAGGCCCCCGCGACCTTCCGGAGGCGACGGGGCCCCGGGGGCCCGAGGGGCCCCGGGCGCTCTCGCCCGACTGCCCTCGGCGCCTGGATGAAAACTGGAAAGTTTCAGGCCCCCGCGACCTCCCGGAGGCGACGGGGCCCCGGGGGCCCGAGGGGCCCCGGGCGCTCTCGCCCGACTTCCCTCGGCGCCTGGATGAAAACTGGAAAGTTTCAGGCCCCCGCGACCTTCCGGAGGTGACGGGGCCCCGGGGGCCCGAGGGGCCCCGGGCGCTCTCGCCCTACTGCCCTCGGCGCCTGGATGAAAACTGGAAAGTTTCAGGCCCCCGCGACCTCCCGGAGGCGACGGGGCCCCGGGGGCCCGAGGGGCCCCGGGCGCTCTCGCCCGACTGCCCTCGGCGCCTGGATGAAAACTGGAAAGTTTCAGGCCCCCGCGACCTTCCGGAGGTGACGGGGCCCCGGGGGCCCGAGGGGCCCCGGGCGCTCTCGCCCTACTGCCCTCGGCGCCTGGATGAAAACTGGAAAGTTTCAGGCCCCCGCGACCTTCCGGAGGCGACGGGGCCCCGGGGGCCCGAGCGGGGCTCCAGACGATCTCTCCCAATCTTCCCCGGCAGTTGGGAGAAATCGGTCAAAAAAAAAAATTCCGTCAGACTTCCATCATCCGGGGGGGGTGTCGGGGCCCTCGGGGGCCCGAGCGGGGCTCCAGACAATCTCTCCCAATGTTCCCCGGCAGTTGGGAGAAATCGGTCAAAAAAAAAAATTCCGTCAGACTTCCATCATCCGGGGGGGTGTCGGGGCCCTCGGGGGCCCGAGCGGGGCTCCAGACAATCTCTCCCAATGTTCCCCGGCAGTTGGGAGAAATCGGTCAAAAAAAAAAATTCCGTCAGACTTCCATCATCCGGGGGGGTGTCGGGGCCCTCGGGGGCCCGAGCGGGGCTCCAGACAATCTCTCCCAATGTTCCCCGGCAGTTGGGAGAAATCGGTCAAAAAAAAAAATTCCGTCAGACTTCCATCATCCGGGGGGGGGCGTCGGACAGCCTCGGAAGCCGAAAAGGGCTCCAGAGAATCACGCCGGAGAGTCCTTGGGACTTAGAAAATTTTTCAGGCCGTTCAGACTTCCATGGTTGACGCCTCTTAACTCGAATCCGACGGACAGTTCCACGCGTTTTGACATGTCCTCGGTTGCAGTACCCCAAAGCGGCCAGAGGGGGAGCCAAAGGAGCAAAAAAATCTGTAGAACCGGGATGAGGTCGAATTTGCCTGCCGCGTCCGCCCGGCAGTTCCAGGAGGGCGGGTAGTTCGCGGGACCGACCCGGCTTACGCGGGGGGGCTCTTAACCGCCCAAAGACACTTCATCCCACGCCTCCGGGAGATATATGTGAGAGAAGAGCGCCTCTCCAGACTTCGAACGCTCCGCTCGACGAACCGGTACTCCGAGCGATGCGCGAACTGTGGCTCGGGGACCCCTTCCGGTTGCGGGTATGCGCTCTGGCCTCTCCCGCAGCTCCCGGTGGGGAGTTTGCCAGGCGCGGGGCCTGGAGTCAGAGCGCTCCCCCGACCGACGCAGCCATCCGGCGGGCTCTGGTTTGAAGGTTCCGGTCCGAAAGACCCCCTTCTCTTCTGGCCCTGTGTTGTCTTCTTCCGATCGATTTGGCGAAGCGCTCCCGGGTGGAGAGGTTGCGCCGCTCGCTCGGCCCAGGCTCTGGAGCCTGCGCCGGTCACAGGCGAGTGGCCCCTTCCTCCCCCACCCCTGGGGTTTCACCTTCCTTACGGTGGCGCGAATGCGCTGGCCGCCCCCTCCTGAGGAGGCGGGGGGCCTCGCGGTGGCGAGTTTGAAATGACCGGAGTGTCAAAAAGCGGTTTGACGACCAGCATGGGCGAACGGCGGGGACCTACCCTGTGACTTCCTGGCCATCTTCCGGCAGAGGTTGCTCAAGGGGGCCTGTCGTCCGAATCGCTCCCCGTGCCGGGAAGCACAAAGATCTTCTCTGAGGGCGGCTTTTTTTTTCTTGTGAGAGCTTCCCAGCTGGAAAGCGGCGGCGGCGGTTGGCGTTTCCACTCTGCTGCTGGGCTATCCTTTTTCATTTTTCTCACCCCCGGTCTGTCCCGAGCCCCTACCCCCTATGGGGAGGACATGATGGAGGTGCAGAGGGTGTGGTGTGGGTCCCTCGTGAGAGAAGGGTGTGTGGGGGCGTCCCCACTGGGGCCTGTGTACACCTTCTGTGCTTCTTGACTGTCCTCCCCGAGGCGGCTTGGAGAAGGGGGAGAAGCGTGCGAGAGTGAAGAACGAGAAGGGAACCCGAGGGTCCCGATGGAGAAACCCTGCTGAAAAGGGCGAGAAACCCAGGGCGGAGGTAAAAAAAAGGGGGCCCCCACGCGCTCCGTTCCCCCTTCCCTGTCCCGTCGGCAGCTGGGCCCACCGCTGCAAAAGCCACGGGAGGCGAAAAGAAAAGCAGAAAAAAAGTCCGCAGAGGAATGGGCGCGAGAGCGGGTGGAGGACTAAGCCGGTAGGGCGACGCCGACACGGCCAGGCCAAGCATCTGGGGAGACCTCTGAGTCTCCCTGGTCGCGCTGGAGCCGCGGTGGACCCTGAAAGCCAGCCTCCTCTCCTGCGACCCTGTGCCCTTCCGCCGGTCGGGTTGAGGACCCCCACGGTGGAGGTGGGACTAAGCCGGATGGAGGAGCCGCACCAGGCTCGCCCACTGCCTCGGATGCCCCCAACCCCCAGCGGTCCCCTCTGTGGGGTCGCCCGGGAGCGGAAGGTGTCTCGGCGGGTGGGTGTGGCCCGTGGCGACCCTGGCGGCCAGTCTCCTCGCTTCCGCGTCTTGCTGGGGTGGCTTCCGGATGCCCTTCCGCTCCGGGCCTGCCTGTGGACCGACGACCCCTCACGCGCGTGAAGGTGGGACTAAGCCAGACGGAGGAGCCGCATCAGGCCCCCATCGCCTCGGCCCCGTCCCGTTCCCCAAGTGGCCCCCCTTGGGGGGTTGCCCAGGGAGTGGCGGGCTCTTGGCGGGGTGCTGCCCGTGGCGACCCCTGAGGCCAGTCTCCTCGCCTTTGCGTTCCGCCTGAGGGGCTTCTGGTTGTCCGCGCGCCTTTTCCGTAGGGCTCCCTTCTGCGGTGCCCTCCCTCTGCCGATGGGCGGCCTCCTGTCATGTCCTCCTCGCCGGGTGCCGCTCCCCCGCGTGTCCCCCTCTCTCGGTCTCTCTCTCCGCTGGCTCCCCGACCTCGACGCGTCCACCCCTCGGCCGGAGCGTCGCACGGTCGCCGACGGGCTACCTGGTTGATCCTGCCAGTAGCATATGCTTGTCTCAAAGATTAAGCCATGCACGTGTAAGTACACACGGACGGTACAGTGAAACTGCGAATGGCTCATTAAATCAGTTATGGTTCCTTTGATCGCTCCAAACCGTTGACTCGGACAACTGTGGTAATTCTAGAGCTAATACGTGCAAACGAGCGCTGACCGCCAGGGATGCGTGCATTTATCAGACCAAAACCAATCCGGGGTCCCGGGCGCGGCGTCGGGACGGTCCTCCGCGGCCTCCCCCCTGCCGCGCTCTCCCCGTAAGCGTTGCGACTCTGGATAACCTCGGGCCGATCGCACGTCCCTGTGACGGCGACGATCCATTCGGGTGTCTGCCCTATCAACTTTCGATGGTACTTTCTGTGCCTACCATGGTGACCACGGGTAACGGAGAATCAGGGTTCGATTCCGGAGAGGGAGCCTGAGAAACGGCTACCACATCCAAGGAAGGCAGCAGGCGCGCAAATTACCCACTCCCGACCCGGTGAGGTAGTGACGAAAAATAACAATACAGGACTCTTTCGAGGCTCTGTAATTGGAATGAGTACACTTTAAATCCTTTAACGAGGATCTATTGGAGGGCAAGCCTGGCTCCAGCAGCCTTGGGAGGAAGAGGAGGAGCTTGGTAGTTGCTGCTGGAGTCTGTGGGGAGAGGACGTCTGGAGGCTTGCTCTGCTCCTCCAGAGCTCAGCCACCCTTGCTGCCTCTCCCTTCCCCAGGGGAGAGGCGGCGTGCTCGGGGCAACATGGAGCCCCGGGCCCCCACCTCCCGGTTGCCATCTGCGGGGGGTGGGGTACAGAGACTGGAGGAGCCGGTGAGGAGATCGGCTAGGATACGGAGGCCAGTGACCAGAGACCCGGGGTCGGAGGGGACCCCAGCCCCAGGACCCGGGACCCAGGAGGCCAGCCAGAGGGAGAGTCGGGAGCAGGATCGAGCCCAGAGTTGTGAGGACCGGAATGAGGACCGGAGCCAGGACCAAAGCCTGGTGACTCCCGGACAGGGAGTCACTAGTGAAGTGGAGGAGTGGGGGGTCTTAAATCCCCGGGAAGATACGGGAACATATGCCCGGCGTATCCAGCATATGTTCCTTAAATATGAGACCTTGGGGCGGCAGGTAAGTGATTTGCAGGAGAGGTTGATGGACGCCAGGTTCGCCCGGGACCATGGTCCTAAGAGGAACCGGGAGGACCACAGGGCGACCATCAAACGCCTCCGGGCAGAACTAGAGGCGGTCGTCGGTTTCCGTGAGGGGATCCTTAGGAATTCGGGTCCCTTCGCGGAGAAACTGCGAAACGACGACCGCTTCAAAGCCATGAAGGGGGCAGTGAAGCCGGGAGTCAGTGGTGCGGTGTCGGGGCCTCCGGGGCCTTCCGGTGTGGGGCCTGTTTTGGCTCCATTACCGGAGGGGGCTCCGCTCCCTGTGTCGACGCAGAGGCCGGGGAGTCCTGGGAGGGGAGGTGACCCGACCTTGGCAAAGCTGGGTAGTGCCGATTCCAGCGGCGGCATGGTGGCATCCCTCCACGTGGCGCTCCCGCGACCGGAAGTGACGTCACCGGAAGTGCCGCTACCGGAAGTGACGTCACCGGAAGTGCCGCTACCGGAAGTGACGTCACCGGAAGTGGCGGCGCGGGTACCGCAACCGGAAGTGACGTCACCGGAAGTGGCGTCGCGGGAAGGTGCGGTGCCGGAGGTGGCGTTGTTGAAGGTTGGGGGCGTCCAGGAGGTGGAGGGTGGCCCAGCAAACCGCATGGCTCCAGCCACTGGTGCTATGCCTTCTGCAGTGACCGGCCGTGATGGGGGAGCAAGGCCCAGCAGCACAGCCAGGATTGCGGGGGGTGCTGCTGGGGATGGGCGGGCTTCCCCTAGTCGTGAGCAGGAGGAGCCAGTGGCACGGTGGAGTCCGAAAGGCGGTTCAGGGGTCCGGAGGCAGAACAGGAGCCCTGGGGACAGAGAGCCTGGCAAGGACAGACACTCTCCTGCTGGCACTAGCCGCCCCGGAGGGTCAGGTACAGGACATACCTTTAAGTGGCCTGGACAAGAGGTGAGAAGAAGTGAACGTAGAGAGGATTTGGACTCTTTTAGCTCATCCTCCTCAGAAGGGGATGGGCTACTGCAGGCAATCCGGCACCTCGAGTCCCCTATGGATTTTTCACAATTCTGTTTTGGGGATGAGGTGCCGGAAGAAGGAAAGATCAGGAAAAAGAAACACAAGATTCAACGAGTGAGGGAGGTGGTGGGCTTCCGATACACATCTATGTCAGATTCGGAAGCCGCCACCTCTCGAAATAGCCCAAGGCGCCGCATGCCCCGGGGTCCCGCAGGGGGCAGGGGGCATGTGTCTGACGGGGAGCAGGGGAGGACGCAGGGGACAGTGGGCCCTGTTGAATCCCCTGCTCCGGACCTCTCCAATATGGAGGACTTCCCGTCCCTTTCCTCTCCTTGTGCCCTGGCCGTTTTGGGTTCAGGGGGAGGGGGGGCGGGGGTCAGTGGGGAGGTCCACAATAGTATTGAAATGGAGGAGCTGGAAGTCGAGCCCGACCCGGTAGGTGTGGTTTCTGGACAAGCATCGGGGGTTGTGGATGAGAGGACGCCTGGAGCATTGAATGCAGCTTTGTTGGCTGAGGCAGCTTTTGAGAGGGCAAGGCGTGAAAGGAGGGAGAAAGAGGCAGAGGAGGAAGAGAAAGTGAGGAAGGAGAGAATGAGGAAGCAAGAGGAGAGAAAGAAGGGGGGAGAGTCTGTTGTGGGTTCTGCTGCCCCCCCAGTGGCAGCGGCTGGCTCCTCAAAAGCCGGTACGTATGCTCAAGCGGCTGCTGCTGGGGAGAATGGACGGAGGGTGGCTGAGGTTTTGTACGACAGTTTCGAGGCAGGTGACTTGCAACATCGTCTCCTGAGCGCCCTGAAGAGAGGAGAGGAGACTATGCAAGTAGGGGATGAGGTGATAGACCTGTCGTTTTGGACAAAACGACATGGGCTGGCGGCTTTCCAAGATAGAGAGCGGGAGGGACCAATTGAGTGGTCTCTTCCTACAGCAGGGGGTCAGGGTGCCAAGAGGAATACGGTCCGTTTTCGCTGGTCCAGAGTGAGCGGTGAAGCCTGTCCCTGGAATTGCCGGGACAAAATAGCTGAGCTCCTAGCGAAAATGGGCTTCAGGGGTCAAGATCTGGCTGCTTTCATCCAACCTGTTGGTACCCTTGATTTTGCGGCCAGTTTCATGAGACCAGAGGGCATGGAACTCTTCTGGTCTCAGTATGAGCTGGCCAAGCATACCCCTGCATGGAAAAATATCATAGCGGAAGCGGTCTCTCGGCAGAACATGGTGAAGACAGTAACGGTCATTACAGCAAATGAGTTACTGTCTTGTGTTGATATCATGACCTGGATCAGCCGCTACGGGGAGGTGGTCCAGGTCCCCGAGAAGATTCGTGACCGTTTTGGTTTCTGGACTGGAGGCTGGATCTTTAAGGTTAAGTTAAAGGTTTCAGGAAACTCTGTTACCCACATCCCTCCCTCAACGTTCCTGGGGAGGGACCGGATCCTGATTCACTACTGGGGGCAGCCGAAGGTCTGCTACAAGTGCGGTAGCCCCTCCCATTTCAGCGCTGGCTGCAAGGCACAGAAATGTGCCTTGTGTGGGGGGCTTGATCATCTCGCCGCCACGTGTCGGGCCATTCGGTGTAACCTGTGTGGGGATCTGGGTCATCCATTCAGCCGGTGCCCACGCTCGTTCGCCAATGCGGTCCTTCGTAAGACCGCGGCTTCACAGGGTACTGAGGAGCCCGCGGCAGAGGGTACTAGCAGAGGTGAGCAGAGCACTGGTCCGAGGAAGGAAAAGAGTGTGCCCCCCTCAAGAGTGAGGCGAGCGGAACAACGCCGGAGGGAGAGAGAGCGGGGTGTGATGACCTTGCCCTCTTCCTCGGGGGCCCCTGTGGCTGAGGATCTGGGCAACGAGCTGGATGAGGAGGAGAGAAGGATTAGAGAAGAGGAGGACGCCAACGCCTCGCCTTCCTCTTCTGGGGAAGAACAGGAAGAGGGGGCGCAGGCATGGCAACAGCAACATCGTAAAAAGAAGGGTAACAAGAGTAAAGCCAGGAGGGGGAACAGGAGGAGGGGGTCTAAGACTCCTTCTTTGGAGTGGGACCCCTCCGGAACATCTATCCTGGAGAACCCTCCTGGTGGGTCATCTACCCAGTCCAGTAAACCGAAGGAAAGTTCTATTGCCTTGCCTCGGGTGGTCCTCTCCAACCGGTACCAAACCCTGGATGAGAACATCCCTCCCTGCTCAGGTGGGGAGGAAGAGGGTGAGGTGCCGGGGGCTGCGGACAAGGATGTAGGGGCCTTGGGGGATGATGGATCCCCACCTCTGGGAAATCTTTCCTTAGAGGGTGGGATCGCCCCGAAACCGCCGGACAAATTGAGTGATAGGTGTATGGATGTATCGGTGTGCTTGAAGCGAATGGCCTCCTCACATAGTGAAGAGGACTCTGGTGGTGGTGGGGGTGGGAAAAAGTTGGCTGTCGAGCTTCATCATCCTTGATGGCGGCACTCACCCCGTTGACGCTGGCAACCATTAATGTTGCCAGCATTAAGTCAGATGCGGCTAGATTTACGGCCTTTGATTTTCTCGGCCGGTTTGATGCCGACATTTTGTTTTTGCAGGAGACCAGGTTGACTGACCAGTCAGCCTTGAAGAAAGCAAGGCAGGAGTGGACCCATGGTCCCTCCTACTGGTCTCTTGCGGCCGAGCCGTATAGCGGGGTGGCGATCCTTTTCAAGATCGCAGAGGTCACATGCCGACGGATTATTGAGCTCGAAATGGGACGGTGTCTGATTTTAGATGTGCTTATGAAGGGTCAAGAGCTTCGGCTCATTAACATCTACGGTCCCCAAACTAAGTGGGATCGGAAAAGACTCTTTATAAGGATCAAACCGTTTCTGTTTTGTAGCCGGCAGGTGGTCTTTGGAGGGGACTTTAATACTATCACAAGGCCCCGAGATAGAGGAGGTTCCAAGGACCGGCTGGCATACGACAGCGTGACGTTAAATAGTGTAGCTAGTGAGGCTCGCCTGGTTGATGTCCACATCAGGACTGATCCAGGCCACTCGGGGTTCACCTATTTTAGAGGTAGTCAGTGTAGGAGTAGGATAGATAGGTTCTATTTAAAGGAGGAAGCCATTTTCTCACCGTTATCGGTTGTGGAAGTGGAGTTCTCTGATCACTGTCTTATATGTTTTTCTTTGAATGTTGCAGAGACCCCTCGGATGGGAAGAGGCATGTGGAAATTGAATTCATCACTCCTGGAGGAAGCAACTGTGAGACAGTCTTTTGAGGATTTTCTTCAGAGCCAGGTACCATTATTGGGCCTTTGTAGCACTGAGTCAGAGTGGTGGGAGATGTTTAAATATCGGGTGGCGAGATTCTTCCGACAGCTTGCCAACCTCAGAAGCTTGAACAGGGATCGCCTGTATCATAGCCTGAGGAGGAAACTCGAGACCTTAGTCTCGGCTGGGGGTGACCGTGAGGAAATCTCCAGGGTGAAGGCCTTGCTCAAGAGGTGTCAGTATGATAGGCACATATCTTTGGTCTTTGAGAGGGATTTCGGGAAATATCGCTCGCCCGACCCCTACAAAAACTGTAAGATATCAGTGAATGGTAAATTGATTGTGGGTCTGAAGGATAGTACGGGATCTTTGGTACGGTCCAAGTCAGAGATCCTGGAGGTCGTCAGATCTTTCTACTCTCACCTCTTGGGGAGGAGGGAGCCTGACCGAGAGGGGATTTCGGCTTTCCTGGCTGAGACCATCCCCATGTCAGGGGTAGACCCCTCGCTTGGTGCTTTGACAGAGGATATCAGGGAAGAGGAAGTGAGACTGGCCATTGATGGGCTTCGGCCTAAGAAATCGCCAGGTCCGGATGGCTTAACGTCCGAGTTTTACAAGATCTTTAAGGACTCTTTAGTCCCCTTATTGACGAGGGCTTTTAACGCATGCCTTTCCTCGGGTGTGCTACCAAAATCAATGAGGAGATCAGCTTTGATTCTTTTGTCAAAAGGTAAAGATCCATCGCACATTGAGAATTGGAGGCCCATATCACTTCTCAATGTGGATAGAAAGATTTTGGCAAAAGTGCTTTTCACTAGGTTGGTGAAATTTGCACCAGAGCTCCTTTCGGAGTCCCAGCACTGCACTGTTCCTGGTCGAGGCGCTTTCAGCGCTGTTCTGGGTGTCCGGGAGGCCGTGGAGCAGGGCAGGGCGGGTCTTTGGAACGGGTATTTACTGTCCTTGGATCAAGCTAAAGCTTTTGACCGGGTTGATCATGAGTATCTCTGGTCCACTCTTTTGAGATATGGTCTGCCGGGTGGGTTTGTTAGCTGGCTACAAACATTGTATCAAGGGGCAGAGACTTTCCCGTTGGTGAATGGTTGGGTTGGACGGCCTTTTGTGGTGGGTTCTGGTGTTTGCCAGGGTTGCCCGCTGAGCCCATTGCTCTATGCATTCGCAATTGACCCCTTCATCCGAAGGATAGATTGTGGGCATTTGAGGGGGGTTCGGATGGGTGATCCTGGCCCACGGGAGGTCACGCTGAAGGCAGTGGCCTACGCAGATGATGTCACCGTCTTTGTCTCTTCGCAAGAGGAGGCAGGGGTGGTGTTGTCGGAGGTGGAGCGCTACTCGGAGGTCTCCGGGTCCAGGATCAATCAGGATAAATGTGAGAGTCTCT